>NC_058384.1:28938896-29245100 GCF_018350175.1 Felis catus | reverse complement strand
AGCATCCAACTTTTGATTTCAGCTCAGGTCATGATCTCGCAGTTCATAGGTTTGAGTCCCGTGCCAGGCTCTGTGCTGACAGCTTGGAGCCTGGAGCCTGCTTTGGATGCTGGGTCTCCCTCTCTGCCCTTCCCCCACTAGTCAGTCTCTCTCTCTCTCTCTCTCTCTCTCTCTCTTTCTCTCTCTCTCTCTCTCAAAAATAAATAAACATTACAGAAATTATCACAAGAAAAAAAATATGTGTGAGGTGATGGATGTCGACTACACTTATTGTAATTATTTTGCAATATATTTTTGTATTTCCAGTTAGGCCGTAAAATCTTGGGAAAGACATTTCGGTTTTCCCAAGTGTTCGTCTCATTCAAAGCAAATTAGTCAGAGAATCGCAACCTGTATAAATCCATCGTCATGGGGGCCCCTGCTCGCTGAACGCTACTGTGCTGAATCCTGAGATAAATCCTTATGCCAGAAATCCTATTATTTAGATGTACAACAAAAATAACAATCGGAGATGACATCAGGAAGGTGAGAACATTGTACTCTTCTTGTGTATCAGAAGAAGCTAACATCCGCTCATCACTGGCTAAAGCAACAATACCGGGGCCTGCAAAATATTTGGTTAGCTCCAACACAAATAATCTTCTGTCCTTTGGGAAACATTCTTTTTTCAGTCCGTGGCTTTGGAAAGACCATTGGCATGGGCACACAAACGCCTTCTGGAGATGGTGGGGAAATATCATTCAGTGAGTTGAGAACAGATAAGGATGTGTTTTTACACTTGTGGATTAGTAGACCCTGCTTGGAATATAGTGAATGCTTCTGTCAACACGTCCTTTCTCAATTCTTAGCCTCTGACTTATTTAAAGACATTACAGAGGGTATTGGTTGGGGGTGGGAGAAGTGTGCAGTTAGGTAGAAGAAATTGGCAAGAGTGCAACACAGATAAAATCGAAGAGATGAGACAAGGCGAGAGGAAACATCTGGAGCACCTGGCAGGAGGTGCTTTAGGCTCTGCGCCTGAAGTAGCTCATTATTGACTCTTCTTCATTGTTGACCTATAATCTGGTCTTTCCTGCTATTGCAGATTTCTTTAAAAACAAGTAGGATAAGAGCAAACGTTGCCCTTTGGTTTTAAGATTCGTGAGATGTCCTCTAAAATCTCACATGCAGATCCTACTTCAATAATTCACAACTAGCTGGAGTTTTTACTTAAACTGCTCCTCAAAACACCACGTATTAACTTGGAGAACACATAGCAGGGACACATAGTCAGAAACTAGTCTGGGCTACTCGAAACTGACAAATCTAAGAGAAAGCCCTGCAACCATGTTTCTCGGGTCTGACTGGGCTGAGTGGCAGTATATTTACCCGGAATGGTCAGAGAAATAAGTAATTTAAAAAAAATGTTTACATTTTATTTTATTGTGTTAAATGTTGTTTACCCTCTTAACAAAATTCTTTTTAAGATTTATTTTAAGTACTGTCTACACCCAACGTGGGGCTCCAACTCACAGCGCCGAGATCAAGAGTCCCACACTCTACTGACTGAGCCAGCCAGGCGCCGCGCCCCGCCCCCCTTAACGAACGCCATACAGTATTATCAACCATAGGTACAATGTTCTAGAGAAGATCTGTAGAACTTACTCATGTTGCTTAACTGAAATTTTGTGCCCATCGATTACCAACCTTCAGCTGCCTCTCCAGCCCTTGGCAACCATCATTCTTCTCTTTGATTCTATGAATTTGGCTATTTAAAAATTTGCTAGATGTTTATTTATTTTTGAGAGAGAGAGAGAGACAGAGCATGAGCAGGGGAGGGGCAGAGAGAGAGAGAGAAAGACATAGAATCCGAAGCAGGCTTCAGGCTCTGAGCTGTCAGCACACAGCCCGATGCAGGGATAGAACCCACGAACCTTGAGATTATGACCTGGGCCAACTTCCGACGCCCAACCCACAGAGCTGCCCAGGAGCCCCTGAATTTGACTATTGTAAATACCTCGTACAAGTGGAAGCATGTAGTATTTATCTATGCGTGACTGGCTTATTTCACTTAGCATAATGTCCTCAAGGTTTGTCCACACGAGTTGGAATATGAATGTCTAGATCAGTGGAATCAAGTAACATTCGATACTGAAGCCTCAGTATCGAGGAGGCTTCAGTATCGGTGCTAATTAACCCTTAGTTACAGTGGCACAACTCCATAGAAGTGGGAAGTGTCATTGACACCCCACGGACATGGCTTTGGTGAACGCGTTTCAGGTGCCTTTTGACTGGCCGCTTTTTGTCGTTCTCAAAAGTAAAAAAAATCTATGCTTTTGTGACTCTTCCCTCTTCCCTCCAATTCCTGTGGACACTTCAATCCTAATATGTCTCAGATGTGGTTCGTTGGCGACGAAATTAATGAAGTGGACGCCTTGTTAAATCAAGAGTGAGAAAAAGGAGCTCTTGGAGATTTTGATTTCAGACAAGGTGGCGTTACACCTAACTACGCATAGACCTAAGATGAAATGTATACCGATACAACGTTTCCCATTATATTTTCAAGGCATTTTCATACAAGATAGAGTCTACATCAAAAACAATTGCTATTCATAAACTATCAAATACAATCAGGTCTCCACGGATTCCCAACTATTTCATTGGAATGTTAGTGTATAAAAGAGGTCCTTTCGTAAGTAGGCTATTAGCTTACACTTGAAAATCTGCTTTGATATCAGAGGTACTAACTAAAGTCATACTTGTAGTAGTTTGTGAGCTGAATTTTTCCTTTGGACGAGTACCATCTTTCTAGAGTACAGTGTTCTGTAAAAATAGATTGTATGCTTTTCAGTGAAAATTTTGTGATGTGAATAAAATATGTCAATCTCTCTCTTTAATCAAAATGCTCAGATATTAGACAAGTTTTCAAAAACTATTCTTTCTCTGCCAGTCGCGTTCATTTTCAAAAACTGGTATTTTAATTAAAATGTTATTTCTTTACTCAGAAATGGGGGGAAATAGGGGAATAGAAGAACAGGCTGGGGAAGACCCCCATCGGACTGAACATTTAACACCCTCTGGGTACAGATAATTCCTGCTTCCTGGTGGGCTGAGACTTCTTAGTTAGATACACAACCCATATTAATAATGGCCACCAGTTACTGAGTGCTTACTGGGAACTATGGATGGTATCTATAGGCATTATTTCATTGAATACTAACACCAAACCTACAAGATAGGCACTATTACACGTATTAAAATGAAACTGAATCCTAGTGAGACTAAGCACCTTGGTCAGTTAGTAAGTGACAGACCACAACTGAAATTATCATAGCATCCTCATTAGGGCAGTGCGCATCTCTGAGGCCAAAACTGTTGCCATGATATTAAGACTTTACTTTTCTTATTTTCATCCTATCATGAGTAGACAGTTCAGTTTTCCAGAAGCTGCATGATGCGTGTTGATGGCAACGCTTTGACGGCTAATAGAATGTGCACTAGCAAGATCTTGCACTTTAAAGCTTTATCGGTTTTCATTTCCAACATGGTAAATATCCACAGAAATAACCCACATAAACAAAAAGCTCTTTGGAGTCCTCAATAATTTTTAAGAGTGTGCAAAGCAGCTCTGAGACAGAGTTTGAGAATCACAGCGTTACATTGTCCCATTTTCTGTGGATCGAAGGTACTCCCACTTCAGATTTCAAGTAGCCCGGTAAAAATCAATGATCAAACAAATGAAATCTTGTCAATAAAGTATCACCAAACAGAGAGAGAGAGAGAGAGAGAGAGAGAGAGGGAGATAGGAGGTTGTTGTGTTTCACGGGGTAGGACTTCCTCATTTCAAGGTTAAAGAAAAATGGTGGACTGGTTCCCAGAAATAGTTTCAGTGAAGATTTTTACGGAACCCTAGAGATGTCTGTATGAGCTGTCCTCATCAATACTTCCACCCTGGACTTCCCTTGATGTAAAATAGCAAATTTACCTCTTTTGTGGGACATAGTACAAAGCTTAAATGCCTTAAAGATCTAGAGTCAGACTGCCTCTTTTTAATCACTGGATTACCAGCTATGGAACTACAGGCAAGTTATACTTACCCTGTCTGAACCCATTTCCTCAACATATAATAACATATGCAATAATCATCATTACCATTATTTTATAAGGTTATTGGGAAGAATAAATGAGATAATGCTTCTCAAAAGCTAATGAAATAAAAATTATGTAAAATGCTTAGCACATGGTCCTTAGCACATAATAAACAGTCAATACATTTTAGTTGCCATTACTATGATTTTGGGGTCAGTTGGCAGCTAAACAGACCCCTCAGTGTGGTCTTATATCTCCCCTCCCCCTGACTCCACTCAGGCTTCAATGAACATTTGGTCCTTTCTATGGCAGAGAATTAATTCTTCCTCTTCTGTCACATTTTTAGCACAAAGTGACTTAAAATAAACAGGAAGATTTTCAAGAGGCATCTCAGCTGGTTGCTTCTCCTGTTTGAAGAACCATCTGTCAAAGAAGGTAATTCTGGAGAAGATATAAATTCTGGACCTTGCTCTTAGACTATCTCTGCTGAGAACCATGGGAATGAGCTAGAATAGATTCTGTCCCCCTCTGAGCCTTGTTTTGCCCTCATGGGAAGGGAAGGGGCCTCACCACCCAGTTTATAGAGGTCCTTGTAACTGTATCATTGTATGATCATGTATTTTCAGATGGAATCATTATTTCCCCCCTAAAACACAACAGAATATCCAATGGGTTCATGGCATTATTCCATAATATTATATTTAAATAAAAATGAGTGAATTTTGCTAACAAGAATTTTAAGTATTACAAAATATCCACATAAACGTATTGTTCTTTACATTTTCCGGACAAAACACAGATTTTAATATGTGTACGGTGTTTTATCTATTTTCTTGAGAATTTCTGATTTATCATAGGAACATAATCTAATCCTAGACTGATTTCCCTAAGGGATTAGTCAACATTTATTTTAATGCCTTTTAAATCTTTGGGTTCATAAAATCTTACATCTCTCAATTTGAATCAAATCTTGATTTCCTGGAAATCCTGGTTAATGTCAACAATCCCTTGAGTCCTTAAAGAGTAGCTGATAACTTGTGGAAATATTTGAAGCAGATTAATTTTTAGTGACCCACGGGCTTTCCCACATGGAGAGCCATATATTTTTAGCTTTGTTTATTCATGCATTTTAATGAGAAAACAAAAATAAGCTTTTTAGTAAGTCCGTCATCAAATATTTATTAAGCACTTTGTTTTACGATGCTACAATATTAATAGGCTAATTTATTTAATCAAGCTACTCCCTTGAATATAAATGGTGTAGATGATTCCTTTGATTTTTTTTCCTCCACATGGTTGTTATTTACAGAGATTGCCTTTATATTCATTCACTCATAAATGTTCTTCAGTGCATTCCTCTTCCGGTTTTCGATCAAGCTGTCTAAAGATGTATAGGTGAATAAGACATGAATATATATATATGTATATACACATATATATATACATATACATATAGAGTAGTTAGTATATATAGTATATATATTAAATATACAGTATATGTATTTTAGATATTAGTATTCATATAGATTAATATGTATATAGTATATATTTGACAACCAATTTTATTAGAAGCTTAAAATCAGCAAAGACTATATTGTCTCACATTTATTGTATCACTTATCGCCCCCCCTGCCCCACCACCGTGTCTAAGAAACTATGTTCTGCACATCGGGAGAAGAATAATCCACACTGACTTATTGCTGTCCTTTGGGGTGGAGTACCGGTGCTAAAGAACTGAACCCCATCTATGACATTTAAAGGGAAGCTTTTGTGGCATTGGCCAGGCACAATGGGATAATAAACATTTACCGTCATCATCATTGTTATCATCAATCACATATAATGACGTGGGAACTCCCTGGGTGGACTACTCTAAGGTGACATCTGAGTCTGTTTCTCTCCCTCGTGTTCCTCTATTTGGGGAGGACGTGGGGAGCCAAGATCAAGGGTGTATGCCAACTATACTCAATTAAAAATAAATTTAAAAAGAAAGTAAAAAAGAAAAGATTTGCAAATCAGAATGCACAGTGAATAAGAATGAACAAGAGAATCCCAAGAGAGGGCAACAAGAGGGAGGAAAGAGAAGAGAAACCACACGGAAGGGAATCCGGGAAGAATCCTGTTTTGGATGCTGTTCAGCAGCCTCAGAAGTGGATGAATGTCTTCAGTCACAAAAGGTAGGCTTGCATGCCACCTTCCGGTATCTGAATGCCAGTGTTGATTGGCTTATCCAAAATGAGAATTCTGTGGAGTAATGACAACACCATACCTTCAGAAATCTTATCTTAGACCTGTAATGCTCTAGATAGGATTTTGAACAATATTTTTAAAAATGGGGACAAAAATCGTTCAACATTTGGAGATTTGGGCTTGCTGCTCCAAAAGGACAAAAGCCTGTTTAGCTAGGAAGTGACCATGTGGCCCAGAGGCCCAATCAAACGACGACTCTCCCAGTCTAAAGCAGCCGGCTCTGCAGAGCAGGACCACCAACCGTGGGGGCAGGAGCTCCCCGGCGTAGCATTAGTCTAAATTCTTATCCATCCCACAAATGTGTCAGATCCCTTGACCTTGAGAATGTGCTAAGCCTCCCCCAGTCGCCACCCTGCAAACCAGGTTAACTGTGGTTAACAGCAGCTTTGAGGTCAAGGGCCAGCCTCAAAGCAGCACTGGAAGATGCACTGCGTGCTGGGTGATGATAAACTGTGTTTGCTCCTACCTTTCGATTGGAAATAGAAGTCTCAGAGTATTGTTGTTCCATGCCCTGAAAAGCTGGATCATAAAATGTAGTGTGCATCAGAATTTCCCACCTGCTTGTTGAAACTGAAGATTGCTTGGAACACCTCCCACCTTATTGATTCCTCAGGTCTGGAATGGGTCTAGGAATGTACACTTGAATCAACCTTCCATCTGATTTCGGATGGTTTAAACCCTTGGAGAAATATTGCAGAGATAGCCCCAGCATATACTTTTTTTAACGTCATGCTATGTCTTAATGTTTGCCATACCCCGTGTTTTCCGGATCTATGAAATTTTTATACGGAATCAAAATCTTTATCACGGGCACTAAAGTCTTAGGTTCGAGGAAAATGTGTGTGTGCACACGTGTGTTGAGAGATTGGTGCAGATGAACTATTCAGAGTCTCTTCAATTTGCATCTCACGTGACTTTGTATTTAGGCTGACCTCTGTCTGCTCCTGATGTCACAGAAGGACAAATATACTTCCCAGAGGGATCGCCCTGTAGGAGAGAAACTAAAGCATTAATGCCAGGGCATGGAAGCTCATTAGTAATTCAAAGTGATGTCTAAGAGGGAGGCTTATGACTATTTTTATTTCCTGAAGGTAAATAAGCTGATGTGCATTGGAAAGTATGAATTTTTCTGAACCCAGCCTGAAAAAAAGAAATGTACCTATAAAAAAACTTGTTGGTATTTCTGAAATTCGCTCAGACCCATTTCCTACACTCGGTGAGAAAGCGCAGAAAGCAGGCTGCTGAGTTCTGTGGGCCTTAGTTTGGGGGCAGCGTGTGCCCCGAGGCCCTTGGCGGTCAAGGCTGAGGACCCACCCGGGAGAAGAAGCTAGTGTTCCAGGCTAAGGAGAACAAGGGAGGTTTTCCATTGCCAGAGGCTAGAAAAATGACTGGTACAGAATAAGTTCCCAATCAGTATTTGTTGAATGAATTAGCTCCCAGATACATTGGTTGCTAATGCTTTTTTAAACAAATAATTTAAATTTTTCAATCTTTGCACGCCCTACCTCCCGAAAAGGAAATTTGAAATGTTTTATACTGTTCTAAATTCCTCTTTTCTGAGGGCTAGTGTAGACACAGATATTTTTCATAGCGTTGTAATTGAGTGTGTGCTAATTGCAAACTCCTGGGCTGTTTCATGAATCTGAGTTTCTTCTCCACAAATGTCCTGTGTGGGCTCCAGAAGGCTGTTCATTTCTCTCACCCACCCGTGGCTGCCTCTCCAACCTCCAGGACTCAATGTGGTCTCCTCCAGACCGCCAAGAGGCTCAGGTCTACCTGCCCACAGCCGGTGCCTTCCAGATGGCTTCTCAGTTCAAACCATATTTACAGAGAGTGAGGAGAAAAGAACTTATTTCCGTTGTCTCAGGGCTACCTGACTGAGAAGTTTGGGTGGGGAAATTTAGCCAAAATGATTTTTCTCCCCCTTTCAATCTCTGTAGGTTTTTTTTTTTTTTAATTTTTTTTCAACGTTTATTTTTTTTATTTTTGGGACAGAGAGAGACAGAGCACGAACGGGGGAGGGGCAGAGAGAGAGGGAGACACAGAATTGGAAACAGGCTCCAGGCTCCGAGCCATCAGCCCAGAGCCTGACGCGGGGCTCGAACTCACGGACCGCGAGATCGTGACCTGGCTGAAGTCGGACGCTTAACCGACTGCGCCACCCAGGCGCCCCTCTGTAGGTTTTAAGAAAACCTGGTTACACCCTCTCTTCAATCTATCTCCAGCCCCCCAAACACACACACACACACACACACACACACACACCACCATTGTTTAAGATAAGGTCCACCTGACTGCCTCTGGGAGTATCCCCACCCCCCAAATCTCCATTTGCCCCTAAGAAACATTCTCAGCTGACTTCACCATCAGTGACATAAAAACTAAGTTCCATAAAACCTGTCTTCTTGGCTATGACTTCCTTCTCATCTTTATTTTTTATTTAATGTGGTCTTAAATCCAAATGGTCCACACTAGATTGATTAAAAAAAGGAGAAGAAAAGAGATACTAGCAGACAAATATTTCCATGTTAGATTGCATATTTTTAAAAGTCTTCATTAATAGTTATTTCCACCCCACGTGGCTCTATCCAGCCCTGTCTTGAATCTTGCCCTATAGGTGTCACAACTGCCCAGGAGGCCCAGCAGTGTCCCTGTAGTGAAAACTATCAAATGTGGCTCCAAATGTGCCTGTTTAAGAAGGACAGAAGTCACCATCTAATTATCCACCATGGCAAGGAAGCAGCTGGGTAAATGTTGCTCATCCGGGTAAGACAGACAACTACAGCTTTCTAAATTGCAATTAGCTAGCTGACTAACAATGCAAAAATCCCCTAATGACCAGAAGGGTCAAAAATGCTATCTCCTATTATTCTTTGCTCTCTCTGTTTTCTGTCCGTTGATTCTCTCCTCTCTGACCGGTCAGTGTGGGTCTCAGAAGACAGACATGATAGGGGTGCAGGGATTTATTGTGATAAACCACACAACATAATGAGATGAGGCCATCGACAGACAACACACTACACAAATCACAAATGTTAGGAAGTATATAACTGCAGTCCCAGCTTCTTCTATGTGTAAAAACAGTGTTGTAAATCAAGCATGCTTTTATTTGTTTATTTTTTGCCTTCCATTACCACTTCAAGATGCATCATCTTCACTTGTATTTAGTCAGTCTTGAAAACCCTCCTATCCTCACTCAGCTATTTGCCAGACAGTTGATCCACAAACACTTAAAAGCTCTCAGGGAGTTTTGGATTTCAGAGACTCTTAAAGATGGGAGGGATTTTGGAGCTCATCCGTTGGTTCTCAGATTTGCTTTCGCTGGACCCACAACTAGAGATTCTGATTATGAAGACTGGGTGGGAGCCTGAGAACGTGTTCATTTAAAAACCCCCAGAGTTGTTTTGATACTCAGCCAGTGTGGACAAATCCAGTCCAAACATCTTATTTTTAACACAAGAAGCAGAGAGACTACATGAATTGTTAATGAAACATTTAAATCTCTTTTGAAACAACATAAATATTTTTCATCATTCAACAACATTAATCATGTGCACACGGCATGCCCTGCTCCCTATTAGGCAACGATAGTATGAAGACAAACAAGACGTGAACTTTGCCCTCAATCATCTTACCTAGTCAAAGCAAATCATCATCCTCTAATTATGAAATGAGTTACACATATTAAAAACATTTGCGAACTATGAACGTTATGCAGATATAATGTGTAATTATGGTTTCTCTGCATTTGGATCTTGGAATTCTGTGTAAAGCAAATACCCCAGCACCGTTTTTTCTTCTCAGGGAATCATTGTGCTCTGTTTTAACGTGTGACGGAGCAAACTGAGAATTTCATATCACCATTTTGGGAAGATCGGTAAATAACCTCTGTGTATAAGCTGAACTAACCAGCCAGAAACCACTGTGGTCCTATCTCAGTTGACCTTCATTAAACATACCTGCTCATCAGTGCAGATGTGGGCAAATGAATAGACTTCATTTGAATGGGCTTCAGCGTGTCCAGAACTATCCTACTGCCCTTCTGCAGAGGACATAAGGTAACAACTATTTTTGTATGTGTTGAGATTCCAAACGTGCATTTCCTTTCCAGCAACAAGTTAATGCTTTTGCTGAGGGCTGATCTGGTGCCATTGTCTCTGTCGCCTTATTTCTACTAACCCAACGTCTACACCAGTCTCCATGGTGGAAACCACGCTGCTTTGGGTATTGAAGTAGACAACACTGGAGTTCTTTTCCATTCCTATGGTTCGTGTAGGTGCATCTACTTCTTGACGGAGCACTCTAGAAGGTTAGGAAGGGCATTTATTTGCCACCAACTGCACACCTCAAACAGTGAGCTGAGCTGACTCAGAGGCTCATGGATGCCTCAGACAATTCTATTCTCTGGGTTTACTTCTCCCTCTTCTACGTGTTTTCTTGGGCCATTTGGCATAGTGTCTCAACTTCACAGGAAATAGACTTTTGGATTTTTTTTCATTTATAGTTAGATGTTCTTGTTTCCTTTTTAGGGTAGAATTTTACTAATAAATGCTTACATAGCAGCTATACAGTTATGAGTGATTTTTTTTTTCGTTGCTGGAATAAACACTGACCGAGAAGTTATATAAGCAGTTCCTTGACTGGCTTAGGGGAAACAATCATTTTATTGTTAAGAACAAACGAAAGGAGGAAAATCTCATGCGGGCAAGGCCACAAAGCTCAATAAGGGAGCCTTACGGATATTACATTTTTGTGTATACCACCAACATTTTGAGAACAGCCTCCTAAAGGATGGTGATCGCCTTTTTTCTACAAAGTATCCTTTTGTCCAGTTTTCTGGGAGAAATTTTGAGATGGATGGAGCACAAGTCTCACTTAAAACCGCCTCTGATAGTGCTCGTTTTTATGAAAGAACTTCGATACAAATATCGACTTGAGGTCTCCCAAAGGAGAGTTACTGATGGTTTCAGAAGATTCAGTCATCCTGAAGTTGACCTCGCTCACTTCTCATATTCGTGTCTGTGTCCAGGATGAACTGAATATAACTAAAATCACCCCCGCCGAGGACGCGGTGGCAAGTTTCGTCTCATGACAAGGAGTCCTTTTCATAGCATTTTAATCATGCATTTCCGCTCAGAGTCTGATTGTGGAGAGAGATGATCCTTCTCGGGGACAATGCCTCCCTTCCATCACTCTCTCAGAGCCAAAGTCTTATCTCAGGTTCGCTCTCAAACACTATGTACCAAGCGTCCGGGGCCATCTCTCAAGCTCTCTTCCTGTTTATTGCCTTACAACTGGGAAATGGCCCGCTGAACAAAGACAGTTCCCCAAGGCCAAGCAGTGTGCAACATGCTAATAAATATTCAAGCCAATGTCTTTCAAATGTTATTGTGAATCATCTTTCCCTCCTTCCTTCCCATGGTTCAGTCATCTTGCTGGCTCCAGATTTTCACCTTTTGTCTCAGGCCTCAGCTGCCTTCGGTTTACTGCATACGACTGCAATTGTCTTTGTCTCTTTTATCCGCTTCGCTGTGTCTCATTTTCCTAAAGTATCTGGCACCCACTTTTCCACAACATTGTTCCTTTGTTCCAGGAAAAAAAATAATTTTTGGAAGCAGCAGAAACACAGTTCCAAAGGCCACAGGGTGACATCCTCTCTCACCTGATCTTTATTCATATCTGGTTTTTAATTGCATTTTTTTCCCATGTCTCAAGCACCATACACCTCCCTTCCTCCCTGACAGGAAGGAGCATTTTATTTCTCATTCAAAATGCCTTCCTACTGATCTCTATTCTTCAGAAGCTCCAGAGGCCCCTTGTTACCTGTTGGTTTTTCTCATGTTGGTTGATCTGTTGGCCTTTGCTGTAGTTTATTACCTTTTCAACCTTTCTCCCCCCCTCTTTCCGAACTTAGGCCAGAACTTACAACCCGCTGTCTTTTCTCATCTTCACTATCATTATCTTCAGACCGAGTCTTCCCAAAATGGATTTTTTTACCAACCCCGTGCTCTTTAAAGAGACAAAGAGGAGAATTATGTGATGGTTTCCACCGTCGGAGCGTCTGTGGCTTTGTTTGAGCGAGAGCTTCAAATCCAGAGCTAAACCTTGACTTAACACACAAACTCAATTGACGAGAGGAGTACCCGTGTTCAAGCCCACCAATTGGCCGAGGACACAATCAGAGGGTTATTGGCAGGTATCTTCTTATCTCCCTGGTGCACTGACAAAACTCAATTCATTAAAATAATAAAAAAAGATCTTGGTCCCTCATGTGAGCGGCATGTGATTTTCCATGAACGTTCAGCTCAGAAGGCATCGTGCTTATTATACATTCCATTTATAAATCAAACACCCCTCGGCCTGCGGCTGCACGCTGACATGTCAGCGAGGTTTGGGTCAGCCGCACACACTTCCACGTGAACAGCAGATGAAGGCAAAGAGACAGGGAAGCGGCTCTTTTTTCCCCCCCTTTTCCACCAGTAATAGGCAGCTTGAACGTTAAAATTGGGCTGAGACTCCAAAACCAAAGTCCCATGAACCATAGAAGCAAAGAGACTTGAGATAAAAGACAGGATCTGTCTGTTCTCTTGGATTCTTCACCTTTCTTTCTCTCCCCTTCATCATGTTCATTGGAAAGCAAAGTATGTGCATGTGTGTGTGAATTAAAGGCTATATCTAGGAAGAGATGGGATAAAATCTAGCCCAAGAAAGACTGTGGTTTCTAAGGCTTGTGAAGGTGGTTTGGGGCCTGGGAGTCTAGGGCTCTGTCCATGCCCAGAAGTGAAAACAGAAAGAGGACATTCGGGTTGACAAGAGGATGGCCGTGGAGGGCCCTGCTGAGTAGCTCCACCATGAAGGCAGCGTGTTCCACGTCAGCCCGGCCACGTTTTAGGGCCACTCTGCAGTTCCTTGCTGCGTGTGGAATTAATTAGCTTTATCTTGTAGCCTCTCGCCCGTGTCAAACACACGCGACTCGCCAGGACCCGCGGGGGAGAAGATTTTAGTAAGAAAATTGCCTACCGAACAAGGTATGTCAAAACTTTCCAGTCTTTGCTCCTTTGCCCCAACTCCCATCATTCAAGCCCAATTACCTTTCGTCATGAATAATAGAAAACAAAATCAGAGGGGAGGCAAAGGAGAAGAAATCTAGTTGTAACTTGTATTTCCTCTGGACTTTTAAATCTACTCTACTAGATGAGAACCAGGGAGATAAGGGGATTTAGAAAGATAAAAATCTACCAGAAGTGCGAGGTTCTGAAATTGCACATCATCTTTGGAAAATGGCCACATGTCATGGGTAGCGATCCTATACACAAATGAGGAAAAGACGAAAGGGAAAATGAAATAATGGAAAGTTTTTGCATATGAAAAAAAGGAAATTCTTTTTCATATGTCGTGTGCTAACACTTCTAGGCCCCCCCTCCCCGCTCCCCATGTTTTGAGGAGTATCGAAAAAATAACTTGGTAAAATCCCAAACAGAAAACAGAATGAAGATGGTTGAAGTAGACTGTAACTAGTAATTTTCCTTGAAACAGTGAAATACTGTTGAAACGAATAGACCGTGACATGGTAAGCAAATAGGGCATATTGCTAGCATGTCCCTCCCGAAGACCATAAAGTAATGGTCTAGAGTTCAAATCGATTTTAAGAAAAAATCAGTTGTGTCAGAAATGTTTCATTAATGGGTTTACTTGTCACACTGGCAATGTTTTACAATCTTCCGTTGATATCAGATCCAGTATTTAGTGTAGCTTTCCAAAAATGTACATGGTAGACCGATTGAGTAAAATATTGAGGGATGAGGTCCAGGCACATGAGTTTGAAAAGACAAAATCCTCAGGTATTTCTAATGTGGATCAAAAGTTGAAAACCAGCGAGAGAGTGACTTGGCCCATGGCCAATGGAAGGGATTTAAATAATACATAATGTGTGATTTCTTGAATACAGAGTTGACATCCCACATTACTTTTCCTTGTAATGGGAACGAATCCGTGTCGTTCACCTGGGTCCCCTTTGCGGCATGGCCTTTGCTAGAGGTGGCAGAACTGGGAAAGGAGAAACTAGTTGTCTTCTAACTGTAGGTCAGGTACCTTCTAGTAGCACAAAGATCCTACTGCCTGGACTGACCCACAAAACCACCCCAATGTAACCTGCTTTGTCTAAGTTTTTTTTTTTAAGTTTATCTACTTATTTTTGCTAGTGAAAGAGAGAGCACACCGGAGAGGGGCAGAGAGAGAGAGGGACAGAGAGAGAATCCCAAGCAGGCTCTGCACTGTCAGCATAGAGCCCAATGCCCGGCTCACAAACCGTGAGATGGTGACCTGAGCCGAAATCAAGAGTCAGACCCTTCACCGCCTAAATGACTGAGCCACCCAGGCACAGCCAAACCAGCTTTGTCTTTTAAGGCTTTCTCAATATGGTAAAATTCTTATTACTAATAAGCCCATATTTATTACTGTTTCCATTAAATACAGTAACTGAACTGAGAATATTTTTCTTAGATGGTGCATTTTTATATGATAGGCTGAGTTTTTAAGATAGTTTCTTTAATTAACTGAGTATCGGTGACTTACGCTTTCAAAGTCACTATTCAACGGATTTTGCCAAGTAAGCTTTTACCTTGACAGGTATGTCATAACACGTAAAGCAAGCCATGATGGTTGTCACAGGATAACATCTAATGGATTTGTAATTAAACTAGCTAATTTGCTTAGAAGCAATATTTAGAAATATACAATACATGCCCTACTCACTTACAAATGTGCCGCAACTAATTAAGATGCATTTATCCCTAGATTAAAATGCTATACATATATATTACCAATATAAAATGCAATGTTAATATTGTTTCTCACTCTAAAGAATTGTGTGTACTCTTTACTCAGATATTTCCTTTGCTCAGAAACTGAAGTCTATCTAGCTCTTTTTTAAAGTCCTTAGTTGTCCATCAATTGTACACATTTGTATTCGGAGCTTTCTCAAAATGTCACAATTAGTTCACACTCTGATTTAATCTGGTATTAAAGCATGTAAATAAATGCATAGGCCCAGAATCATACCACATTATAGCTGTCAGGTGCCTTCGAAAGCTTCTGTTTTAAACCTTTCCATTAACAAGTGAAAAAACTAATGTACGAAGAGGTAAGACGCTCTGATGGCCCGGCTAGAATAAAAACTGAGTCTCCTGACTCCCGGTTCTGTGCCTTTCTAATTAAGCCATGCTGCCCTGATACTTAGCAACTAACAGGGTTTGGGTTAATTAAGAAATGGAAGAAACTGAGTCTTGACTAAGAAATTTGATCCACCAACCTAAGATGTGAGCAGAGGGAGGAGAGCCCACAGAGAGGTAATACATCACAAGGCACTGAAAGGGTGATCTGCAAACCTCTTCCAAAGGAGAAAACTTTGGAAATGGTTAAAAGCCCAGCCAGTCATGATTAGAAACAGACAGCTACGTTGTGTGGTGGAGATAATTCTAGCTCTAAGTGTCTTCATTAATAAAATATGTAGAGAGAGAAGATTTTTCATTTCTACATATTTTGGGGTAAGATTTCTATCTGAACCAAAATATAAAAATCCACCTTCAGTAACAACACAAATCGCTTTCTTAGTCCCGTGTAACACTGTAAGCCTACAGTGTACTTTATGTCACATTTGATGCTTTATGTCTGTCATGCCACCAGAAAATGATTCCTGATATTTTTTTTAAAGATCCAGTAAGACTTGCAAACTTTAGTATAGTTTACTAATAAGGGAAAATTATTTTAGAAATCTTTGTATTGCCACTCCTGTATTTCAAAGTTAAATTTTATATTTGTCAAAGTTGGATATGCATAGCCTAAAATTTCAAATAATTCAAAGCCTTGTTTTTTTTGTTTTTTTTTGTTCTTTAAAAAGAACCTTAAAACTGCTGTTCAGAGGCGAGCCCTCCAAATCTTTTCAGCTATTTAATACATGTTAATATTATCTTTCAATACACATTTACCTGTACATCATAAGTTTTCAAGATTAGGCATTGACAAAATCACCCTCTCACCATTTAAACTGAGGATTTAGCTCTTCTTCAACACTGCTGCACCTGTCGACGTCATAGACAGACAGATATATACCCTTTCCTTCCTTCTATTTCTGCAATATAGTTACATCTTAATTTTGGATTAGTTCATTTTCAGTGTTTATAGTATTATTGGTATGTTTTTGTCATCGTAGATGAGCTACGTGAGTAAGTAATTCTTTTTCGCTCACATTTTAACATCTCTGAAATCTGGATATGTCTCTCAAAGGCGGTTATCCAGACAGCTGTTGTAATATTTGTTATTGCCTGTGCACACGTTTGGTCAGAGCTATTAATAAAGTCATCACTTCAGTTGAGTTCATGCATGACAGGCGCTACACATGTTGAGAGTATGCAGTGTCTTCAAAAAGATTACACTGCGAATTGGCATTAAAACAAAAAGTTCTTGTGTACATAGAAAGGCAAAGACAAAGCAAAACAAAGCAAAACAACTCAGTGCAGTGGAGCATAAATTTATTAGTGGTAAAGCAAATATTTCTCATTGGAAGAATGACAGCAATACAATATTTTATTGCAAAGCATCACCAAGTGCTTTGTGAGATCGAAGAAAAAAGATACCCATGAGTTGATGGAACTGTTATGTTGATTAACGAGAGCATGGAAAGCATTTCCTATTACAGCAATGCCCCTGAAGACAGAAAAATATACCAAATCCCTCAGTCTAGAAGAAAGAAACTTCAATGTAGCAAGAGACTTGCTCTCCCTCTCCAAAACAAGCTGTGACTTGATTTGTACATCACACAGAGCCAACATTAAGTAATTGTGTCACCATTTGATTACAGAGGGGTTTTTTTTCTTCATGGTACATAAAATATTGGTACATCTGATAATTGATAATATCTTAGAGTCAACAAAATATGGAATGAAATATAATTATATTTCCTTTTTGAACATTTTGTGTTCCTAGAGTTAGTTGATGCTTCCTTTGTGTTGTTTTCTAAATGCTTATCACAGATTCACCCATAAATTGTTGTCTAAGTATAAATCTATGAAATAAGGCAGGATCGGGAATATTCCCAGTTTTATCTGATTAGTTCCACTCTGAGCTGAGTGCTCCATGGATCTGTTGCACAGCTGATGTCCTCTGATCTCCTTTCACTAGCATCCTTGGACATTTATTTCTTCCTGTGTATGTGTTCTAGACACCATACAGAATTATTTCCTTGTTTTGGTATACCACATCCCCTAATTAGTTCTGAGGAAAGGATTCATAGAAGTCCTATTTTTTGAGATCTTGCATGTCAGAAAATATCTTTGAATGATAGTTTGGCAGTACTTGGAGTTCGAGGTTGGAAATCATTTACCCTCAGAATTTTTATGACTTTACTCCATTCTCTTCTAACTTCCAGTGTTGTTATTGCCAACTCAAATGCCATTCTGGCATTCTATGAATGTGACTTGGTCCCCTCCCCCACTCTTTCTGAAGACCTCCTTTTTGTCTCCAGTGTACTAAAATTTTATGGTGATCTCACATAATGTAGATTCGTTTTCACCCATTATCCTTGGCTCTTGGTGGGTTCATTTAATAGTAATAGGAAGTTTTCATGAATTGTTTCTCTGGCAATTGCTGTCCCTTTTGTTTATTTCCTCTTTCTGGAACTCCTATTATTTAACTATGGGAATTATTAGACTGTTCAAATTGTTAAAATCTTTTCTATGTCCTGTTCAATTGTCCTGCTTCATTGAAAATTTCCACTATTTTATCTTTATCCATTATTTTTTAATTTCTGCATTTATATTTTTAATTTCAAGAACTCTCTTATTCTTTCATAAGTTTCCAAGTGTTCTTTTTTAGTAGCATAATGTTCTTGTTTCATAGATATAATGATTTTTCTTACATTTCTGAGGCTAGTTTTAACCTCACAATATTCTTCTCTACGTATGATCTCTGTTTCCTCTAAATTTTCATATTTATTTGCTCTGTCTTTCCTGTTAGAGGTTTTCCTCAAATGTATGGTAATCTCATTTTTTTTAATGTTTATTTATTTATTTTTGAGAGAGAGCACGTGCACGCACACGTGCACACACCAGGTGAAGGAGGGACAGAGAAAGGGGGAGAGAGAGAATTCCAAGCAAGCTCTACACTCAGCATGGACCCTGACGCAGGGCTTGATCTCACGACTGTGAGATCATGACCTGAGCTGACATCGAGAGTCAGATGCTTAACCAACTGAGCCGCCCAGGCATGCCTGCTCATGTTTTTAAATGGAGAACTAAAAAGCTGATTGGAAGTTGTAAGGAAGTGAGGCTTCATGAATGATGGACTTCACTCTAAGATGACTTCACTTGGCCTTTTCACTACTAGACCCTTGGCGGTCAGTACTTTGAATTCCATGCTCTCGGGCTAGTCAGATTTCTCAGAGAAAGACTTCCAATCTCCTGCCCAGCTTCCGGCATTTTGGAAGCCTGGTGAGAGAATAAAGTTGAGGTTCTCCCTTTTTATTATGATCATCCTCATCATCCTGTTTTTAGGAGATCACCATACCCTCAGCTGTGCTGGTGTCTTCCAGTTCAGAGATCTTCTGATTCACCTCCCCAGAAACAAAATCTCCTTTCTTTGTGTTATGGTGCAGAGAATAGAAGAATAGAGAAAAGAGGCAATCGCCCGCCTTCACAGCATGAAAATACTGATCTGGGGCTTAACTGATTCTTTAATAGCCATGTAAACAATCCCATTTTCAGCTCCATCTACACTTTCACTTTCAAGGCACCTTGTACTGCCAGTTCCTGAGCCTTTGTGGTTTAGAGGTTCAAATCAGATTGCTTCTGTACTTTTTCTACTCCAAGTCTTCAGCCGTCATGGGCTGGTACTTTTCCACTACCTTTCTAACTTCCAACATTTTGCTGTTGTTATCTGCTCTCACATTCTTTTTGTTTTTGACAATGTATACCTTTAAAAGCATCTTTACTTTCATCTTCGTATGATTTAGGAGGAAATGTGGTAATCACATAGGTTTAATGCGTCAACTAGTTGAAATGCTTCCCCCACCCCCCGCCATTAAACCTAAATATGACATAAATATGATGTCTTTCTTGGAATCACCCATATAACGGCATTTGAAGGCATTGAAAATAAGTTTCTGTTATAAAAATTTGTTAAACGACATCAGTCACAAGGAAGTGCTCATATACACACATACATATATATATACATATATATATATACATATATATATATATAAATATACACACACACACACACACACACACAAACATGCTCTGGTAACAGAAAAACAAACATTCTGTATAGTTGCAACAAAGCATTAACTGTTTATATTGGCTAGTAGTTAGAGAAAAAGTGAAAGTTTTTACCCTTGTCCATGTCGCCTGAATTTTAAATTTTTTTCGCAGGTAGATACAGATGGTTTTCTGTCACTACCAAATAGAGAAAGGTCATGAGAGAAATATAGCCAAGCTTAGGAAGCTGAGTCTGAACAAGAAATCGAACTGGAGTGTCAACTGATTTTGGATCATCTGGATGATTCAGGCACGTGGTTCCTCCCCCAATGACCGTCTGCCCAACAACATGCTACCCCACCCCTGTTGTGTACCAGCCAAGTGCTTCAAAGGGCATTGGCCCCGCTGACATCTCCAAAGATATAAGCAAGTCAAGAGAATCCCATCCTCTTTGTCACGGGGATCAAGTGACTGAGGCCTTAAGAATTTCAGCACATGGCATTCTACTGGCCACGAGGATTGGCACTAAGCTCAGATCACTTGCCTAATAAATAAAGAAGGCATTCCTTCTCCTTGGGCATTTTCAGGAAAGCAAATAGCCCAGCTACTTTTGGCAGCCTCTCAACACCTGCAAAGAAAGCCAGCTTGGGATTGAAGACAACATATTGGATGGCAGAGCAGAGAGGCAGACCAAAAGAACCCACACAACATATTGATAAACAAACCCTGAAGCCTGACTACCTCGGTATTTTTCATTAGATGAGTCAATAAACTCCCTTATTTTTCAAGTTGGGCTTAATTGGGTTTTTCTTTACTGATAAATCTCATCACATGCCTAATTATCTAGATTACCTACCACCATTATATAGCCCATTATGGGGAAAAAAAAAAAAAAAAAAAAAACCTCTCCTGAGCTGGCCCATATTTACCCAATTAACTATAAAAGAGTGTTAAAATGGTTCTGACATTAAAATTTATTGATAAAATGCATTTGTTACATGGGCTTATTTGCAGTTGAGTGAACTTCTTATCATCAGCAATTGTCTTTATTCTATGAAACAACAAATATATTTACAGATCTTTCTCTCAAGACAGTGTTTCCTCTTCTCTTTCTTTCCTTGATTAGTAATAGTTCTGCTTGGGCATAACATTTACACTTCACTTACTACATCACCAAAATGAGAACTGTCAAATCAGAAGCATTAGAAAGAGAGGAAAGAATAATCATGCTCCAACAGAACATTTAATTCAAATTCAGAAAATAAATACAGTTGAGGATGACTCCACCTACAGAATCATTTGAAAGCATTGTTGAACTTTACCACTTTAAAGATGAATATATTATTGATTGAAAAACACTAGGATGAAACAGTTAAAATCGCAACTGCCCTAGTGTCTGAATAATGCACACATGTGTAGAAAATTAAACCAGATAGTTGAGGAAAATTAATATGCTTTGAAAATCTAATTATTTGATAGACTATCTTCAGTAATTTAGATAATTGTCAGTTTTCTCTTTTGTAATTTTCTACACAAAATGAGAAATATAACAAGTATAATAAACACATAACAGAATAATGTAAGGGGCCCAGTCCTTACTATTTTTCTCTATCCACACCCACTGTCTTGCTGATCCTATTTAGTTAGACTCATGGCTTTAAATACCACCTGTACAACAGTTCTGATCAATTTTCAGTCTCTTTCCCTGACCTCTCTCCAATCTCGACTTCTATGTCCTGCTCCCTTTACAACAACTCCACTTTTGGACATCTAATAGTTCACACTCAGCATGTCCAAAATTCACTTCTTGGTCTTCCCCCCTCAAAATCCCTCCTAATCCTCCCTGTCTCTTTAGAAGACAACTTCATTTTTCCAGTTGCTCAGGACAACTGCTTGATCCAGTTGATCAAGTGGCCCTTGACTCATGTCTTTCTCTCAAACACCACATCTAATTTATTGGTAAATCCTTCCTGTTGGTTCTACCATGAAACCATCCGGAATCTGATCACATCTCTCGGCCACCGATTCTACCAGCCTGTGCCAAGTCACTGTCCTCTCTTGTTCGGATTATTGCAGTAGCCTCCTGACTGGGGACCCTGCTTCCATCTTGGTCTCCCTAAAAGATTGATTTTTTTAAGTACTGAGTTAAATCATGCCACTTCTCTACTCAAACCATCCAACGGCTCCCTATTTTTAATCAGCATGAAAACCAGTGCCTTTCATAACGACTTATATGAAGGTCCTCTACTTACTCTCTGGCTTCTTATCCTTTTACTCTTACTTCTGGACCACTCAGTTCCAGCCACACTGGGCACACTCTTCCCCGTAAGGTCCTTCTTCATTGTGTTCTTCTACTTCCCTTCCAGACTATCACAAGGTCACATTTGGGTGAAACTTACCCTGGGGATCCTATATAAAAGGACAAACGCTCTCCTCCACAGCCATCTGCAAAAATTCCTGCCATGTTGGTCTCCTTTTCTGTTTTCCCTTGACAATGGTAGCTTTCTAACCCTTACTTAGTTATGTTTACTGTCTCTCTCTCCCACCAGAAGACAAGCACCTTGTGTTCAGAGCACCTTGTGATCAAACATCTTGACCAGTGCCTGGAATATAGGGAGCGCTTCGATACATATCTCCTGAACAAATGAATAGGAAAGGCAGATGTCTATATATTCCTTATGTGTTGATAACAAAACTGCAATAACTCTAAGACTGAAATGAGATGTTTTCAGTTTTACAAAGAGTTTATCATTTGCTTTATTCATTTCCATTGGATGGAAGTGTGAATATTTTTTGAAAATACAAACCAATGCACGTAATACCTAATACTAGTTGAAAAATACTAATCAGTGGGGCGTCTGGGTGGCTCAGCTGGTTGGGTGGCGGACTTCAGCTCAGGTCGTGATCTCACAGTTCGTGGGTTTGAGCCCTGCGTCAGGCTCTGTGCTGACAGCTCGGAGCCCAGAGCCTGCTTCGGATTCTGTGTCTCCCCCTCTCTCTGTCCCCTCCCCTGCTCACACTGTGTGCCTCTCTGTCTCTCAATAATAAATAAACGTTAAAAAAATTAAAAAAAAGAAAAACATTAATCAATAAGCTTTAACATCTCATATACCCACGCATAATACACATCTACAGATTGCAAAGCTTCTAATAGCTTCCAAGCCCCACACATTGCTCTCACTTGTCCTTACGCAGGGCCGTGCAGGCAGATACATTGGCTACCTCCTTCCCTGGCTCTTATTTTGAGAGGGAGTGTGTTTCTCCTCTAATTTTTCATCTAAGAATTCCCCCAACCTTCAACACATTTTTAAAGATAGTATAATGAGCCTTTAACTGGTGTTGCCAATTTTTAACGTTTTGCCACATTTGCTTTCTCTTTCTTTCTTACATGTATTTTTATTGTTTTCCTAAAAAGTGTGATGGCGATTTGCTTATATAATAACAATTCACCCCTGAAAACTTCGTCAAATATCACTTAAGAACAAGACATGCTCCTATATCACCACAACAAAAGGATCATACTCAAGAAATGTAACATTAATATAATAGTTATCCAATATAGTTTTTCATATGTGGGAGATAATCACAGGCTATATATTATATTTAGTTGTTAAATCTCTAGAATAGCTCCTCCACCTTCTGGTCTCCTTTTCTTCCTCCTTCTTCTCCTCTTCCTCCTTTTCTGTCATGTCATTGACATTTTTTTCAAGTTTATTTATTTATTTTTGAAGGTGAGAGAGGCATGAGTTGAGAAGGGGCCCAGAGAGAGGGAGACACCGAATCAGAAGCAGGCTCCAGGCTCCGAGCTGTCAGCACAGAGCCCGATGCAGGGCTTGAATTCACAAACTGTGAGATCACGACCTGAGCTGAAGTCTGACACTTAACCGACTGAGCCACCCAGGTGCCCCAATGTCATTGACATTTTTGAAGTGTGCGGGCCAGTCATTGCCTCATTACTAGATTCAGGGTAAAGATTTTTTAGAAAAACCTCTACCTTAAAAATTAGACTTTTAATGTGTGCTTTAATAGCTGTAAAAGACACAGTACAGTGAAGTGGATACGAGCCCAGTCCACACAGCCACACATGCGTGGGCTCAAATCCAGTTCCACCACTCATGCACCATGAGCAGTATTCGGTAGTTCTCTGCCTCTGCTTCCCTATTATAAGATGGGGATGATGATACCACCCGTCTCACAGGACTGTTATGCACATTAAATAGGTTAGTGTATGTGATGCACTTAGTACTTGCCATGTGATAAATGCTTTATGTTAGCTCTGTTTATGGTTTTAAAACAACCTTGACTAATTTCTTTTTTTTTAATGTTTTTTTTTATTTATTTTTGAGACAGAGAGAGAGCATGAGCAGGGGAGGGGCAGAGAAAGGGGGAGATACAGAATCTGAAGCAGGCTCCAGGCTCTGAGCTGTCAGCACAGAGCCTGACGCGGGGCTAAAACTCACAGAGTATGAGATCATGACCTGAGCTGAAGTCAGACGCTCAACCGACTGAGCCACCCAGGCGCCCAGACCTTGACTAATTTCTATGTAGCGGTTGAGATGGGGGTGGGTGCGGCCAGAGAGAGGGTGGCAAGAAACACAGGAGGAAGCTTTTATCATCCCTGAGTATAGAGTAACTATCAAAGACATGGCTTGGAATTTTAATTAAATCCCAGTATCGTTTTTTGCAATCTGGCGTATTTCCACCTCATCACCTTTGACACATGACATTGATGGTACATTCCAAAGGGAGAGTAAGGTGCATTTCCAGGCAATCCCTGGGAGTTTCAGAGGTGAGCCGCCCTGATCTGACACGCCCCTAGAGGGCAGCAGAGGCCCTAGCAGATCTGGGCTCCTTTGCAAGTGAAGCCCTGGTGAGTCGCTTCTTTCCACAAACCACAACTGGGGTGGGAGGTCGCTTTACTCAACAGCATAAATAGGTGTGCGATTGTTTACTTGGGGAGGGGTAGCGAATGACCCCGTGTAACCCCGGAATTCATTCTCTTTTTTTGTAAGAAAGATACTCTTAAACGTAACCGTTTCTGAAGACTAAATATATCACACGAATGTGTGTGCTTCTTCCAAAGCAGGGTAACATGAAGCTCACGAGGTCTGGTTCCAGCAATTAATTCTTAGCAAGCAGCTGAGTGTTGAGAGTGACTCTGTGATATAATTGCTGCCAGTGCCAAGTCCCCATGGGCAGGGAATACCGTCTCCTCTGTGCAGAACAGAGCTTATCAGCCCGGCTGCTTGCTTCTACTTTACAGTTTCCAAACATGGATAGGGGCTCTCTGCTTTAGAGCAACTTTAAGAGCTTCCGGTCGCTGTTTCTATCAGAAGTCAAGTTTTCTCCTATAGCTTAGCTATTACCAAGTGTGAAACCGGGGTCTCTTTTAAAGACGCGCAGAGCGTTCAAAAATAGATTCAACTACAAATAAATTACGAACAACATTAATCGCACATTCTGGATACTTCAGGCGGGCAGTTCAAAGTAATGGGCAGGAGCAAGGAATCTGAGAGCCCATAACCCAGACCTGAATTCCAACTCCACAACTAAATAGCTGTGTGGCCTTGAATGAGTTATTTAACTTCTCTGTGCCTCAGTTTCCTCTTCTATAAAATGGAGATACTGCTAGTATCTACCTCATAGCGTTGCTAGGAGACTTTTAGGAGTTAATATATGTGACACTTCCAACAGGCCCTTGCATTTACAGTAAAACCTTGGTGTGTGAGCACAATTCATTCTGGAAACATGCTATCCATGTAGTCCAAAGTGCTCATATATCAAAGCAAATTTCTTTTTTTTTTTTTTTTTTTTTTAATTTTTTTTTTCAATGTTTATTTTTTTTTTATTTTTGGGACAGAGAGAGACAGAGCATGAACGGGGGAGGGGCAGAGAGAGAGGGAGACACAGAATCGGAAACAGGCTCCAGGCTCCGAGCCATCAGCCCAGAGCCCGACGCGGGGCTCGAACTCACGGACTGCGAGATCGTGACCTGGCTGAAGTCGGACGCTTAACCGACTGCGCCACCCAGGCGCCCCTATCAAAGCAAATTTCAAGAACCATTGGCTCAGTTGTGATCATGTGACACTTGGCATCAGGCTCTACTCATATTGCGAAACATTGCTCATTTACCAAGTTAAAATTTACTAGAAATGTTTGCTTGTCTTGTGGAACACTTGCAGAACAGGTCACTTGCAAGCCAAGGTTTTACTGTAATAAGTACCGTAGAACTGTTAGCTTTTATTATCTAGGATCTCAGAAACTTTGGCAAGCATCCAAGCCTTTCCCTCCTTCATTCTCCCTCCTGAACAATATGGCGGCACAGCAGACACTGGGCCTCAATGCGCCCACAGAACGTTACCCTCCGTAGGTGTCTGCTAAAAAGGGGAATTTTCCCCTTCACCCAAAACACACAGGAAGAAAACTGTACAAATTCTGCATTCCCTCAGCCTTCCCCTTAAAGTGTCTTCCTCCACCTTCGTGCTGCCCTCTTTGGACCAGTAAGGTTCTCGCTGATTTTCTTGACAGAGGTTGGGTCAGCACTCGTTTCTCTTAGTCACTGGATCTACCACAGTGATTCGCAAACTCTTGAGTTGACTTAATTGGTCACCCAAACATTAGGCACAAACTTTTCCTCTTTTTACCGAGGGCAAAGAGACAGACAAGTAACATACATACCCCCTCTTTTAAAACAGAAAATAAAGAGAATTCCTTTAGCAAAACTAAAGTGAATTCCTTTAAAAGTTTAAAAAATATTTCAGAAAAGTGTTCCACAAAAACTAAAAAAGAAGAAAATTGCTTCAATGACTTGGAACAGAATATAAGTTTTATTTAAAATAAAAAAAAAAAACTTAGAGGCACTTGGGTGGCACCAACCAAGAGCTGGTTAAGTTCCAACTCTTGATTTCAGCTCAGGTCAGGAACTCACAGTTCGTGGGATTGAGCCCCACATCAGGCTCTGCACTAACAGCACGGAGCCTGCTTGGGAGTCTCTGTCTCTCCCTCTCCCTCTGCCCCTCCCTTGCTCGTGCAATCTCTCTCTCTCTCTCTCATAATAAATAAGCTTAAAAAAAATGAATAAAAATAAAAATAAAACATTTTAAACATTCAAAAACAATTAAGAGGGTGATAAGTAGATATCAGATCAGGTCAGCAATATAAACTGACATCATCTTTTTTTATTTTTTTTTCAACATTTATTTATTTTTGGGACAGAGAGACACAGAGCATGAACGGGGGAGGGGCAGAGACAGAGGGAGACACAGAATCGGAAACAGGCTCCAGGCTCTGAGCCATCAGCCCAGAGCCCGACGCGGGGCTCGAACTCCCGGACCGCGAGATCGTGACCTGGCTGAAGTCGGACGCTCAACCGACTGCGCCACCCAGGCGCCCCTAAACGGACATCATCTTAATGTGAAACAGGATCTGCGTGAATATGCCTTGCGGAGAAAGATTTGTGGAATCACTTTTGACGTAGTTCATGAGAACTGGGCAGATTCCACTGGAAGGGTGCTTTGGGAGTAGCACATTCCTTGAGGTAAACCAAGTATCTAATGTTTTTAGTCTGTTCTCTGAGCTGAACTTAGGCTTGGGGGCTTGGGCATCTGAAACTTAGTTCAACGAATTACTAATAGATTCCTCCTCAGACATACTTCCAGCATTTTTAGAAGCCCAATAAATTCAAAATATTTTATGATACACAGTCCATTGTGAAAACGTTCAAAAATGTATTGATAAGACAGCGGCGCGCTGTGAAGATACGATCTTGCCCACCCGGCATGGGGGTTTAAGCCCATGGCTTCTGGAATCAAACTGCAGGCTTTCAGATTCCAGATATTCTACTTACAAGCTTTGAGACCTTGGCCAAGATCCGGTGGAGATAACAGACCCTACCTATAGCGGACACCTGTCGGTGTTTCTGTCCCACCCCCTTCAATAAGCACCTGATACTCTTCTTTCCTAGATTCCTCCCCCACCCCCTATACACACACACACACACACACACACACACACACATTCCTTGCCACCCATGTGGGCTGTTACCCAATGACTGGGCAGCAGGAGGGAAGCCAAGCTTCCCTTCCTAGCCTATAGGGTTTCCCTTCAGAACCAACTGAAGCTACCCCGGGAGGCCCTTGGCCTGAGATGTGCCCTTGCTTGGCTCAACTCCCTTTTCCTGCCCTCCTTCCATCACCCCTTACTGGTCTTTCCTACGACCAACTCAGGGATGACTTCCTTGCGTTGGAACCTCATCTCAGTATCTAATTCTGGAGAACTAGGACTTCACATTTAGCTGCCCCCCACCCCAGAGTTTTGAAAGAATGGATGAAGCTATTGTATCAAAAGCACCTAGAACAGCGTCTAGCATATAAGTGCTACGTAAATATTAGCTGTGGTTATGACCTGAGGTTGGCCTGCAGAACCAAGGATAACCCGGGGACTATACAGGGACTTCAGACTCACATAAAGCCACAAACATACAAACTCTTGAGAAATGTTGAGGGAGCGGAATAATCCACATAATTGCTTCCATTCGCATCACTGGTTGCACCCTTGGCCTTAATTACAAGGGAATAAATGCTTCTGGCTGAGTTGTAATATAAAGAGGCTGCCACTGTGTGCTCCCATGAGACCCGCCACAGGCATTCAATTTAGTTAATAAGTATGGATACTGGAAGACTTGAACGTCCTCTCTCCCATGTGCTATATTTTTTTATAAGTGAAAACTCTGGTTCGTCCCTTCACCGGGTTTCATGGAGTAGTTTCAAGGTTGCTTGTTTGAAGGTAAGCAGCAGGAGTCTTAAGAACTTAATTTTAAGAAATTCAAAGAGCAAAGAATGCACTTTGTTCTTTGAGTTCCTTAAACCTATATTTCATATCCTTTCATAATAATTTGTCTTTTATGGATAAAATATACACAAATCACTTAGGAAAAAAGGCATCTGAAATGACCTTGGGCGACCAAGTTCTTCTGTTTTTAAATGGCATGCACAGAGTATATTATTAAGACTTCTATATGGTAGCATTTCTAGCACAGCTCTGAAAGAGAATTTACCATTTCTTTATTATTCAGTTCAAATATAAGGGCAAAGAAACTTACTCATAGGATTTCTTTTTTTTAAGGTTTTCATTTATCAGCTCCTGGAAAAAAAACCGATATAGGCAAAATCCCAACATGATAAAACCTGAACTAAAGTAACAGTGGCTGGGGGGAACCTCTACGTGAATTATTATGATCTTAGGTCCTAAAAAAAAATTATTCTTGTCTGGTTCTCTCATCTGACCCCACTACAGACTGGCTTTTGTCCACTTCACAGCACTTGAGTCATTAATGATCTCCTCCAGGACAAATTGAATGTTCTCTCTTCTACCCTTATTCACTTTTAATCTATTTGTTGCCTTTGTTCGACTCAACCACTACCTTCCTCCTCCTCCATAAGCCTCTCTTCTAAGTTTGTCTGATCCTTTAGTATTTTTTTCCTTTTCAATTTTGTCATATATTTTAAAAATAAAAATGACAACGACAATTAGAGATGAGGGGGAAAAAAGCACCCCAACCCAAACACTATTATTTTGTTGGATTCTCACCCCACCCGTTTTTTTTTTTTTTCCTAATTGGTTTTTACATATTGTGAATAGGATTTTGTATCCTTCTTTTTCTACCAAATATTTTTTAATTCTTTCCCATGTTGCTATAGAATCTTTGAAACATCCAGTTTTAATTCCTGTTAATAATTTCATCTCTGTCTCACTCCTCCTCAGTCTGTTTCTTCTCCATGCAAATTCACCCTTCTCCCCGAATAAACCCATTGCTGAGCCAAAACTATTTTATATCCCACATTCTCGTTTCCTGTTCGAGTCTTCCTTTTGCCCTAATTATATGAACACTAATTTAAAAATAAAATAAAGTAGGGGCACCCGGGGCTCTGTTGGTTAAGAATCTGACTTTGGCTCAAGTCATGATCTCATGGTTCGTGAATTTGAGCCCCGCATCATGCTCTGTGCTGACAGTGCAAAGCCTGCCTGGGATTCTCTCTGTCTCCCTCTCTCTCTGCCCCTCCCCCACTCTCTCTCTCTCTCTCTCTCTCTCGGTCAAAATAAATAAACTTAAAATTTTTTTAAATAAATAAAATAAAGTAAAACTGTCGCACTAAAATATTCATATCCAAATACGTCCCATCCTGGAAGTTAATCTGGCAACATAGATCAAAGATATAGTCTTCTGAAATGCCTAAAACATGTTTCCTCTAAATAATTCCCAAGATTTTTTGGAATCCCTACAAAAGTAACAACTAGGTAATTAGTAATTTTCAACAAGACTGATACCAGATAGCATTTTCCAAATTCTGCTCCAGAAACGACTAGTACAATACTAGCAGATGTTCAGTTTTTTTAAAAATTTTTTTAATGTTTATTTATTTTTGAGAGAGAGAGAGAGAGAGAGAGAGAGAGAGAGAGAGAGAGAGACAGTATGAGTGGGGGAGGGGCAGGGAGAGAGAAACACACAGAATCCAAAGCAGGCTCCAGGCTCCGAGCTGTCAGCACAGAGCCTGACGCGGGGCCCAAATCCAGGAACCGTGAGATCATGACCTGAGCCAAAGTCCGACACCTAACAGACTGAGCCACCTAGGCGCCCCAAGATGTTCAGTTTTTTAAAGGGGGGGGGGGTGGAGAAGGGTGCTATGATTTAAAAAAAAAAAAGGTTGGGAAATTTTTAATTTTAAAAATTTAAAAGATTTTGTTACTGTAAGAATTTTCAGAGCCTTTAATGTTACTCCCAGCATGTAGCACAGCTGGTCGGTGTTCAATAAATATTTGTTTAGTCTGTAAATTTGCATCGTGAATCTCCAGGAAATAATACAACATGTAACATTTCCCAAAAGAAAAGCAATTTATATTTGTTAGACATATTTAAACAGCTATTTAAAAGATTGTTTATTGCCACATTGTTTAAACTAGTTAATAACTCCAGGCAATCCTCATGTCCATCAACTAGGTGATAGTGAAAGAAATTACGGTACAACGAAAGACCGCAGAGCAATTCTAGAAAGCTCAGAGACACGTCAATTCTGTGCTGACTATCTAAAGAAGAATGACTTGCTCTTCTCTCGAGGGTCTTGGGAGGAAAAAAGAGCATCTGGATCCAGGACTGAGTTGGCTCCATTCCTTGTTAGGCTGAACTGTGAACAGGACACGTTATAACTTCAGCTCAGTTCCCTCAGCTCCAGCATAAAGCTTTTAAGCCAAATGATCTGCAGGATCCCTTTAGTCAAAGTTTGACAACTTAGTCTAAGAAGTCTCATTTTAGCTGTAATGAGTTTTTTTTTGGAAATTAAATGAAGTGCAAGGAGTGTTATGCAATGAATTAATTATTTTTCTATCTTCCTCATGGACTGTAAATATTGTAATAAATTAAGCAAATAAATAAACACACATTTTTATGTCAGTTCCACGCTATATATGAAAAGTTTTACAAATTTGTGTACACTTAACCCGACGAGTCTACTTTTAGAATCTAGCCCAATGAATTACTCAAGAATGTAAAACAAGATTTAATTTAGCAACGATGTTCATTTCAACAATGGGAAAAACAACAACAACAAAACAGTACCTAACAAGGAACTTGTTAATTAGATGATAGTACATTATAAAATATCACAGTATGAAGTCATTAAAATGATGTAGAAAAACATTTAATGCTATGGGAATAGATTTACAACATATTTTTAGGATGGAAAATGCAGGTTATAAAACAGCATGTACAATATAATCCAATTTTTATTGTAAAAGATTTCTATGTTGCTAAAGAAAGGTGTTGAATGACTACAATAAAAACTTTACACTAGTAATCTCTGGGTTTATATGTGTTTTCGAAGTTTCATAAAGTTAATATACATTGCTTATAGAGCAATAAAATCAGTGATCTTATAATGTTTTTCCATAGTTGTTTCCTTAGTACTCTATGTAACATAAATAAGTCATTTATGGGATTCCATAAAACTACATCGGTAAATGTTTGCTTAAAACAGTAATGTTATTAACACTGTCATCAAAGATGCCTTGTCTCTTTTCCAAAAATAATGAATTGTGGTAAGACCAGAAATGAATTTTTTAGATGCCTTTAAAGAAATGATAGTTTCAATTGCATGCAGCCTTCTGTTTCTTGTTCCATAGTAGTCTGGTGTATTAAATGACGCTGAGAGGCATCAGTGTCTAAGACCAAGAAATAAAGGAAACCAAGGTGTCATGATTCTGAATACTTAGCATAATAAGGTTATTTGAAGACTCTACAATCTGCATTAAGGAATAAAACCAACTAGTCTCCGCAATGACACTCTAATGCCATTCTTAACATCTGTGCCTTTAAATTTCAGAAAATAGTACAACTTATTTAAAAGGTGGTGGGATCCACAGAGGATGACAATTTTTATTCTCTCCAGAACATTAAAAGGAACACCATCTTTGGCCTCCATCATTTAAGAAGAAAAAAATATTCTAACCATAAAGGTTCTAATCTCAAGTTTTTGTTTTTCTTTAAAGTCCTTTCAAATGAGTCAGTGTGGCTTTACAAATATAGATCTTGCATTGTTTGGATTCCTCTTAATTTTCTGCAGACTGGCCAAACTTTGGCAGGCACCAGCACCCCTTTGTAAAAGTCACAGTCACCTAGCAAAGAGGTCCCTGCAAAAACACCCCAAAACAAACTGGTATTTTTAGTCAACTATTCAGAAGGATATTGAGAAACATTCCGAGGATTTAGGAACATGAGTTAGGCTCAACGTTGTTTAGGTTGGGAAAAGGCAATTCTTTTGGTTGAAGTTAATTTAAATAATAAGACAGTAAAACCCAAAAGACTTTGATCCTCTCTCCCTTCCACTGTTTCCTAAAATTCAGTCGTTCATGTCTTATCTTCACAATTTTCATCGTATTGGCAAAGCACCCCTACTCTTACCACCTTAGTATTTTCTCCTTGGGTCTTCTACTCTGGGCGGTAGAATATCTATCCAATCAGAGGTTTGATGGGGTAGTGTACACATTTAACCATTCTGACATTTAAAAGGATCTTGCATATTTGCCCCCACAAACCCTCATGTAGTCTAACTTCGTCACTTCACTGAGGCCCAGCATGTTTAAGTAACGTGTTCATTACTTGCTGTGTTCGTGGTCTTACTTGAAGAGGTTGACGGAGCAGGTGATGGATTTGAAAAACAACAGCAGCTCACACAGGAGATTCTGTTCATGGGCTGTCAACATACTTACCTACAAGTTATGTCCATAATTTCACAGATGCTGGAAGTTACCTGCTCCTCCTCTTACCAATTTCACTTTTTTTTTTTACAGTTCTTAAATGGCTCAACACTCTACTGTGTTTTATCCATTCCTCCGACCGCTATTTCTCGAGTACCTGCTTTGTGCAAGACATTCCCTGAGGCTATAGTAAGGAGCCAAAGAGACAAAATACCTTGCCCTTATGAAGCTTCCTTTCTCCTGGAGAGTTCTAGCTTCCTAAATGTATGTCATGTTTCTTCTTTGCAACACTAAATCCCTGGAGTTCGAGATGTGGGTCTCATCTACTTTGGCTCCTCTGTAGTACCCCAGAGGGTGGTTTACAGTGTTAAATCAGTGAATGAACAACAAAAAGATGCACAAGCCCTTTTGTTTGTTTGTCCTTTGACCCCAAGAACTACTTTTAATCACTTCGATTTACTCCACTTCATCTATTCTTTTTTTCTTTCAGTTTTCAATTTCTCTGATTTTCATCTACAAAATCCTAAAGGTGAGAAAAGACAGGAGGAGCCAAGATGGCGGAACAGCATTTAAGTTTTTTCTGTGTCTCACATCCATGAAATACAGCCAGACCAACACTAAACCATCCTACACACCTAGAAAACTGATTGGAGGATTAACACAACAAACTGCACAACCTGAACCACAGAATTCAGCAGGTCCGCGGTGCAGAGAGGTGAATTTGGGGACCGAGAAGCCGCTGAGGATAGGGAACCACTTTTGCGGGCGGAGAGAGGATGGAGACTAGGGGTTGGAGAATATGGGAAAAGCACCCCTCCCCAAAAGCAACTGGAGAGAAAGTGGAAAATTGGAAATGGCCACAGGGACTAAACTAAAAAGGGAGAAGGGAGAAAGGAGAAAGGAGAGGGTTTAAATTCCATTAAGACTGTTAACAAGGGGAGCGCAAAGGCTGCAACTCCGCAGCTCCATACCTGGCGGTGCTCTGGTGGGAAGAGCGAATCCCCAGGAGCAGAGTGGGGTCCGGGAGGTCCTCGGGCCACACAGGGAAAAGCGGTTCCACTGATGGAAGGACATTTGGTAGAGACTGTTGAGGCCACCTGGTCCCAGCAGACCCCAGAGGCAGCCACATTCGCGGGTGCTGGGGCAAGGTCCTTAAGGGTCAAGACTGGTGCCAGCTGTGTGTTGTGATTTTCCAGAATCCCTGAAAACTGCTGCTACACTATCTCATGAACTTTTTCTGGGGTGGGCTGGCACCTGGCCACAGTCTCGGGGCACTGGCAGCAGCAGGGTCCAGCAAGCATTCCTGGGTGCAGCCGACATTCGGTCATTGCTCATTCGGCCACTGCTCCATGAGACCCTCCTGCAGAGGGCGGAATGGGTCAAAGCCGCAGTCCTTCAGAAGTAAGGGGCTGGGGAAAACAGCCACATCTGAGACGGAACTCGGGAGAGAGGTGCTGCCTGGGGCCTGGTCACGGAGAGTGAAAGAGCTGGGAGTGGAGGAAAGCTGAAGACAGGATGGATGCGTGATTGCTGATCCGGGAGAACAGACTGGGTAGCTGGGTGGCACCACTTTCACTGCTTCCGCACATGCGCATATGCATCTATCAGCACCGCAACAATCCACCCCAGTAAGCTAGCAGCGCCATCTAGTGGAGAGCGGAGCTGTTACACTGAGCCCCACCCAACTTGGCTAACTTCACTCTTCAAGAACACAAGTCTTGGGGCGCCTGGGTGGCGCAGTCGGTTAAGCGTCCGACTGCAGCCAGGTCATGATCTCGCGGTCCGTGAGTTCGAGCCCTGCGTCGGGCACTGGGCTGATGGCTCAGAGCCTGGAGCCTGTTTCCGATTCTGTGTCTCCCTCTCTCTCTGCCCCTCGCCCGTTCATGCTCTGTCTCTCTCTGTCCCAAAAATAAATAAACATTGAAAAAAAAAATTAAAAAAAAAAAAGAACACAAGTCTCACCGTCGGCTTAGTTTATGGACTATAAAGCACTACACAGACTGACTTCTAAGGGAAAACGAAGTAATTTCATGCCTACTTCAATCTATTAGCAGGTTCATCTATTCAATTTTCTTTTTTTTTTCTCTTTTACACTTTTCTTTTTCTCAAATACAGAAAGAGAAAAAAATTCATTTTTATTTTCAATTTTTATTAAAAATAATTTTCTTTAAGTTTTATTACTCTAGTTTCCACTTTTGTGTAATTTTTTTTCAAATTCTATTTTACTTCCATCATTTTATTTTAGTCTACTTCAGTGTATTCATCTTTTCAAATTTTCAAACAATTTCCTTTTTTTCTTTTTTCTCTTTTTCGTTTCTTTTCTTTTTCTTGAATGCAGAAAGAGAAAAACTTCATTTTTACTTTCAATTTCTATTAAAAATATTTTTATTTAATTTTTTACTATATTTTTTGCTTTTATGTAACTTTTTTCAAATTCTATTTTACTTCCATCATTTTATTTTAGTCTACTACAGTGTATTCACTTTGTCAAATTTTCAAATGATTTCTTTTTTTTTATCCTTTTTCTCTTCTTTCTTTTTTCTTGAATACAGAAAAAGAAGAAATTCGTATTTATTTTCAATTTTTATTAAAAATATTTTTCCTTAATTTTTTCTACTATATTCTTTAATTTTATGTATATTTTTTCAAATTCTATTTTACCTCCATCATCTCATTTTAGTCTACTTCAGTGTACTCATTTTTTCAAATTCTCAAACGATTTCCTTTTTTCCCCCGCCCCCTTTTTTTTCTCTAATCTGTCAAACCACTTTCGACACCCAGACCAAAACACACCTAGGATCTAGCATCTATTCGATTTGTGTGTGTGTGTGTGTGTGTGTGTGTGTGTGTGTTTAATTTTTAATTTGATATTTCTTTAATTTTAATTTTTTAATTTAAAATTTTCTATCTCTTTAATTCCTTTTCTACCTTCAAAATGACAAAGTGAAGGAATTAACCCCAAAAGAAAGCACTAAGAAATGACAGCCAGGGATTTAACCAACACAGATACAAGCAAAATGTCTGAACCAGAATTTAGAATCACGATAATAAGAATACTAGCCAGAGTCAAAAATAGATTAGAATCCCTTTCTGCAGAGATAAAAGAAGTAAAAAATAGCCAGAATGAAGTTAAAAATGCTATAACTGAGCTGCAATCACGGATGTATGCAGCGGCGGCAAGGATGGATGAGGCAGAACAGAGAATCAGCGATATAGAGGACAAACTTACAGAGAATAATGAAGCAGAAAAAAAGAGGAGGATTACGGCAAAAGAGCACGATTTAAGAATTAGAGAAATCAGTGACTCATTAAAAAGGAACAACATCAGAATCATAGGGGTCCCAGAAGATGAAGAGAGAGAAAAAAGGGGTAGAAGGGCTATGTGAGCAAATCATCACAGAAAACTTTCCTAACCTGGGGAAATACACAGACATCAAAATCCAGGAAGCACAGAGGACCCCCATTAGATTCCACAAAAACCAACCATCAACAAGGCATATCACAGTCAAATTCACAAAATACTCAGGCAAGGAGAGAATCATGAAACCAGCAAGGGAAAAAAAGTCCCTAACCTACAAGGGAAGACAGATCAGGTTTGGAGCAGACCTATCCACAGAAACTTGGCAGGCCAGAAAGGAGTGGCAGGATATATTCAATGTGCTGAATCAGAAAAATATGCAGCCAAGAATTCTTTGTCCAGCAAGGCTATCCTTCAAAATAGAAGGAGAGATAAAAAGTTTCCCAGACAAACAAAAATTAAAGGAGTTTGTGACCACTAAACCAGCCCTGCAAGGAATTTTAAGGGGGACTCTCTGAGGGCAGAAAAGATGAAAAAAAAAAAAAATATATATATATATACACCATAAGCATATATATAAATAATGGTATATATATAAATACTATAAGCAACAAAGATTAGAAAGGACCAGAGAATACCATCGGAAACTCCAACTCTACAAGCATCATAATGACAATAAATTCATATCTTTCAGTACTCACTCTAAACGTCAATGGAATCAATGCTCCAATCAAAAGACACAGGGTAATAGGGGCGCCTGGGTGGCTCCATTGGTTAAGCATCTGACTTCAGCTCAGGTCATGATCTCACAGTTCGTGGGTTCGAGCCCCGCGTCGGGCTCTGTGCTGACAGCTCAGAGTCTGGATCCTGCTTCGGATTCTGTGTCTGCCTCTCTCTCTGCCCCTCCCCTGCTCACGCTCTGTCTCTGTCTCAAAAAGAAATAAACATTAAAAAAAAAAAGACACAGGGTAACAGAATGGATAAGAAAACAAGATCCATCTATATGCTGTTTACAAGAGACCCACTTTAGACCTAAAGACACCTTCAGATTGAAAATAAGGGGATGGAGAACCATCTATCATGCTAATGGACAACAAAAGAAAGCCGGAGTAGCCATACTTATATCAGACAATCTAGACTTTAAAATAAAGACTGTATCAAGAGATGCAGAAGGGCATTATATCATAATCAAGGGGTCTATCCACCAAGAAGACCTAACAATTGTAAACATTCATGCACCGAATGTGGCAGCACCCAAATATATAAATCAATTAATCACAAACATAAACTCATCGCTAGTAATACCATAATAGTAGGAGACTTCAACACCCCACTCACTGCAATGGACAGATCATCTAATCAAAAAATCAACAAGGAAACAATGGCTCTGAATGACACACTGGACCAGATGGACTTAAGAGATATATTCAGACCATTTCACCCTAAAGCAGCAGAATATACATTCTTCTCCAGTGCACATGGAACATTCTCCAGAATAGACCATATACTGGGACACAAATCAGCCCTAAGTAAGTACAAAAAGATTGAGATCATACCGTGCATATTTTCAGACCACAATGCTATGAAACTCGAAATCAACCACAGGGAAAAATTTGGAAAGGTAACAAATACTTGGAGACTGAAGAACATCCTAATAAAAAATGAATGGGCTAACAAGAAGTTAAAGAGGAAATTAAAAAGTATATGGAAACCAATGAAAATGATAACACCACAACCCAAACCCTCTGGGATGCAGCAAATGTGGCCATAAGAGTAAAGTATATAGCAATCCAGGCCTTCCTAAAGAAGGAAGAAAGATCTCAGATACACAACCTAACCTTACGCCCTAAAGAGCTGGAAAAAGAACAGCAAATAAAACCCCAAACCAGCAGAAGACAGGAAATAATAAACATTAGAGCAGAAATTAATGCTATCGAAACAAAACAAAACAAAACAAAACAAAACAGAACAGATCAATAAAACCAGAAGCTGGTCCTTTGAAAGAATTAACAAAATTGATAAACCACTAGCCAGTTTGATCAAAAAGAAAAAGGAAAGGACCCAAATAAATAAAATCAAGAATGAAAGAGAAGAGATCACAACCAGCACAACAGAAATAAAAACAATAATAAGAGAATATTATGAGCAATTATATGCCAATAAAATGGGTAATCTGGAAGAAATGGACAAATTCCTAGAAACATATACACTACCAAAACTGAAACAGGAAGAAATAGAAAATTTGAACAGACCCATAACCAGCAAGGAAATCGAATTAGTAATAAAAAATCTGCCAAAAAACAAGAGTGCAGGGCCAGATGGCTTTCCAGGGGAATTCTACCAAGCATTTAAGGAAGAATTAACACCTATTGTCTTGAAACTGTTCCAAAAAATTGAAATGGAAGGAAAACTTCCAAACTCTTTCTATGAAGTCAGCATTACCTTGATTCCAAAACCAGACAGAGACCCCACTAAAAAGGAGAACTATAGACCAATTTCCCTAATGAACATGGATGCAAAAATCCTCAACAAGATATTAGCCAAACGGATCCAACAATACATTAAAAAATTATTCACCACGACCAAGCAGGATTTATACCTGGGATGCAGGGCTGGTTCAATAACCACCAAACAATTAACATGATTCATCACATCAATAAAAGAAAGGACAAGAACCATATGATCCTCTCAATAGATGCAGAGAAAGCATTTGACAAAATACAGCATCCTTTCTTGATAAAAACCCTCAAGAAAGTAGGGATAGAAGGAGCATACCTTGAGATCATAAGAGCCATATACGAACGACCCTACGCTAATATCATCCTCAATGGGGAAAAACTGAGAGCTTTCCCCCTAAGGTCAGGAACGAGACAGGGATGTCTGCTCTCGCCACTGTTATTCAACATAGTATTGGAAGTCTTAGCCTCTGCAATCAGACTACACAAAGAAATTAAAGGCATCCAAATCGGCCAGGAGGAGGTCAAGCTTTCACTCTTCGCAGATGACATGATACTCTATATGGAAAACCCAAAAGATTCCACCAAACAAACTGCTAGAATTGATTCATGAATTCAGCAAAGTTTCAGGATATAAAATCAATGCACAGAAATCGGTTGCATTCCTATCACCAACAGTGAAGTGACAGAAAGAGAAATCAAGGAATCAATCCCATTTACAGTTGCACAAAAAACCATGAAATACCTAGGAATAAATCTAACCAAAGAGGTGAAAAATCTATACACTGAAAACTATAGAAAGCTTATGAAAGAAATCGAATAAGACACCGAAAAATGGAAAAAGATTCCATGCTCCTGGATAGGAAGAACAAATATTGCTAAAATGTCAATACTACCCAAAGCAATCTACATATTCAATGCAATCCCTGTCAAAGTAACACCAGCATTCTTCACAGAGCTAGAACAAATAATCCTAAAATTTGTATGGAACCAGAAAAAGACCCTGAATAGCCAAAGCAATCTTGAAAAAGAAAACCAAAGCAGGAGGCATCACAATCCCAGACTTCAAGCTATACTATAAAGCTGTAATCATCCAGACAGTATGGTACTGGCACAAGAACAGACACTCAGATCAATGGAACAGAATACAGTACCCAGAAATGGACTCACAAACGTATGGCCAACTAATCTTTGACAAAGCAGGAAAGAATATCCAATGGAATAAAGACAGTCTCTTCAGCAAGTGGTGCTGGGAAAACTGGACATCGACATGCAGAAGAATGTACCTGGACCATTTTCTTACACCATACACAAAAATAAACTCAAAATGGATAAAAGACCTAAATGTAAGACAGGAAGCCATCAAAATCCTCAAGGAGAAAGCAGGCAAAAACCTCTTTGATCTTGGCCACAGCAACTGCTTACTCAACATATCTCCGGAGGCAAGGGAAACAAAAGCAAAAATGAATTACTGGGACCTCATCAAAATAAAAAGCTTCTGTGAAGGAAACAGTGAAGGAAACAATAAGCAAAACTAAAAGGCATCTGACGGAATGGGAGAAGATATTTGCAAATGACATATCAGATAAAGGGTTAGTATCCAAAATCGATAAAGAACTTATCAAACTCAACACCCAAAAAACAAATAATCCAGTGAAGAAATGGGCAAAAGACATGAATAGACACTTCTCCAAAGAAGGCATCCAGATGGCCAACTGACACATGAAAAAATGCTCATCACTCATCATCAGGGAAATACAAATCAAAATCATAATGAGATACCAGCTTACCTGTCAGAATGGCAAACATGAACAACTCAGGCAACTACAGCTGTTGGCGAGGATCCGGAGAAAGAGGATCTCTTTTGCATTGTTGGTTGGAATGCAAGCTGGTGCAGCCACTCTGGAACACAGTACGGAGGTTCCTCAAAAAATTGAAAATAGAACCACCCTACGACCCAGCAATTGCACTACTAGGCATTTATCCACGGGATACAGGTGTGCTTTTTTGAAGGGACACATGCACACCCATGTTTATAGCAGCACTATCAACAATAGCCAAAGTATGGAAAGAGCCCAAATGTCCATCGATGGATGAATGGATGTGGCATACATACACACACACACACACACACACACACACACACACACACACACACACAATGGAGTATTACTCGGCAATCAAAAAGAATGAAATCTTGCCATTTGCAACTACATGGATGGAACTGGAGGGTATTATGTTAAGCGAAATTAGTCAGAGAAAGACAAAAATCATATGACTTCACTCATATGAGGACTTTTAGAGACAAAACAGATGAACATTATGGAAGGGAAACAAAAGTAATATAAAAACAGGGAGGGAGACAAAACATAAGAGACTCACAAAAATGGAGAACAAACAGAGGGTTACTGGAGGGGTTGTGGGAGGGGGGATGGGCTAAATGGGTAAGGGGCTCCTGAAATCATTGTTGCACTGTATGCTAACTAATTTGGATGTAAATTTTAAAAAATAAAAAAATAAAATTAAAAAAAAGAAAAGACAAAGCTATAGCTTGTGATGAAGGAAACCCAGCAAGCAACACATGCAAAAATGAAAATTTCATCAGCCACTGTCAAAAATATGTCAGTGAAATAAATGGCAGAATGTTTGAAATTTCTTAAAAAGTAGCCATTATAGTATATTCAGATAAAATATGTGTTTGTCCTGTGTGTACTTTCTGAAATAGTTCAATATATTATTTGTCTCTTTAAAGTCTCTGTCTTTAATGATACTGTTGTGTAAATTCGTTTGGTATCAAGCAATTTGTTTTCCAGCTAAAGAAAATAGATTGTATTTACCTTAAATTTTCAAGACCTCCCAAATAATAAACAGTTAATGTCACTAGTAATCCTTACTAGGAAAGAAAACCAAACCAAAGATTTTTTTTTAAGTGTTGGGATAACTCAAAGTTAAGATGATAACAGTTGACAATTTTCAGCTTTTGCATGGATTGTTCTTCAGTTCATACTACGGACTTTTTTTCCCCTTGTATTTTTCTTCCGCCTTAAAAAAGAAATAAGCTATACTGATATATTCAAATTCTTTGTAAAAATTAAAGCTATAAAAGAGGTAGACTAAAACTTTAAGGCTTTAAATATCACACCTTATCTCTTCTTTTTGTGAAACTCCTCTGCCCTCACATAAAATCAGTGGGTGAGTTGCTAAAGGTCACCAGCCAATTGGTAACAATGGTAAAATTCTATACCCACCCCGCCTCGTTCCGTCAACTAGATGACACTGCCTCCCCCTAAACAAGAAAGTTAACAGTTCTCAATAAAAATAGAAATATACAAGCTAAACTTTTTTACATTTAGTCCTGTTTTTTTTTTTTTTTTAATGGGGGAAAAATGTGGTGTTCCAGAGGTAAAGAACAGAGCTTACAAGTCTAGATGAGAACCAAATCCGTCAGTAAAGGGTCCTTTCCCTGGACCTTTGTTGTCTCTTTATTCAATTTTTAGTATCTAGTTAGAACTATTATATTTCTGAATCATGAGGACAAAGCCAGCTTAAGCTCTTCCTCCCTCCCTCCCTCCCTTCCTTCCTTCCTCTCCCCCCAAATACAAGAAAATACGGCTGGTAGTTTAAGAATTGATCAATCTCACTCTGAAATATTTATGTACTTTTCTCTGACTTGGTTACTCCTCCCACTGATATTAATAGTTTCTTCTTCTGGGATAACTCTGCCTCTAGCAGAAATGCTGCAGTGTAGCTGAGATGCTGGTGTTGGGACTGTAAACGATGCGTTAGGAATGGTCTTGCTGCACTTCAGCCTGGAAGCAGAGGTTTCTTTCTGGGTCTACACCTTTGCCTGCCAGCGAGATAACACAGCACTGTCACTTGCGAGCATTGTTGCAACATGGGTGCTTTTGAATGTCTGGATTCTTTATTTATGTAATTTTTTTAATGTTTTTATTTTATTTTTGAGAGACAGAATGCGAGCAGGGGAGTGGCAGAGAGAGAGAGAGGGAGAGACAGAACCTGAAGCAGGCTCCAGGCTGTCAGCACAGAGCCCGACGTGGGGCTTGAACTCACGGACTGTGAGATCATGACCTGAGCTGAAGTGGGAGGCCGAACCACTGAGCCACCCAGGCGTGCCAGAGGTTGTTTTTTTAAAGCCAGAAAGAAGAGCTTGACTTTGTTGAGATGTACAATAAAGAGCAGCTGGGAGTTCTTCGACAGAAAGTCTCATTATGAAAGCAATTATTTTAAGACAAGACATTTGACAACACTAAGTCAGGCACACAGAAGAGGGGGAGACCCTACTCTGTATCCTGGGGTTGCCTTGTTTGGGTGGCACCATGGTGCTAATGCATGGGGTGTTTGGCCAGGGGTGGAACATCTGATCTGCACAGGTCTCTGCTGGGTAGTCCCTTGGTCTCATCCACAGTGGTTCCCTTGGATGGCTCACTTGTCTGCGTGAGGTCCCCTCTTAGGGATATGGGAACCCACTCTCCAGCTTCCCATTGGGAGACCTCGGAGAGTCTTTCTCCCACACACCCATTTCTGGTACACAGGGCAATCTTGGGTCTACGTGAGACTAGCACATAGGTTATCTCTGTGCTGAGTCCCCTGAATGCTAAGGGGTTTTTTGTTATGTTACCCTACTCCTCCAGCATTTAGCCTGGAGGGAAACTAAGGTGCATGTTCTTTTCTCAGAAGAGCTCCCCAACTTTCCTCTTGCTTTCCTTCCAGTTCTCCTCCCTACCCTTGTCCGGGAGAATCTTCTCTGGGCAGAGTGACTCCTTGCTCTATATTGTCATGAATCTGCAAATCGCTATGATTGGGGCTTGAGTCTCCTGAGACCCTCAGCTCCTGAATCCCAAGAGCCCTCTCCCTTGTATTCTGCAATATCATCTCTTCTCTGAGTCAGGACTATTGGCTGAATGGGAGGAACGGTGAGGGTATGGAAACAAATATCTCACAGCTGGCTGGCTGATCTCCGGCTATCTCAAAATATTACTGTCATTGCAGTAATCCAGGCATGAAGCCGTATGAACTGAGTGGCATAAAAATAAAAATGATGGGAGGCACCTGAGTGGCTCAGTTGGTTGAGCATCAGACTCTTGGTTTCAGCTCAGGTCACGATCTCGCGGTTTGTGAGTTTGAGCCCCACATCATGCTTGCACTGGCAGCATGGAGCCTGCTTGGGATTCTCTCTCCCCCTCTCTCTGTCCCTCTCCGTCCCTCAAAATAAATAAATAAACTTAGGAGAAAAATAGAAATGAAGGGACACTGAACAAGAAACACAGTGAAGAAGTAACAAAATCTTGTTTGTGGAACACACGCAAGACAGAAGAGGGGAGGAAAGGCACTTGATGGCCTGGATTGAGGTGATGTTAGCCATCATGGGACCTATTTTTCCACGGCTTATACTCCCCCTTCTCCGTTGCCTTTACACTCTAATCATGAAGTCCTGGTAACTAAATAAAAAGTTCTTCAAATCCATATCCCTCTTCTTCGTCACCACGGTCACTGTCCTTGTTCATGCCAGCAACATCTCTCCTCTGGACTATCTACTGCATCAGACTCCTTACTTCTCTCTCTCTCTGCCCTCAGCCCCCTAGAACTCATCCTACATTCAGTCATGAAGATGACCTTTCTAAAGCAACAATCAGATCGTGCCAGCCATGTTTCTCTCTGGCTTTCTAGTACCCATATAACGCATCGAATTCCTATGCTCACGGCCTTAGGGAACCCTACATCATGGGGCTTACTTTGCTGGCCCAGCTTCATTCGACATCTCTTACCTGGGGCCGTAAGTTGGGCCAAAAAGGTAGTGTACTGGACTGGTCCACGCCATGGACTCATCACAACGTAGCCTGGCTTTGAGTCCTAACCCCACTGTTCACTTGGACAAGTTATTTAACTATAGTGATTCAGTATTCTCCTCTGTAAAATGTCATTAGGAGGATTAAATGGGAATAGATTTTAAAAGTGTACCGGGGGGGGGGGGGGTGGAAGGGGCGGGGGCTTGGGTGGCTCCGTCAGTTAAGTGTGACTCTTTTAAAAAAAAATTTTTTTTCAACATTTATTTATTTTTGGGACAGAGAGAGACAGAGCATGAATGGGGGAGGGGCAGACAGAGAGGGAGACACAGAATCGGAAACAGGCTCCAGGCTCTGAGCCATCAGCCCAGAGCCTGACGCGGGGCTCGAACTCACGGACCGCGAGATCGTGACCTGGCTGCAGTCGGACGCTTAACCGACTGCACCACCCAGGCGCCCCAAGTGTGACTCTTGATTTCAGCTCAGGTCATGATCTCATGTTAAATAAAAGAAAAATACTTGGGGCACTTTGGCTGGCTCAGTCGGTAGAGCCTGTGACTCTTGGTCTCAGGGTTGGGAGTTTGAGCCTGACATTGGGTGTAGAGATTACTTACAAAAATAAAAGTTTTAGGAAAGAAAAGAAAAATATTTGCCCAGATGGTCAAGTCTCTCTCATCCCAGTGAATTTACACCTTCCGGTTCTTGAACCTATTTTGGGGGCCTTCTTTCGGTCAACCTTTAGTCTTCCTTCTAGAAGGAACTACAATGTCAGGTGTTTTGTAAAGCCTTTCTACTGTACTTTGTTCCTCACTCTATTAAAACTTTTATTGAGGGGGGCCCAGCTGACTCACTTGGAAGAACAGGCAACTCTTGATCTTGGGGTCATGAGTTTAAGCCCCATGTGGGGTACAGACATTACTTAAATAAAACCCCCCTTTTATTGTATTATAACTTGCATGAATTTTCTATGGCAGCTGCACCAAATTACCATGAACTAGATGGCTTAAAACCACAGAAATGCATTGGGTCATGGTTCCGGAGGCTAGAGTCCTGAAAACCAGCATCACTGGGCTGAAAGCCAGGTGTGAGCAGGACCACACTCCTTCTGGAGGCTCAGAGGGAAAAAGCCATTCTTTGCATCTTCTAGCTTCTGGTGGCTGTCTGCATTCCTGAGACCGTGGCCACATCACTGCCGTCCCTGCCTGCCCGCTAACATTGCTGCTTCCTCCCATCTGTGTCAAATCTCCTCTGCCTCTCTCTTGGAAGGACACTTGTGATGGCATGGAGGGCTCACCTAGATAATCCAGCCTAATCTTGTCATCTCAAGATCCTCCATTTAATAATTTAGTATATTCCACGAGACCCTTTTATCCTATATAAGGTAACACAGGCTCTAGGGATCAGGATAGAATTATCTTTGGATGCCATGACTCGGCTCCTACAATAATTGTGCGGATGTCAGTGTTGTTGCCTTTGTATGACAAGGCTCCATCACAGTGCAACCACATAGCGTGCAATCAGTAAGTGAAATACACGTATAGGTACGGCGGTACAGGGTGAAGGCCCACCGTCCATGTTCCTTGGTATTCCTTCTTTGCGAACGCTTTATTTCCCTAGGCCAGAGCTATTTCTTTCATGTGCTAATCTGTGGTTGGAAAGATATTTTACTCACGAATTGGATCAGCTTCTAGGTTAGGGAAATTAAGCAAACAGGGCCTTTGTCGTTGGATCATTTCCTCCGAGCTACAGTGAGGCGAAGGAACCAAAAACTCCATTCAAACCCTGTTCCTTCTGAGCTAAGGGGCGGAGGGGAGGGTAAAAGGTGAAGGGGCCCTGGCAGCTGGAAGGCGACTTTCACGGAATCTGAGCACGCAGAGTGCCAGACTGACAAGTATGAGCTGCACTAAGAGTGCGGTCATCAGGCTGCCCGCCTGGTTTGTTGCCACTGCCTGGCCGTTTATTTAAACACAGTTTTCCTCATAATTTAAGCTCCTAAATTCATGACCATTGCTTAACTGACCATTTCCCCATCTTGAGTCACTTGAGTTCAGCACAAGCATTTTTCTGAAGTGAGGCGGTTTCTTTTCCAGTGTTCCTAAATCACAGTCACCTTCACCCACAAGAATAAGTCTGTTCCAGCCACTGCTCACCTGGAAAGACAGCTCAGTAGCCAGGGTATTGTTTTTCTCAGTCATTGGAAATCTTTCCCCATGAAAGAAAAAAAAAGTCACTTGCAATAAAAGAAGCAAAAAGTAGGTTACTTCGTACAATTAGTCCTTAAAACAATAAATTGTTTACTGTATTGTCATTGTTTATTTACTTTTATGCCAGCCTTTTTCATCTTTGTGTTGGCGGGAGCCCCACAGGATCAGAATGTTAAAAAAAACTGGAGGGCCCAAAAACTTATCCAAGATTTGCCTAAGAAGGCATGTAATCAGAAACTCCTCAGGTTTGGAAAAAATTCTTTCGTGTACGTACATGTAACACCCATCTGTAATAAAACATAATTGTCAGAATTGATTTAAGTACTGTGACTGGCATAAAGCTCCTTTAACAGAGTGGTCTGGAAACCGTCAGAGCTTTTACTGGTCAGAGTAGACTCCTGTCGCCTGGCCAACGAGACCCATCTGCCTCCTAAAATCATCTCCAACAACACTCCTTCTAGCTCTGTTCCACTCTGTCTTTCCTAGGGATCATACTTCCTCCTACCAATTGGAACTTTGCACACGCTGTTCCCTCTGCTTAGAATGCGTGTCTTTCTTCCTCCTCTTAAGTTCTATTCATCCTTTGGATTGTAGCTCAAGCATTACTCTCTCTGAAAAGCTTCACCAGATTGGGTCAAATCCCCCAAGCGCTGGTGTAGCACTTAAGACCACCGACTGTATTTGTTTGTGTGATTAACTGATTGCTGTCTTCTCCTTCCACCAGACGGTACAAAGCTCTGTGAGGGCAGAGAACAAGTCAGTTTCTGTTAGCATTACGTCACCAGCCCTTCTCGCTATTGCTGGAACCCAGTGAGCATCATAATGTTAAAAAACCTGGAGAGCCCAAAAACTTATCCATAAGTACTCCATACTTATAGAGTAAGCATGTAATAAATATTTAACTGCCGAATGATTATGTTGTGAAATCTCATGCCCACTCTGCCACTGGGTTATTAGGCAGACTATTTGTCTTCACAGGGCCTCATCTTCATCATTTGTAAGAAAATGCCTCTTCCAGGCCCCAAATTCTAGGATGTTTATGGTTCCTGCCTTGAGCCTGTAAGACTGATCAGGCTAGAGACAGAAAGCCAACACACTGTTATCTGCTTGCCAAAATGCCACATACTAAGCAAGAAACTAGAATTACCCTCTGCACCTTTGCCCCTCTCCTTAATACTATGCCTTGATTCTGGCTTTCACTGCCTTTCATTTAAAATACTGTAAATGCCGGGTGCCTGGGGGCTCATTTGGTTAAGTGTCTGACTCTTGGTTTCCACTTGGTTATGATCTCATGGTTTGTGAGTTCGAGCCCCTCGTCCGGCTCTGTGCTGACAGTGCACAGCTTGCCTGGGATTCTCCCTCTCCCTCTCTCTCTGCCCCTGCTGCACATGTTCTCTCCTTCAGAATAAATAAATTAAAAAAAATAAAACTGTTTAAAATACTATCAATGCTCCCTATGTTTAGTCCTCTCCTCTCAAAGCGTATCTGCAAGGTGCCAGTAAAACTCAGTCTAAATGCTGGACTGATCTTGGCACCCCTCTGCTTAAACATTTTTCTGTGTTTTCCACAGCACGTCAACAAAACTCACCTCTCGAGAAGACATCCTTCCCCTGTTCCTGTTTCCCCTCCTGGCTTCTCCTTGGGAACTTGTGTTCCACCCAGAACCACTCCCAGGGCCCCAACACACATTCTGTTCTTTCAAGTCCCTCTGTCCTTGTGTGCATTTCTCTCTGCCCAGAAAACGTCTCTGCTCCTTTGCTAGTAAAGTTTCATTCATCCTTTTAGGCTCAAGCGTTCCTTGCATGTGGCCCAGGCCCTGAGTCAACCCCCATTTCTCAGGCTGAGCTTGTCACTCACTGCTTGTGTTCTCACAGGATACTGCGCACAAGCCGCCATAACAAGACTCCTTGGTGAGCTATATTTGTATGCAGAGGGACATTTGGGTTAAGAGCATGGGTCTCACATTCAGACTTACTTGAGTTTGAAACCAAATTCTGCCACTTACTGTGTGGCCTTGGAAATGATTCTTAGTTTCCTAATTGTGGAAAGGGGGGACTTAATGCCTAACTCATTGGGCTGTTGCAGTTACGGAATAAATGTGATCATGTGTTTGAGGCACTTAGCACAATTGGCCCATTATACTAACAGTAATTGTCATTGGGTTGTGAATGTGTCAAGTGCAAAGACTCAGGCCTACATTTTGTCCATCTTCCTATCCTGGTGGCTACTCAGTGAATGCTTCTTCACATGCATAAATGAAATAGTGTCCATAATGTATTTTTCTTTACAGGAGGACTAGAGGCTTATTCCTTTTTTTAGGAATTTTATTGAGGGGTTAAAAATTCTCTTGATCTTATGGCATATTCCAAATCGTATTTATCTTTCCCTTTGCTGAACTAATCCTGAACTCACACATGTAACATAATTTGAGATCAAACTTGAGTTTTTAGTATTAGTGTTTTCTGCTAAATTCTCCCTTCGCACTTTCAAGAGTTTTTACCGCATGCACGTCAATTTCAGTCCTTCCTCGTCAATTTCAGTCCTTCCTTAACTCTTTGTGGAACACAGACTATATCCTCCTCTGTCATAGGAGTAATACTAATAGCATGCACGTATATAGGACTTACGTGCCAAATACTGTTCAATGAGCTTTGCATGTTTCAAATCCTCTCTGGGATTCGTAACCAAACCGACTTTTCTAAGATGACAGTGAGTGGTCGAAGCGATTAAAACCGCTGCAAATTCTAGCCTAGTGTTCTGGCCACAGCATGGCTTTTGGACCCCAAAAGAGTCTAAGTTCCTTGAAGGCAAGGTTATCTCCTGCTTTCTCTGCAAAGAGAAAGTCTTGAATGCAGAGACTCAGTGAGCCCTGCTGACCCGCGCATCTCCTCTCCTGTTCCTGTAATTAACTTCCACTAGAGGGGCAAACGTTCACACTGAACACTCAAGAGACTCCCTGGAAGGTTCAGAGCCTCACGAGGTTTAAAAGCCTTTAACCTTGGGCGAGCACCCTTTAGCCCTCAGCAAGTCACACTCTTCCTCGGTGGTTTCTCTTCGGTGTTCCCGGATCACTCCTTACAGGGTCTCTGACAAGGACAGACCACGTAAGGTTGAGAAAACACCTTTGTCCCCTTCTTTATGCCAAGGGCCGGTCACCGTGTGGGCCAGGCTGACTGTCCGAGGAGGCCTTGGGACCTCGCCGCCCGCGGCGACCCCAACCGCCCACGGGAGAGGGGACGGCGTCCGCTCTGCTCGCGGAGACGCACACGCCTCGCGCCCCGCTTCCAGGAGCCGCCCGGGCTGCGGCGCGGGTCGCCGCCACACCGGAAGCGTCCCGAGCGCGTGCCGGGCGGCCGCCGAGGGTCCGGCGAGCGGGGCGGGGCCGCCGGTCCGGTCCCCCTCCTCCCCCACCGGGGGCGCGCGAGGGCCGGGCGGGGCCGGCGTCCCTTCCGGGGAGCGGTGGCCGCCGCCGCGTCTCCGGCGGCTTCCCTCCCCGCCCCCCCACCCCCCTCCCGCGGCTCTGGGTGACGCTTCTCCAATAACAGCTCGCGGGGAGCCGCCGCTCCGGGTGCCCCCCGCGCCGGCCCCGCCAGCCCCGCCCCGCAGCCGGCATGAGGGCCGCGGGCGACGGCGGCCTGGAGCGCTTCTGCAGCCCCGGCAAGGGCCGGGGGCTGCGGGCCCTGCGGCCCTTCCACGTGGGGGACTTGCTCTTCTCCTGCCCGGCCTACGCTTACGTGCTCACGGTCAACGAGCGGGGCAACCACTGCGAGTACTGCTTCGCCAGGTAGGGCGGCGGCGCGGGCGGCCGGGCGGGCGGCGGGGGCGCCGCGGCGGCGGCTCGGACCGCGGCGGGAGGAAGTGCGCGCGGCGCGCCGGGTCCTAGCGCCGGCGGCTGGGGCGGCGGCCGCGCTTTCAGCCCGCGCCGGCCGTGCCACGTGCGCTGGGACAGAGCCGCCAAAGCGCCCGCCGCGCGCCCCCGGCACGGCCCATTTTTCCGAGTTGCGCGCGCGGGAGTGCAGGGTCCTGGCCTCAGACGTGGGCTCGGAGCCAGGCTTGTTCCAAACACGGGCACGCGCTGCGCTCTTGGTGCATTGCCGGCCCGGCCGCGAGTTCGAGCAGCCAGTCTGTCCCCTTTAACTTGTGCTTCCTGCGGTGTGTTCTGTCCCCCACAGCCCAGCCCTGCCGCACACTTGGCCGTTTCCTCCCGGGAACGTAATGACACTTAACATTTCTTGTACAGTACGCGGCCTCTCCTCTTCCTTCTCACTCAACGCTTGTGTTTGGAGAGAAGCCAGAGGGGGTGCTGAGCACGCCCCGAGATTCTGAAGGGCTGCACTGATGGGACGTGCCTGACCTTGGTTTGGGATTTTGAAAACATGGCCTCTGAGGGCATTAGGCAAAATGTGTGGTTGGAAATGATATTTAATTGTAGCATGTCGTGTATACATATACTCACGTATGTACACATACATACGTATTCATACATCGCGACACATAATTCTATCTCAAGCCCTGTGACAGTTTCAGACGTGAAAGGTACATGAGAAATCACCAGTCCAACACACTGTCTCCCTTTTACAGATGAGAAAACTAATCCTCAGAGAGGTAGCTTGGTTGTGTACACGTAGTCTCACCTCTAGCTAGGGGAATGAAATCTGCTCTCTTCAGTTCTGCCCATTTGCTACTAGTTAGGTGCTCAGTAAAATTCCAGAGACAGGAAGCATGGCGTTGAAGTAAGTTTGTACCCAACCTTCCACTTGTCTCTGAAGAATGGACCCTGCCTTACTTTCTTTGAACCTCAGTTTCTTCATCTTTGAAATGGAGGTTCTTGGGTTAGATTATGCTGACCTGGGGTCCTGCAGGTACCTTTTGAATACAGGTCTCAAGTCCAACATACACTGGAGTCCCCAGTCTCCCAGACTTGTGTGCCTTATTCTACGATAAGACATAGCAAAAGAAGGGACAAAGGCTAAATATTATAGTAATCTTGCCCAGACTCCCTGCCAGAACTGTCTTCCGCTTGGGGGGACCTGGAAAGGCACTAGACGCAGAATCATGCCGTGGGCAGCTTAAGGGCTGTATGTGATGTGGCTCTTTGAATTGGTGAGTCAAGAGCTAAAGGGTCATGGCACCACTTTGCAACGTTTGAGTGAAGTGAGCATTGGGTTTTCCCAAAGTTAAAAAGGCTGCTGTGACTGGTCCCTTGATCTTCTGAGCCTCGCTGTGGCTCGGAGTCTGAAGCAGTGTGGGTGTCTGGAGTGGCAGGAGCAAAGCGGGGTCACCCAGCACAGAAGGTGCTTCCTCCATCAGGGATCCTGGTGATTCCTGGAGTCCATCCTGTGAGAGAAGATCACAGTGCCAGGCACATAGTAGGTACACAGGTCGTAGTTACCGGTGCACTCCTCCAATGAATTAAAGATCAAATCCCTCTGGGTTCGGAGCGGGAGAAGCAGAGCTGAGAGATGCTTCCCTTGAGCTGTGAGTGTCCTAACTGTATCTGCTATCCACACCCCCAACCTTAGAACATTAACGCATGGTCAGATGCAGCTCCACAGATCACCCCGCCCTATGCGACAGAGCATGTGCTTTGTTTTTCCTTTTTCTGAACAGCGTTTGTGAGTGTCATTAACTGTTGCCTTTCGACCCCTGACCCCTCACCAGGGCTGCCTCCTGCATTGGGGGCGGTACCACTGCATCTGCCCCCATTCCCCACTCCGGCCACACTTCTCTGGCTTTGGTGAACTTCTGTCAACACCCACAGTTCATTTCTTCTCTCTAAGGAGTCATTTGAAATCAACTAAAGTAACACACAAGAAATGATGATACCTTGATCCCTATGAAATTGGAGTTCCACTCTGATTTCTGTTCCGTTCAATTAGTTTAGAATTCGTGGTTAGAGCATTCTCACGGATTCAGCATCATTTCCGCTGTCAACTATTTGATTATGTGGAGGAACAGCTCCGTCCGTCCGGCTGTAGTAGAGGGAACACATATATGTCTCTGTGGTACCTCAAGGGAGTAGGAGCAGAATTCTCAACTATTGAAACATGCAGGGCAAAATCTGCTACTTCTGCACCCCACGCCCCCCCCTCCCCTCGGGACAAGAAACACAACTACTCCTCATCCTTGCTTGTGCTAGAAGTTTAGCATAAACAATATTGCTTGACATGAGTGAGCCCCCGGAGGCTGTATTCGGGTTTCACTTATGTTGAAGGAAAATAAGTGATTTCTGCAGGAATAAGTTTGTTCTAGAAATTGAAAAAGTAAAGGGAAGTTTCTCAGGCCACAGTCGAATGGGATTTTTCTTGGTGTTGGCCCAATTCAAAGATTTGTTTCTGTGAATTTTAAATTTGTATCACATTTTCTCAGTTTGGTGGGTGATACTTGGGATGCGTATCTTGCCTCAGCTGCTAGAAGGCAGCTCCTAAAAATATAAATGTTTCCCATTTGGGAGCTGTCTCTATCACACCTCTTAGGTACATTTTATGTACACACACACACACACACACACACACACACACACACACACACACACTTATTTTGGCCATTGGCCCCCGGTTTATGGCAGATATTTTTATGTCATATTTCATACTTGGTATTCAAGGACATATTTTAACACTGTATATTATTTTTCTCAAAAAAGAAAAAAATCTGCCCTAACGCAGTTCTATCTGAATATTCATTCTTTGCAGTTCCTCAGGTGGGAAGAGGTCTCCCTCTTGATCTTTGATTTTCTTGGTTCCTGGGTCATTTAAGGGTGAGAATGTTGCCTTTTTTGTCAGTTCGTTCTGAGTATGAGGAAAAGTAGGAAGGCCCACTTAGCTTCCTTGCAGTAAAGCTGTTAGAACCCCATTTCAGGGAATTTATGTCATGCCTGGCTTACTCAGAGTGGTTTTAAAAATTAAAATGCTTGCATGGGCAAAACAGTGACTGAGAGGTCCTGTTTCGGCAGATGTAGAGATGGAAGTGTCTTCACGGTTTTATTGCGTGGCACTGTTCGTCCTGCCTAACCCATTGTTTTACCAGACTGTCAAAGAAATAGTGAGTTGATTTTAATCAGTATTAAGAGCCAAGAACTCTTGAGGCTGCCTTCTTCTTAAGACACGATTAGGTTCTCTGAGAGAACCCTGGGGCTGAGCCCCTGAAGCTGTGCATCAGAAGGGGGAGTCATTCCTGGGGGCTGCTGTGATCCTGTTGATTCTGAGAACATTCTCTGAGAATATATATATATATATATATATATATATATATATATATATATATGTATATATATATATATACACACACACACATATATATGTATATATATTTTTAATGTTTATTTATTTTTGAGAGAGAGAGAGAGAGAGAGAGAGAGACAGAATGTGCAGAGAGAGAGGGAGACACAGAATTTGAAGCAGGCTCCAGGCTTTGAGCTGTCAGCACACAGCCCAACGCGGAGCTTGAACTCAGAAACCATGAGATCATGACCTGAGCCAAAGTCAGACACTTAACTGACTGAGCCACCCAGGCGCCCCGAGAACATTCTCTGATAATTACACGGTCTCTAAGGGGAGAGATGACTTTAGATGTTCTCAAATTATCTTGCTTTCTGAATGAAAAATAGACACATGCTCTAAAAGAGAATTCCTCCTTTGCTCCAGTGTTGTTGTTGTTTTTTTTTAAAAAAAAAAAATAGGTAGTAAGATTAAACTATACAGATAACAGATTTCCTCTAAGAAGTTACATGAAATAAAACCAGATCCAGCCATCTGTACGTCAGGTAAGGAGACGCTATGCTGTCACTTTCAACATTACAGTATTTCAAGTTTTTCATTTATTTAGAGCCAACAAGGCAGAAACTTTGGTGCCAGACTGACTTGGTTTGAGTTCTGGCTTCCCCCGTCCTGATGTTTTGTCTTTAGGCGAATTACTTAATGTCTTTGAACAACCAGGTTCCTGTATGTTTACAGTGTTTCCACGAACGCCTGCCTGTGAACTTAGAAGGAACAGGAGAAGTCATGCTCCTAGTATTGCGCTAGGCTAGAGCAGAGTAAGCTGTCACAGTCCCCCTGGCACTCTCACTTGTGCTGGGTGTTACACAGGGTGATAAAATATTGTGGCGACAGGGACATTTTTATCACGGTGGGGTTGGGGGGGGGTGGGACACCAGGGAGGAAATAACTGGAAATTGTTGACCAGCAGAGCCATCCTTCAGATGGCACAATCACCCAGAGCTAAGAACGGCAGTTCTGAGCCCCAGGTCCCCCGGAGTAATCATGGATTTCACTGGTTCTCAAAATCTAAACCTAATGGAAATGATATAATGAACCTACACAGGTAAACTTTTTTTTTTTTTAAAGAGCCTTTTCTAAAAGTGCTTAGACGCTTTAATAGTCTTTTACCATGAGATGAAGCAAATATTTGAGAAGAGAAAGGGAGACAAACAGAATTTTCTGCATAGCAAGCCTGTCGTTGCTCCTGTCTGCCCTTCAAGTGTTGCATGATTTCAGATGTGGCAAGTGCCATCACACGCGTATTTTTCATATGCGGGAGCATAATTCCTGTTATAGCTTCTAGGGGCTCTGGGACCAACCTGTACGCTTGGAAATGATTTGACATGAAAGGGACAGAACAGCAGCAGGATACGCTGAAGTGAAATTCAAACCCTGGCGAGTTAAAACCAGCATCTGATTCCTTTCCTTCCCCAAAAGCAATTGCACAAAATCCTCTCAATAAAAACTATCTGAAGATCCCATAAAACGACATTCCTTAAAGTCATGCTGTTCTTTGCAGCTCATAAAGCATTTCCAGATACATTCTTCTTTTGATCCTCCCAAGGATGGCTTCCACTGCAGGTAGGAAAAAACTGAGCGTTCGAGAGGTGAAATGGCTTCCTTGAATTTCACATATTTTTGGTCGGATGTTTATTGAGTGTCTTCTAAAGGGCCAGGCTCTGTGCTCTTCACGGTCTGAGCCACGATTTCCTTTTCCAAATGTGATCTTCCTTCCCTTACTCCCTTTGGCCTGAGTCGACCTGTGTTGCTCCTCCCTGCACACTTTCTCTAGAGTGAATGCTATTTTTATTACCTCTTTTGCTTCCCCTTCCCCTAATAGGTAATTCGACAAACTAATGTTTCTAAAAGTTGAGCAAATAAATTGATGGAGCTATCTTTGATCTGTATCTTAGGATGTTCTGGGTTCAGAGATGTTTTTATTACAGTGCCTTTGAATTTGCATGAACGCTATCTATGTTTTTTTTTTTTAATGTATCAATTATTACCTAATAAAACATAAAAAAGAACACAAGGCTTTGGTCCTTTTGTGGGTTTGGAATATTTAAAAATATTATGCTGGAGCTAAGAGGAGTTTGTTACCTAAGTCTTTATACCTACATATAAATAGTTTGTTTCTCTTCTCTCTGGTCCGACAGCATCAGAGTATAACCCCTTTTGTTTTTCTTCAACGCAGTCGTTGTTCAGAACTTTGCTGTGTGCAAAGTTAAATTGGTTAGATTTGGAAATAAAATAAATAAAATTTAGGAGGCCCCCGGATGGTATTTGTGTAGCACAAGCAGATTGCACACTCCCTGTCAGAAAGTTCTTTAAAAAAACACTAAGACATGTCTTACATTTCTTTGGAAAGATCCAGGGCTCAGAGCTATAGTTTGGTAGGAGCTGGTGTTCAGAAGAACTCCAAACTGGCGAGAACCCAGGCAGCAAAGTTGCCTGTTTTAGAACTTAAACGGCAAAGAAGGTTTCTACTGTATCTTAGTGTTTTCTGTTTTTTTAAGATCTTATTTTTAAGTTAGAGGCTCGAACTCGCAACCCTAAGATCAAGAGTCACAGGCTGTACTGACTGATCCAGCCAGGCGTCTCATCTCCTTTATTTTGGTGTCTTTGACTTACCTCCTTTTGCCTTAGGTTACGATCCCTTTCCTTTTCTTGTCCACACAAGGAAAAAATAATTACAATTTTAATGCCGCTTTATTTCTGTTTCCCCAAGGAGGCAATCAATAATTACAAATATTCTTTATGTTCTTGGAGTCATTGATAACTGATGTCACGCCCCATCGCCACACCCACACCTATTTTTTCAGACCTCAGATGTAGACCGAGGTAATCATTTCTCACTTCCAGCCATGCTTCTCTGATCTGTGTAAGGCCTATGGGATTTAGAAGAATTTCCTCTCTGTTACTGATTTTTCATTTTCTTGCGCCTCCCACAGACAGCCCCTCTCTGGGTTTGCCTGGAGTCTTTGAATATGTGTGTCGTGAGCGTTTCCATGGAACTAGGCCTACAACAGGGCACCCTGGTTGTATTTGACCAGATTCTGACTTTGAGCCCTCTTCTGGTCGGCCTGGCGGCTCCTTGGTTGTCTATAGCAAGCAGTTCCCTGGGGGAGGCCGCCTGTGCTGGCCCCTTGTCCCCAGAGAGCAGCCAGTTCTGGGACTAGAGGTTTCTGTCCGCTCTCAGGGGACTTACATTGTCAGCCTCTCTGTCAGCCTCCCCTTTCCCACCCACATCCCCAACTTCACATCTTTGGATTTCTAGCAAATCTGGTAGTTTAGGGGTGCATTGCTCTGGCAGCGAATTGACTGAAGTCACTGCCTTTTCAGGGATTGAACCTGTGACCTTGGCCTCATTAGCACGGGTGCTCTAACCAGTCACAAAGCCACACACCTCACTTTGTGTAACTTCTGCTGACTCTGTTCCTACCACCCTCAGAGGCCTCCTTTTCAATTGCAAAGGCGTTCACACCAACACAATAGAACAGAAGGAAATCAGATCCCTCCAAGACTTCTCTGAAGGACAGAAATATGCAATTTAGCAGGAAAATAATACCAAAAAGTCTTGAGGGTTCAGGAAACAACTTATCTTTCTGGTCCATGCATTCGCTGAGAATCCAGCTGTGTTTCAGATTCTTCTTCAATCAAAAGTTTAAAAATAGTAGGGAAGCTCCTTGTGCCAATTTATTAACATAAAATCTGGTGATTCTTGTACACTAAGTGGAGGGTTTCAGATGACTGAGTGGAGATATTGCATGCATATTATTAAAATAGATTGGATTCCCTTTTACAGGAAGGGGGTCTGAGAATTCGTAAACGCTTAGCTTTGGCAAGTCTCTGGTCCCTAGAATCTGAACCGAATGCTTGCCATGATAGCTCACACACTGGTATCATAATATCCACAAGTGCACTATGATAGACAGGGCGTGTCAGTGCTCAGGGCATCCGGAGTCACCACGGAGAAGAGGCGAAATAAAGGCAACTCACCAGACAAGTGAATATCCCACCAGCACTTAAAGACACAGGCATACCCTGGGGGAGAGAGGTGGAGAGAAAATCTGGCTGACCAACATGATACACTTTGTCATCTGAGCCAAATAAAAGTCTCAAGGATTTCATATCCTGGCACTTGAAAGGAGTTATGTTGCGTTTTGTGGCAAAATAAAGAGACCTTGGACACGAAGAGCCTTTCCTCTCCAATCTTTGAGTACCAGGAAAGACTCCTCGGGGACGTAGGTTCTGGGCTCATGCTTTGTTGATTTCTCTCACCCTTGGGGATGTTTGCATAGGAAGCCCTTTCCTGGGTGCTACCTGAAACAGCTCTTGTCCGTCAGTGGCACAAATCTGTTCACAGGGATAGCCTCCCGTGGCCTTCAGACCTCAACAGTAAGAGACATTTAATTATGAGCAGATGGTAAACTCCTTGAGATCAGGGATTTTATTTTTAATGTATTCAACAAATATTTATTTCTCTGGAGCACTCGCTGGGTTCTAAGTCCCTAGCAAACAACTGTGAAGAAAAGGAACAAAAGTCCCTATCACCACGGAGCTTACATTGTAGCAGGGTTTTTTGTTTTTTGTTTTTTGTTTTTTCCATCTTTATTTTAGCCAGGGTGCCTTGAACTTTGTGTGAGGTTTCAGCAGGTATTCCTTCAGGTTGAAGGCAGTACGGTGTGGGGGTTGAGTATTTTTCTTTGTTTTATTTAGTCGAAAACTGATCATCCATATATGTCATAAAGACAGTTCTGCTTTAACCACACACCCTAGTTCCTGACTTCTGCAAACTAAGGGCAAGCTTTGATCCAATACTCAGGTCTAATGAATTGGAACATCCCCACATTGTGTTAAAACAGCTGCAGCTTTGAGGAGACATTTTTTGGAAGTTAATGAAATTTAATCCACTCATACACCTGAGTAAATCTTTCTAACCATCACTTTAAGGAAAACGTTAAGGTCCTTTCGCCTTAAAAACGTTCATTTCTGGTTCAGGTTCACAAAGTTAGAATTTAGAAACAACCTACTTATTTCACTTAATTTTTAATTCATTTCCACACATGCCCAGGCCTTCTAAAACATTCAGCTATGAAGTACTTTCCAGGTTCAGAGCAGGGCAGGAAGCTCACCTCCACCTTCTGTTTCTGTGTGTCTTCAGAGAATGGCCGAATAGAACTCCACTGTGAGGTCAAGGCTGCCTGCTGGGGACCCTGGGGCTAGGCATCGGGAGCGGTGTTTGAGTCCCTCCTGCTCTGCAGGGTTAGTTTCACTGCTGCAATCCCAAATTGTCAGGGGTGGTACACACACACGTACCCATGCACACACATATGCACACACACACGCATGTACATGCGTCCACAAATGCGTGCGTCATGCTGATTCTCCCTCGCTGTCTGTCTTTGCTTGTCTGACTGTCCGGTTCCCAGAAGCGCATCCTAATTTCTTCAGGCTGGGGTAGCTCCCTTCGTCTTTGCTCCCACGGCCCCTCATATAGACTTCCTTGGGCACACTTGCTCCTGAGTGCGGACCCAGCTCTTAGCCCCAGGCCTGGCTCTGTGTTACCTTTGGAAATAACTTTTAAATGAATAGTCTCATTTCTGCAACTTATTTTACTGGTGGCTCTTTGGACAGACCTCTTCACCTTTCTAAATATATAACTCTGCTCATTCTTGGAAATGAATCCTTACAAATACAGAAGCCTTCATCGATCCCTATTTTCTTAAGTTTATTTGTTTTGAGAGAGAGCACGCGCACAAGAGAGTAAGAGGGGGGGAGAGGCAGAGAGAGAATCACTATCAGTGCAGAGCCTGACACGGGGCTTGAACTCAGGATCATGACCTGAGCCAACATCAAGAGTTGGAGGCTTAAGTGACCGAGCCACCCAGGCACTCTGATCCCTATTTTCTTGACAAAATCTTGATTGTTCCCGTGCTCCATATTAAGTGCCCTTCCCACACTAGCCAGCATTGTCCCTCCCTGCTCTTCCGCTCACACCCTAACCACAGGCTGGATAGTTTCTTTCCAGTGTCCCACAAAGGCTCCGTGTCATCCTTCATCCTTCCTTTTGCCCATTTGTAACCTTAAGTGCTTTTCTCTGCATTATTCCCTTCTCTGTCCTGGGCCTCCTTCCCAGGCAAGGCCTTGTACCCTAAGTCTGTTCATTCATCCTCAAGAGAGATCCAGCTCAAACTGTATCTTTTTTATGAAACTCCCCTCAAATACTTCAGCCCACAGATCTCTTCATTTTATTGAGTTACTATTTTATATTTACAGTAGTTTACTATGTACATTTTTTTCTTTTTTTAGCACTTTGCTATTCTAGGCATTGTGTTCTGACCCTGGGGATTCAGAGGTGAGTAACACAACTTTCTCTGTAAGTACCCAAACTTCTGTGTCCTTAAAGAGTTCAGTCCTAGAAGTAGCTTCCTGCTCTCAATTCTGTGTCATTTAGGCCATTTGGATGCTGAATCATCTTGCCTGATATTTATATTTACCACCATTTGCATGAAGGTAGGGCTTATGTCCCCAAATAGCTCAACTTTACAAAAATATCATTCCTCCAGAGCCTGGTGCAATATTTACACAGAGAAAATAATACTTTTGGACTACAGCTTACTTGGCTAAAGTACAGTAACTTAATTCTTCACTGCTTCATGTACAAAGTTTTATAGTATAAAAAATGTCCTTTCTTATTCAGAAATACAAATGGAATCAATAAGGATTGAAAGAAAAACGTCTCTTAAGTCTGTTCAAACAGTAGCTGATAAGTTTGAGTTCTCAAGGTATAGTCCACGATGGAGTCATTCACTGAAACACATTTTTTTATTGTCTATAGGAAAATACAACCAGAGGGGTGAGAGAGTGTCACCTATTAAAATTCTCCTGTAAGCAGTTTTGAAAGGTGCATTTTCTTATAAGTAAGATGCAAAACAGGTCACCTGTTTCTTGCGCAAGGCGTTAATTCTCACGCTTGGCCGCAGAGAGCCTGACCTCTGTTCTGGAATTTACATTTAGCGTTAGGTTATGGAGGTATTTTTACATGTTTTTTTTTTTTTTTCTTACTCTGTGGCCAGAATGTTGACATGAGCAATAGGAAAAGTTCCAAGTTTTTAAACAGTTCAATTTAATGACTTTGGTTTTGTCCTTTTTCTTGATGTTTACTCACCTGGGTGTTGTAGAAGGTAGGGCCATAGCGGTCGTAGGGGAATCCAGTGTTCTTGGTATTCATTACAAGGCACTAATTATAACATCCATCATTTATTGTACCACTGGAGGAAACGGTGGATGTTATGTATTGTCAGTGCCTTTATGAGAGAATGGAGGTAAAAAGGAAGGCATTAATTGTTTCTTTCCTTTTGACATCCCAGTCAGAGAAGTGAAAGACAAAGTAGCAAGGAAGTGTCATTCAGATCTCACATAGAAGTTAGGATATAAAACATTTCCAAATGGAAATGTTAAGTTTTGGAAATACCTGGATGCCGTCTCTGAGCAGGTTTAACCGTTAGGGATTTTAAAGGGTCTACAAGGTGAGGTTGGAAGGTAGGAACCATCCAGTGGCTGCAAATAATAGTTTAATGTTCCCTGTTCCTTAGGCTGAATATTTCTCTCTTCTGTCCATAAGCTTCATGAATTTTTTTCTTTCTAAGACAAAGGCACATTTCCTCTCCACCAGAGCCTGCATTACAACAAAACCTAAATCAGTGTCGTCACGTTTTTTTCATCGCTGAGCTGACCTTTAACGCATCCATGATGTGTATAGTCATGTTGATAGTAATCTGTTAGCTTCACTGAGGAACAATTGATAAGTGTAATTGTATATATTTAAAGGAGACAACTTGACAATGTGATACATACGTTGTGGAATGATTACTAAGATCAGGATAATGAACACATCGCCTCACACACTTTGGTGTGTGTGGTGAGAACGCTTAAGGTCTACTTGTAGCAACTTCCAAGTATATGGTACTGAATTATTGACCGTGGTCACCATGCTGTAGGTTAGAGCCCCAGAACGTACAACTAAAAATGTCTGCCCTTTGACCTGTGTCACCGCATCTTGCCCCGTGACAGAATTTTATAACAAGGCCAACCACTTACTGCCCCGACCACCAAGCCCAGCGTCCTCCTTGTAAATCATGGCTCCTGTTCCAGTAGTTGGGAAAACCGACATTAGTTGCTACTTCACTGCCCTAAATATTTCCTGCTTCCCTAAGAGGCCCCGGGCTGTAACTTTTAACAAGCCTCAGAACAAAGCCCGGTGCGAAGGGGAAGGTTCAGCACGGGAAGAAGCTCCCCGCTGCACGTGGGTCCGTTTCACCGTTACATCGTGGATTAAAGTGATACGTGGAGCATCTTTCACTATTACACAAAAACCTGTAGCCTTAGTATTATCCTTGTCCCCTGACCAGGGTGATAATAGGGCTCCCCCACAATTCCCCCAATTTTTATTTCTCTCAAATAAAAATTTGCTAGTGTAACCACTCTCTCCGGGTGGGAGGCTTAACTTTGTTTCTGATTGTCTTATTTCAACCCATGGTGAAGTTATATTGCGCCGCTGGGCTTTTTTCCTTTTCTCTTTTTCATTTGGCTGGGGCTGCCTCTGTTCAACAGAGCATACTTGTCACTTCTTCTGTCGCCGTTAGTTAAAAGTAATTGTTATTGCAAACCTCCTCCATGCCGGTATCCTTTTCTTTCATGGTGAAACCCACGAAGCATTCATTTCAGTGGCAGAAAGTAGGGAGCTTACAGGATCAAATCCTTTTTATCTAGACCAACAGCACCTGCGGCAACGCATTAACTAGCCGGAGTTGTTAATTACATGTCTAACTTGTTGATCTTTGTGGCTTCCAAATTTGAAAAGCAAGAAAATTAATCACTGCGTGTGTCTCCTCCAGTAGAAAATGACGGGAGCGTGTCGCCTACGTTCTGTTCTAGTTGCTGATAATCAGATAGTTGCACTTTCCTGTGACATCTCTCTCCTTTGTGGATGGAATCATCTCTTAAGTCCAAAGAGCCCTTCCGTTCACAGCAGGGTAGATGTTTGCCCCTAAAACAAAGACTTTAGAAACATCAATCCTCAAATGTGAGTCTGAATGAGATTGTACTGAAGGTCTTTCAGTAGTGACCACTTAAAAAACGAAAAAAGAGCGGAGGCTAATTACAAGTGTGATCGTAGCACACTTGTGTTTTCTCACTTAATTTTCATACCAAACCTATGTGGTAGAAACTGGATCTTTACAGGGGAGGGAAAGGTTCGGAAAGGATTCATGCCTTGCCTGAGATCACATAGCACCTCCAGCACCAGGAAGAGAAAGGGATTTGAGATAGAGAGTTGGGGAAGTAACTCCCCATATTCACCCTAAATTGTAAGGCAGGAATCAGGAGAGGTGGGGACAAAGCCACAGCCTTCTCTCTTAAAACCTGCATCTGGCTTCTAAGATACCTTCTTGTCATAGTTGGAAAATACCCTGTCAGCCACCTTATTCTTGCCTTAACATTCATCATCAGCAGAGCTAAACAACCCAACAACACATCCAGTGTGGAACGTTCATTCTTAAGAGGAGTCACCTCACAAACAATCTGCATTGCAGAGAAGAATTACTTCAACACGATTCAGCAAATTCTGCACCCCAAAAAACGCTCAGCCCTAAAGGATCACCAAAGGCCTCAGCAGGCAGTTCTGTTTTCTGGAAGCTCATTAGAATCTCTTAGGGAGCTTTCTAAAAATCCCAGTGCAGACCAATCAAATGAGAATTGCTGGGTCCTACTGCAGGCCCAGGTGGGTGCACACTCTGAGCTGGAGACCCTGTGAGAGGTTATTAGTGATTCACCCTCACTGTCTTTGAGTTCCATTCCTTTGGGGTTATTTCAATTTATTCCTCCAAGTGGCCTTTATTAGTCTTTTGTTGAGTGTTCTCTTCCCTTTCTTCTTCTTCTTCTTCTTCTTCTTCTTCTCCTTTTTTTTTTTTTTTTTTTTTTTGGCAGTCTTTCCCCAAACCTCCTGGGCAATTCAGATCAGGTTACATTGCAAATGAAAGGTTTATGGCTGTGTCTTCTGTAGGAACAGAGTTTATTCCAAATGCCTTGTATGTTCCTACCGTGAAAACGGATATCCCATATGAAGTTTCTCTTGGGCTAACCGTCTCCGTCAGCAATAGTCAAACACTCACAGAATCTCTCTCTCTGCGTCCTTACTCTCTCAAGCACATGCACACACAGTATGGGTACCAGCTCAGCAAAGTTTAGTTTGAGTTTCAACCCTTAGACTTAGGAAAAGTTTCTCTCTCTCCCTAGCCTCAGAAAGAACTGAGGCATGTATCTGGATAGTGGAAACATCTCCCTCTCCCTGCCGCCACCCGCCTCATCTAAAGTTGCTCATACCAAAGTAGATCAGAGTAGATTTGCATGCTATTCACCATCAGTGACTGGCTTAGCTTTTCTCCTTCTCCATGCTGAAGGCATTCTGGCTCACGAAGATGTATGTTAAGAGCATTCACATATGACCAAGCAGGTGCCTTACGGGCATACATGCGGTAAAATCTGCCCCGGAGCCAGGCAAAGCTGGTTGGTAGTTTGTGAGAGGCTACAGTACTATGTCACCCGGTTCCCAGAGGACACGATCCAGCTTGGACCAGCCCTGTGGATGTCTGAGGAACACTTAGATGTATCGTACTGAACGACAGGGGAGGACTTTCTTTGCACAGCCTAACTACAGAATTAATCATTATTTCATTCCACTGCATTTTAAGTGAAACCGATTACCGTGTCACACAGTTGGCTGAGAAATCCTCTTTGTGGGGGTGCTCGCTCCCCAAATCTCATTTTGAAAACTGATCCTGGATTCGCCCCCTTGCATCTTTGAAACAAAGTGGCAGGAATGGGGTGGCATTGGACCTGGGACACTATGCAGACCAGAGTAGATAGTGCCTTTACTTTTGTTTTGTTATTACTGTGAGGTTATCCAGACATGTAGATCACTGCTGCTTCGTGTAGTATGTCCTCCTGAATAACTGTCACAATACTCAAGGAAGGATATTCTTACACAATGAAGACAAAATTTGTACTTTTATGTGGGAATTCTAGTTCTGCACCTCCTTGCTGAGCGATCACATTGGCTTAGATATTTCACCTTTGGGTCCTCATTAGCTTCGTTTCAAAAATAAGGAATAATGTCTTTTTCATGGAGCTGATGGACTTGTCAAGTTAGATCAGTTTTCGTGTTTTTTGGTCTTGAGGATCCCTCTATACTCTGAAAAATTGAGAATTCCTAGGAGCTTTTGTTTCTATGGATTACGTGTATCAGTATTTCACCGTATTTGAAATTAAAACAAAATTGTATTTATTCAACTTAAAATGACAACAGCCATGACTGCTAACATGATGTGTTTTTATGAGAACTATTTTATGGAACAAAAGAATCCATGAGAATAGTGGTGGTACCCCACAGTTTTACAAATCTCTTTAATGTTTGGATTTCCGGAAGACGGCTGGATTCTCAAATGCGCTTCTGAAAATTTGGTCTGTGATGTTGTGTAGTTTTGGTTGAACTGTGTGGAAAAAATCCGGCTTCAAACAGATACATAATCAGAGAGGAGTATTTTAATAGCCTTTTCAGTTAATTGTGGATATTTTTTTTTGATTCAACAGTAAAACTTGATAAGTGAATTTGCCTTAAAGGTTAGACCCATAGTGTGCGATGTGAAGCCTTATCAGTGAGACTTATGTACTGTGTTACATTGAAATCCCTTGGTCTTGCACTTTGAATGATTCTTTTAGTCATGCATGACTTTTAAATTGTTTAATGTTTATTTGAGAGAGAGAGAGAGAGAGAGAGAGAGAGAGGGAGACAGGGGAGGGGCAGAGAGAGAGGGAGACAGAATTTGCAACAGGCTCCAGGCTCTGAGCTGTCAGCACAGAGCCTGATGTGGGGCTCACGCACACAGACCGTGAGACCATGACCTGAGCCGAAGTTGGATGCTTAACCGACTGAGCCACCCGGGTGTCCCATGTGCGACTTTTAAAATATCATACATGTCATTTGAATGGTTCCCCGACTTCTATAGACATTCTAAAAGTAGATGTACTTCATCAAACCATATAAAAAAAAAAATCACAATTGTTAGTATCCCACCAGTCGCGTCAGATGAGAGACTGTCAAGGTCAGGGTGGCAGATCCATATTTTCCAGAATTCTAGTATTTGCTCAGAAGTCCAAATTGTATCATTGGTAACACCTGTTTTCAGATGTGTTCCTTGAAGTGACATTTCCATAATGTGTCTGGCAGATCCTCGAGTCTCTACCACACACAGTGTGTCTCCAGGTGTTCTTTCAAGTAAAAATGATGTGCCAGGAAGAAAGGGGCCAGTTCACTTTGCAATTCCAGTGACCACCCGGGTGCTTTTCCCTGAGATGGCCATCTTGCTTCAGGATGCAGCAGAAGTCTTCAGGCCTTCGTCCCCTTTGGTCCCAGAATGTCAAAAAGATACATACCCATGAGTCGGGATTTAACAAAATTACTATTTGTTACTGCTTCATCAGGGACATTCTTTTTTTTTTTTTTTTAAGTTTATTTATTTATTTTGAGAGAAAGAGAGATAGCAGGAGTGCAGGAGGGGCCGAGAGAGAGGGGGAAAGGGAGAATCCCAAGCGGGCTCCATGCTGCCAGCACAGAGCCCAACGCGGGGCTCAAACTCATGAAGCCACAAGATCATGACCTGAGCTGAATCCGACAGTTGGGTGCTTAACTGACTGAGCCACCCAGGCGCCCCCATCAGGGACATTCTTAAGTGAAACGGGCTCCCCTCCCCCACCCTCACTCAGAGCACGTGGAAGTCAAGAATACAAGGACGCTTGGACAGACCAAGGCCCTGGAAGTCTTACCCTCCAGGCTCCTGTACACCTCACACCTGCTGCAGTGCAGGTGGCGAGACAGTAGTGTTGTTTTGAAAGTAGTTTTGACCCCGCCGGCTCCCTGAAAGAGTCTCTGAGGTCCCTGCAGTCTACAGACCACATTTTGAGAACCACCTCCTTAGACAGTGGAAAGTGCACGCCAGATTGCCAACACTGAAAAGTTGGGCTTTTCTTCCTGTCCCTTGTTGTGTGTGGCTTGTAGACTTGGTGGCTGGCTGGGGTGAATGAAGCCTGGCCTGTGGGACCTTTATTATTCGGATGCAATCCCACTAGAGTTCATCCCTGGCTCTCGAGAGCTCTTTGTTGCCCTTTCTTTCCCTTGGGATGTTACCGTAAGGCTAAAAACAAACCTTAGCTTTGTATTTACTTTACTGCTGGCCTCTGTGCAGAAAAAGCCATATAATCTTGCTTTTTCATCTGGTCTAGAGCTAATAAAGATATTTTTGTGATAATTTTCTGATCTTTTTTTATCAGGGGGCCTTAACTCTAGTTTCAGAGGCCCTTCAGGGGTCCATGGATGGTGGCTCAAAGCCTTTGAAATTTCACAAAATTTTCTGTCGTTTTGGGGGGGTTGTTGGGGAGAAGGTAGGATATTGGGAAAATTAATAGCTTCAGTCAAATTCTCAAAGAGGTTCTGTGACCTCTTCCCCCGGAAAAGCAAGTGTCAATGAATGACTGTTTCAGGTGGATATGTCCACGGGGTGGCATCCATTATCCATTTCTAAACACACGTCTTTTTGGAAAGACTTTTCAAAGTTCCCTCCCTGGTTTTGTCCATCTTTGCCTTCCATCCCGATGGCATTTCTGTAAGGTCTCCATCACTAAGTACTTGCTTACAAGTCACATCACAGTGGTTTTTGAGTAGCATCTTCTCCCCCCACCCCCCACCCCCCACCCCCCTTGTTATAAATGCAGGAGAGCAGAGACCATCCATCTCATTTCTCTTTCATTGCACAATGCAAAGGCAGAGCCAGGGTCCCTTCAGATAGATGCACCTTGGGTTGGGGGGAGGGGTACTTTCCACACCCCGCTAAATCAGTGAGTTCCTTTTTAAACAGCTGAGATGTGCAAACTTGGGATATTTATTTATGCCTCAACCACAAGATGTGTTTCTCTCCCACACATTTCTTCAGTCCGCTTCTTGGAATCCAAGCGCCCAAGCGCCGTCATGAAAACTGCAAGGCAGTCTGTTTAGTTCCAACAGTAGCATTTTGGGAACACTCTCGATGCCGTGGGAGTAGTGTGGTGACTGCCGCTCACTGACAAGGAGTGGAGCAGGGGAGGGCTCTGCAGCGTGATTATGTGTGTATGGCAGAGTCTCGGCTCGTCCAGGCCCCGAGCTGCAGGGGGGTGTGGGCGGTGTGGGGGGAGGCGGCTTCACTGCAGTGTCGCACCCCGGCAGCGGTGAGCGTGCCCCTTGTGGCCGTGACGTTGCCACAAGCCAGAAAGCTGCGGTGGGCAGGCATAAGGCAGTGCTCTGGTTTAATATCGCCCACGCCTCAAAGAAATTTCTGGAGGGTTCTGTCCCCTGAGGCCCAATGCAGAGGCTTCTCAGTTTTTGAAAAAGCTTTGGCTTGTCTAACACCACAAACGCGCTGGCACCTAGCCGTTGGGAAACAACGATGTCCCTGTCCTTGATCGGAAGCTGGGGACTAGTAATATGGCAGTGGGCAGGGAGTACTGGCCTAATTACAAAGAGGCAGAAGGATCACTCAGTGGATCACACCGGCAAGGTGGAGTGTATACCTATCACACCCGGAAATCTTTTATCCAAGAATATGTCTCCGCTTGCTGGGTTGCATTATTTTTAAACTTCTCTTTCCGGGCAGCATTTGAATTACCGACACCCTCAGTTCCATCTTCCGCCTCCCGTGCATCTCTAAATAATAAAGGTTGTCACCCACACTGCGTTTTCAGCAGTGACCTCCAGTGCAGGTGACCTCCAGTCCTCTGTAGGAGGTCAGACTTCCCAGACGGTTCTGTGTCTTTCTGTCCCTCTTAGGCAGGTGAGAAAATCAGGACGTAAGAGCCCTTGACTCGCCCCCAAACTACTGAGTAATAGTGCAGGCGATGGTGGGGGTCTGGCTTCCCCGGGCAGGCTCAGGAGTCCAGGAGCACATCGTTCGTCAGTTTGGAAGGTGCCCTTCACACGGTCAGGGTCGGGAAACGTTGGTGCATGTACTGTTTGACTGACTGACTCCTACTCGAGGACTCATTGTGGTCAGAAATCTCCTTTGGGAAAATGCCACTTTATCAGTGGGAGAGTAAGGTAAGGTGAATCTTGGCTCTGCTTTCCGACCAGATGGCTTTTGTTATTGCATGCTAAAATGTGCAGCTCCACATTTCTGTGCCTCTCGCCACTACAGTACCCTTTCTGTTTTTAAGGAAAGAAGGATTGTCCAAATGTGGAAGATGCAAGCAGGCATTTTACTGCAATGTGGAGTGTCAGGTAGGTTCTGGGCCAACTGGCAGGGAGGGCCTTGCTTCCTCTGAAGATCGGGACCCCGATGTCCTTCCTTTCCTTGTCACCACATTTCCCAGCACCCCTTTGCAGCCAACGCTAGAAAGCTTGGTTTGGGCCCAGGATGTGGCCGCATACCCCTGCGTGCTGGCCCAGGACGGACAGGCAGCCGGTGATAGGAGGCAACCCTTGGGGGCCACATGCAGGTGCAGGAGAAGCGGAAAGACACGAGGAGAGCGTGTTGGGGACAGGCAGGTGTGTTACCAAGGTTGACAGTTTGCCCCCAAGGCCACCAGCAACATATGGAACACTGCGGAGATGACACATGAAAATGTTAAAGTGGTGTCTTTAAAATATTTTCATTTTTACTGTCACAGGTCTATATTTTTATAAATCCCCATAAGCAGGGCCACATGTCGCCCATGGCCTGTTCAAACCGAATCTGATTCCAGTCTTAGGTGAGCCCCTGGCACAGCCTTGGTATAACCAGAGGGTGACTGCCCCAGAGTGTCCTTGGAGCTGGTGCCTTGGAAGCAGCCAGGGTTGGGGGGCTGGGGAGGCTGGCTGCATGTAGACCACAGCCATCTGGTTTGAGGGATAAATCTCCAGGGACTCCTGTACCACGGGAATGGGAAGCTTCAGGAGGGGTTTGGAGGCAGTGTTTTCCATGCTTGTCTACTAGATTGTAGTTCCACAGAATGTTCGTAGGTAGGTATTCCACAGAAAATGCATCCCATGTTCTAACAGTTTGAATTTAGGGAGAATATGGTCTTTGACTTCTGTATACCCTCCTTAGTCTGTTTTTTTTGTTTTTTGTTTTTTAATGGAAACCTATTCATACACTGGGAAATGCCAATACTATTTAGTAGTGGCTGTAAGTGACAGGGTGGATCTTCCATATCTTCACCTCTTTCTTGCCATACTTGGTCTCATTTACCTCCCCATCCCAACCCTCAGTCTACTTCTGATTACCCACTATTTTATTTTTTTCTTTCTCTTCTCCCTATGCAGTTGGCCTCTGAAAGTCCCCAAAGAGCATTATTCTTTAGCAGTAGGAGAGGTTGCTAAACCCTGGTGTCCTGTCTGGCCATAGAGCTGCAGTCACAATGGCCCCTTGCCGGAATGAAGCATAGGCTGGGACGTTGGCCCAGGTGTGTCTCCCTTGGCTCGGAAGGCCCGATGTACAACCCGCTTTTCTGTGTCTGCAGAGGTTCAGCCTGTGTGACAGTGAGAATATAAATGGGCTTGTAGTTGAGTTGTCAGGGAGTGTGCGTTCTTTTGAAGAGGGAGGGATCGTACTTGGCTCCTACTGGCTGTGGATAGAGTTTTCTGTAGATGGGTTGCTTTGGTGTTGGGGCGATCAGTGAGCCCTGGGAATTCCAGGATTTGATTCCAGACGTGATGAGTTAGCTCCTTCTGTATTTAGGTTAAATACTTTTAGAAAACTTAACTCATTACATTGTGGTTCTTCAGAGAAGCAAGATAATAAAACCACATAGAGTTCAGACAATATAACATGGAATAGTAGAAGGAGATGATGCTAGCTTTGCAACCTACCAGCTCCGTGAACATGGCAAGTCATGTGAACATGGCAAGTCTCTGAGCTCGGTTTCTCCAAACGTGAATGAACGAAGGCAGCGGGGCCCATCCTGACAGATGTCAAGGACGTAGTGATCTGATAGCTATGAAAGTTCTATATAAACCGTGATGCTCTGTACGGGTATGGGCCTATGAAAAACAATATGACAGTAATTTAGTCTGGACTGAAACTTAGTCGATAAAGTACACAGCATACTTTAGATTTGAGGGACTTTTTTTTTTTGTAACCCTAAGAGAATGGATGGATTCTAAGAACTCGAGAACGTTAACGGTGTATGTTGTGTGAGTCGTGCTTGTGACAAAATGAGTCTTAACTTCCCTGATTAACCGTGAACCCTGCATTAATATGAAATACCAGCACATGCGAGATGCCGAGTTATGTCTAGGTCTTCTGAGCGTGCTGCTAACTTTGCCTCCACTAGGCCTCACTAGGTGTCATTATTTTGATGAATCGTTACAGTCCCCAGTTGGGGTGTTCGAGGCGGCCATTGTGGTTCCCCTTCCCTTCAGGACCTAGTTTCCCAAAGCTGCAGACTCCAAAACCTCATCTGTGAGCACGCAGTGAGGGGTGCTCCCGCTGGGGAGGTCCGCGCATCACCCGGAGGCACCGGCCTGTGTGTATGAGGATGCCCTCATCTCACCTCGTAACAGGCAGTTTGCCGCCTGTACGTTCTCCTGTGGACAGATTGTCCAAGTGGTCGGACGCTGATGAGACGGCTTGGCTGGCAGGGAAGCCCGGCACGGGGGTGCCGCTCTGTGACGCAAAGTCGTGTTCAGAGGCCCTCGGGCCAAGACAGCTTGCCGTGTCCAGCCTGGCGGTGTGGAGGCCTTCCTGCTCCTGACCCCTTGCCGGGGCCAGGACTCCATCAGCCCTGGCGGGAACTTCTGCAGGTCCATTTCTCTGTGCTTCTGCGAAGTATCTGGCGGATCAATCACCCTCCTAGGCGACACGCGATACACGCTTCCTGATCCCACTTGTTGCCGGAGGTGACAGGCCGGACTTCATCTGGAAGTTTCACTTTTGTTCCACCTGTCCCCTTTTGCTGAAGGGAGAGGTTAATGGCCGCCAAGGTTTTCCATCCTTCAGCACCGAAGAACTAAATCAGTGCAGGGCAGTGGGTTGTAGTGACATAGAACGGTCCTACGGGTTTAATAAAAGTAAGTGCCTGGAAATACATGGCGGGTCAGGAGCTTCATACAGAAAATCATTAGGGAGGAATCTGGGGCGTTAGCTCCAGATAAAAATGTATTCAGGGTTCCTCCCAGGGGGATGCTGGGTTGGGATCAAAGGGGAGGCTGTGCTGCAGGAGGGAACGTGGCACAGAACAAGGACAGCGATGGTTAAGAGGCAGGTAACTGAGCGATTCTCCACCTAAGAAAGCATCAGCTGCTCCTCTTACCTGGGCCTTCTTCGCAGGCGGACCCCGCCCACCTGGAGTCCCGCACGTGGGCACCAGAGAGCAGAGGGTGGGGCCGGAGTGGAGGTTACCGGGTCTGGGATGGCAGCGGTGACACCCACAGTGGTTGGGTGGCCTGCCCAAGGTCACAGTGGCAGAGCTGGGACTAGACTGTGCAGACCGCTGGCAGAGGGCCGTCACCACTTCCCAGCACTGTGCTCAGGAGTCCCAAGGGCCCTTGGGAGAGGGCCCTATGCTATAGGAACGTGGCAGAGAAATGGCCTTTAATAAATGTGAGAGGGGGGAGCCCCTCTGGTGGCGTTGTCTCCGCCAAAAATCTCTCCAAGAGTGCTAAGGCACGCGTTCCTCCCCGTGGCTGTCCCCTTTCCGGGAGCGCAGCGTCTTAGGAGGCCCTGTTCACTATGTGTGTGTCCTCTCTCCGAGCCCTCCTCTCCAACTGCATTGCTTTAGGAGTTTGCTTTATTTTATACAATTTGGTGATATCTTGTCCCATTTACTTTTCTCTTCATTCACTTGACTCGGTGTGATCCTGCCAGAGGAAAGATTTTAATTGATGATGCATGAAAGGATAATGGGAGGAAACATAAAAGAAATAGCAATTCCTTTTTAGTTAGGCTTATTTTGTAACCTGTATGTTTTAATGAACTCTATTTATTTTTATAAATATGCCTGGAAAGCTAAGTATATCATTCCCCTCACTTAGGCTTCTTCATTAAATTGCACCGTGACACGTTCAAGAGAATAGTCTTACGAAGTTATTTTATAGAGGAGCCATAGAGAGTAGAACTTTCTAGGGTATTATTTCTTAACATCAACAAAGAGAAAAGAAACGATTTGTGATTCCTAAATGGAGGTGATGGGGTTAGGAGTATGCTTTTGAAAGGAAGAAGGAGCATACCCTGATGGGTGTAAAAAAACATGTTTGAAGAGCACGTGACTCAGGATGAGAGAAAATTTGTGACTTTTGTCATTGACTAGGAAATAGCCCCGGCATAGAAAATGCCTAAGAAATGCCCATCTGACCCTGTTGTCGTTATGGGTGATTTAGCGAATGGGGCCGGAGTCGTAGGTTCAGTCCTGGTGAAATTCACTTTGGTCTCATAGCCCAAACCGAGGAAGCATCTTGAACTTGATCACTCTTTTCTCTAAATGTTTCACATCCGCGGTAAGAAAGCATGTGGATGAATGAACGAGCGCATCCCACTGCTCTTGTGTCGGACCAGAAAACAAGACACGTGTCCTTGTGATGGCGGTTCAGCAGCCTTCCCGTGAGATGGTCGGTGCGTACCTGACGGCTTTTGCTCTGTTCCTCTGGAAGATAATGGTAGTGGCAGCAGAGATCACGTGACGTTTTCTTACTATTCCACATTTCAGGAAGTCACACGCATTTGTCCAAGTAGACTATGTCTGTTTTGAAAGCTCCATTACAGCAAGAGAAACACCAGGCGCAAGAGTTAGAAAGGGGTCTGCACAATAAAACCCCCCATCTCCTTGTCCAGGAAGACAACGTACCATCTCACTCAGCAAAAAACTGGAGGAAATAGCAATCACTCTTTACTTCCAGCGTTGGAAATGCTGGCGTACCAGGAGACAATTTCACAGCTCTTTATGCATCTTTAGGCATTTTTGTCCATGCACAAAAAGGAAAATCAGGCAGAGCATGATTATGCTGACTGAAAATGAAGAAGTTTATAAAGGGTACAGAAATGAAGAAGTTTATAAAGGGTACAGAAATTTCTGTATCTTTTATGTAGATTTAGTTGTTTAATTTTATTCCACAAATACTCTGTGCTCATTTTAGAAAAATTAGAAAGTACAGTCTGAAATGAGAACAAAAGGAGGATCCATAATCTTGTCCTTCCACAGAAAATCACTACTAGCACTTTGGGATGTGTCTTTCTGAGTCCTTCCTGTGTATTTGTATAATTTTCTGGAAAATAGGATCCAAATTTACATAAAATTGTATAAAGATTACAATCAGAGCAGGAGTATTAGCTTGACTTTTGAACAAAAACATTAGAAAAAGTCTGGGGCGCCTGGGTGGCTCAATCAGTTAAGCATCCGACTTTGGCTCAGGTCATGATCTCACAGTTCGTGGGTTCGAGCCCCACGTCGGGCTCTGTGCTGACAGCTCAGAGCCTGGAGCCTGCTTTGGATTCTGTGTCTCCCTCCCTCTCTCTCTCTCTCTCTCTCTGCCCCTCCCCTGCTCACATTCTGTCTCTGTCTCTGTCTCTCTCTCTCTCTCTCTCTCCTCTCTCAAAATAAATAAACATTAAAAAAAATTAAAAAAAAAAGAAAATAAAAAGTTGTAGAGGGGCTCCTGGGTGGCTCAGTTGGTTAAGTGTTCGACATCAGCTCAGGTCATGATCTTATGGTTCATGGGTTCGAGCTCCGCGTCAGGCTCTGTGCTGACAGCTCAGAGCCTGGAGCCTGCTTCAGATTCTGTGTCTTCCTTTCTCCCGGCCCCTCCCCTGCACATGTGCTCTCTCTCTTTCTCTTTCTCCTTCTCTCTCTCTCTCTCTCAAAAATAAACATTAAAAGAATTTTAAAAATGGAAGTCTTAGAAAAACTGACAAAAATGTTTTAAAAATTAGCATAAAGGGTTCTCTGTGTATAAACAAACTGCCAATACTAGAAAACAAAACTATTAATTGGTAACATTTATTCCTGTTCATCAGGCTAGCTTAAATTTTTTTCAATTTTGTCCAATCCGATTGTTTACAATTTTTTATAGTCATAACTAGGGCACATGCCCCTGGTGGGTTCTCTATGATGTGTGGACCATCTCTCCAGTAGAAGAAGTATGTAAGGATATGCCCAGAACCTGACATTTCTGTCAGATGCTCTCCTCCCTCCCACCTTTTTGTTAAAAAAAAAAAAAAAAAAAAAAAAGAATTACAGCTGAGCAGTGCCACTGAGGTACATCTCTGTCTTTCCTCCTTTAATCCACATTTCTCACCACCTTCCAGCAGAGAGTGAAAACTTATTCTGGGAAATTCCGCTTAATGAAACTTAAATGAATCTGCACTTTGCATCTATCTGACTCTCTGATTTGACTGCCATGTGTGGGATTGTCTCACGTGGTGCTCTTTATAGGTCTCCTGACATAGTCATGAACTTCTTAAAGTCAAGGACTACGCTTCCCATCCCTGCCTCTAGGGTCAGTGGTAGGACTTACTGAATGAATGAACAAACCAGGGAATGAACAGTTAAGCAGTGCTTTCTGAGAGGGCACTATGTGCCAGGCACTGTTCCGGATGAGCTGTTGGATCCTCACAGGGAGCCTTTGTGGTTGCATGAATGCCCGATTATTCCTACATGAAGGTCCGCCATTTCTTGGTCATCTTCAGGCTTCGTATCCGATTGCCACTGTTGGAAGGTGTAAAACCAGAGACTCAGAATCCTGGACCTGCTAAGTAACTCGGGGATTATGTTATTTACAGCCAAGGGTACAGATGCAGAGGGATTAAGAGGTCTGCCTAGTGTCACATAGCTGCAGAACGGGGACAAGAACGCAGGTTTCCTGAGCCCCAGACCAGTGTCTGCTTGACAGCTCTCTGCTCTTCTCCCACAGTGTCCCTTGTAGTCTGGTTCCCTTCCCTGTGGGGACACATTCATATCAGTAAGTGTCATCGTTGTGTGTTATTTATACTAACATTAATTTTATGTTAATTCTATTACTAAGCTAATTCTATTAGGAAACAATAGATAAATCACAGTAAGAAAGGTTCGTATTAAACTTCTCTCTCCCAGGAGTTGTCGTTGTTAAACACTGATACCAAGACCTACAGTTCGGAAAAGCAACCTCTGGGAGGCTCTGTGGAGTCCTTCTCCTAGAACCCCCAGTTTCACCCCAGACACTCGCTCACAGATGCTAATTATCCGTCTGGCCCCGGCCGGCGGTCCCTGTTTCCTGCAGCTATCCCGAGGCCTGATGCCCTCTTGTCTTTTCTCTCTTTGCCTCATCACTGTGCTCTCATTTCAGGCTTTGGCTAAAAACAGATCCCCTTCTCCCTTGTGCATATCTTGTCATTTCTTTCTCTCCCTGCTCTTAGTTATATTCGGCACGGCGTTATTCAATCGTGCAGAACATCTTGGCACAGAATTTGAGCCAATGGCCTGTGCCACGTAGCGTATTAAGCCATTAGGTGACATGGTGTTTTTCCTTCTTGGGATGGAGGTGGGGGGCAAAGGGGTAGAGAGACATCTTCATTCATTCAGCAACTTCATTAAGTGCCTTGTAAATGCCAGGCCTTGTTCTAGGTTCTGGGGTTATAAATGTGGAAAAAAGCACACCAGACTGAGTTCCTTTATTTTAATGGGGAGAGACAGATACTAACCAAAACACTTACAAATATGCAGTGTATCAGGTGGTGAGAAGTGCGTAAGAAGCCTGGAGCAAGGAAATGGACAGTGACGGGCATGTGTTGTTTTGATAGGCTATTCATGGCAGGCATCTTGGGAAGGTGACATTTGAGCAGAGATGTGGAAGAGTGAGGCAGGGAGCAAAATGGGTATCTAGGGGGAGAGGGCCGTAGTCAGGGATACAGCGGGTGAGAAAGGTCTTGCGGCAGGAGCATGCGCGGTCTGTTTAAGGAGTTGCAGGGGGACTGTGTGGTTGACGTGGAGTGGGGCAAGGAGAGCGTTGTAGGAGGCGATGAGGTCAGAGGAGTGGAGCGGGCTCCCGTCCTGAGTGGCTCATCGTTATCTTTAAGGTTTTGCCTTTGGCTGTGAGACGAGAAGCCGTTTGAAGGTTCTGAGCTGAGACCTGGTGGGATCTGAGTTCTGTGTGGCAGGATGGACCGCCCGGGCTGCTCTGTGGGCATGGCCCACAGGGGCAGGGGCAGAAGCAGGCGTCCGGGTGGGAGGCCTGGGCAGTACTGGTGGCGGGGCAGGGCAGGAAGGCGGGGCCGGGAAAGGCGGTCGGGTTCCTGATGGTTCTGAAGGCAGGGAGAACGGATGTGCCGGAGGTGAATGTGGAGTGTGAGGGGGTGAGAACACGGATGTCCCCGGGTTCCAGCCTGAGCATCGGAAAGAACAGGCTGGCCGTTTTCTGAGGTGGGGAGGCCGAGGGAAGAAGAGGACACACCCAATTCTGTGGAGAGAGAGCAAGTCTGAAGACTCCCGTCCATAAGCCAAGTGCTCTGACGCTTCCCCCCTCCAGTCATCCTCCCTCCACCCTCCACCCCCAGCCCTCGCCCATTCCTCCCAGTTTCCAGCTCTGCTTCCGCTCTTCCTGCGGTGTCCTCGCCCCCGCTGTCCCTGGCCCCTTCACGCCAGCACTGCTGGGTTTTGTCAGTCAGTGGTGAGCTCCATGACGTCCAGCCAGTTCTCAGTCATTCCACCAGCCTCGTCACCAGCGGCCACATCACCAGTCCTCCGCCTTCCTCAGACTACTTTCCTCCTTGGCTGCCACGGCACCATGCTGTCCGTCCTCCCTCACCCCGCCTCTCTCCACCGATGGCGTCTTTGCCCTGCCAGTAGTGGCCCAACCTGGGCCATAGGAGTGGCCAGATGGGACCAAAAGGAATACAGTGTCCCTATGCTATCAACTGAATGTTTAAGGAGTCTGTATTCCTAAATATCCCCAATAGCTGCCTTTGCCAGACTCTTTGAGGGCCCTCGACAAAGCCTTCATTTGTGTTTTGCTTTTTATCACCTGTACAAGGGGACTAGTTGCTGAGTACAGCTATCAGTTATTTGCCCTGATGTGAAGAGAGAACCATCCAGGACCGTGAGGGAGCAGGGCCACATCAATGGCTAATGCCCCGTCACTCACCACTGTGGTTTGACAACTCCCACAGATAATGGAAAGCTGTAGGAGTTGTTTGGAATAACCAGAGGCTGCAGAAAGACACGAGATGCGTGATGAAAAAACACAAAGCAGATTTTCTCATCCCAGCAGCCTTGGCCAGGCCCAAGTCAAGGTCATACAGCCGTCTCTATCTTAAAGGATGTTTTTATCTCTAGCTTTTATGAGCACCATCATGTTTTCCAAAAGGAAACATATTTCACTTGACCCTAACTAGAGGGACTTACTGCGTCCTCTCTTCTCGAACTTTATTCCTGTGTGTGTGTGTTTGTGTGTGTGTGTGTGTGTGTTTAATCCTTTTTTTTTAACCTTCCCAGAAAGAAGATTGGCCCATGCACAAGCTGGAATGTTCTCCCATGGTTGTTTTTGGGGAAAACTGGAATCCCTCAGAGACTGTGAGGCTGACTGCAAGGATTCTGGCCAAACAGGTGAGGAAATGGGCTAATATTCAAGTGCATTTTCTTTTCTTTTTTTCTTAAAGGTCAGAAAGATGAGTGACCTGTGGGTGGTGATCGGCTCTTGTTAAACATTCTTGGACTCTGTTTCCTGCCATGTCCCTATGGACGGGCGTGGGAACGGCAGTCCCGGCGTAAGCTGGTCTGTCCTTTGTCCCCTGCTAATAGGATGTCACTTATCCTAGGCCAGGGGCATAGCCACAGCTGTTAAGTTCTGAACTTTTTATGATAGGTTTACATAGAAAAATAGGGCCTTTTAAAGCATGAAGACCCGAGTGAAAACAACTAGAGCATCCCAGGGACCCAGACTGGCCTGAGAAGCGTCGCGATTTTCCCTTTTCTTTCTGACACCTGGAGGGCACCCCACCTCTCCCCCGTGCTGTGCGCTGTCCCTCCCTGCCTCCATACTTGCTCTTGCCCAGACAGGCAAGGGATGGGATAGAGCCACCAGCACGGTCTATGCAAAGGAGAAGGGAAAGAGGAGTGGAAAGAAGTAGAGATCGAGGTAAGGGGAGAGAGGAAGAGGGTAAAAGACAGAAGAAGAAGCAAAGAAAGAATTGCCCCCAGTGGGAGCAGATGACGGCTGTGAACAGTTTCTAGCACTGATGATGCCAGGACCGGGGTCCTCTGCTGTTCTTTGTCAGTCCTTACTGGTTGTGGGCTGATGACGCCGATCTCCAAAGGACCAAACCAAAGAAAGGGGGGAAGCACCGTAGGGCATGTCCTTGTGACACCGTGAAGTAGGTCGTGTGGCACTTACAAGGCATAGATCCGTGGAGGCGCTCGCTAATACTGAGGAAGTTGGTGGCAGGACCTCTGTACTGTAATGTTTTGAAGCTGAAATTTCATCCACCTCTTCTTCACACCTACCTCCCTGCTTCCCTTTAAAACTTTCTATTTTTTACCTAAGCCAAATGTGATTGTAATGACTGGCACATATCTGTCCCCAACCCAAGTTAGGATCCTGGGCGACATAAACAGAAGTAGAACATTTCCGAACTCTGAGGTCATTGTTCCATTATGTGCAGCTTGGGTCAGGTGCTCGCTGAACTGCCACTTCATCAGCTCATGGGGCAACCAAAGGATTCAAGGGTTGCCTGCAGGCTGAGACCAAAAACTCCAAATGGTTTTCCCTGGAGGATGTTGACTTTTGTGTCCTTATGAACAATTGTCTTTAAACATATGCTGAGTTCGCGGTCAGAGGAAAGGGTAGGAGGAAATGGGGTGCCTCTGGGAGGCGTCAGGGTGAATAAACCACCACAGTTAGATCTCTAAGTGTCTTGGGAAGATGGGTGACTGGTTTGTTGGTTCTTCCCTCCCCCGCCTCCAACTCTACCATGTCGTTTATAGAAATTGTGGTTAAGAATTCAGACGAAGCTGGTGTGCTTTCCTAAAGGAGAAGCCTTCCCAGGCAAGAAGCCTTGCTAATCTTATAGAAATGTGTCCTGTGAATGGGAGATTTCTGCTCCAAAAAGAACAATTGAAGTGTTCGGGCACCAGGAGGGGGTCTGAATGCTCTGATGAGTTTATACCAGTTCCATTCAACTTTTATTATAATTACTACTACTACTAATAGTCTATTAAATGAAAAGTTACCTGCCCATCTTTTCATCTCAGTAGGACTGGATGATTAGAAAAACCAGACCATTTGTATTCTAGTAGCTTGCAAAGGATTAGGGGAGACAGGCTACCCAACTACCAAGGGGAAGCTTAACATGTTAACTAGGGAGGTGAGAGCGCCCTGTTAGACCACCTGTATCCCCAAATTGAATAGCCAGATTACAAAGACACGGCCTCAGGCCAGCTCTTGAGCTCCGCTTTTGAACTCTTGTCAACACCAAGTTTATTCATGTTCTCAAAGCCTAGCAGGTTTACTATTGTTAGCTCCTCTTGGGGTGTCTAGAACAAAGCCAGAAACACGTTTAAAGTGAATCTGGGCTCACAGATACCACCAAAAGTGTTCTTTTTGAAACACAGAATTTGAGATCATTTTAGCCTATGCTTAAAGAAAGTGTAAAATGGATGGGGGGTTTGATTTTGTTCCTTTTTAGAAGGAGAAATAATAAATAGGATGGTTTCTCTGTAGACTCAGAGTCCTTTTAAGTCGGGGCCCTAAAAAGTTGATTTCCCGCCACTCTGCTTTCCCGTAACAGGCATTCTTGAGCCTACTGTGTGCATATGGCATTATCGGGGAGTCAGGAATGTGGCAGAAGCTTTAACAAGTTTTCTGAAGGAGTCTGTCGGGTTTGGGTGTTGGGCAGACACTCTCCAAGCCCGATGACAGGACTCCTTAGAGAGTTTTCTTTGCTTCATTGAGGATCGTTGCTCTTCCTTCACGTCGATGTAAAAGCGAAAGCAGTGTTTTTTGCCCCAGTGGTTAAAATCTCCTTCTCTGTGATTTCTTTCCAATTGCTAGAAAATCCACCCAGAGAGAACGCCTTCAGAGAAATTGTTAGCTGTGAAGGAGTTTGAATCACGTAAGTCTGTCTGTGACTTCTGTGACTGGCCGAAGAGTTATTTTAGCGACACCGTTAATGGGGACTAAGGATTGAAGAAGGGAAATTGCGGAAAGCTTGTATTCGTCGCGGTGGTGGGGATTTTAATTACTAGTTTTTACTTTGATTTGTGTGCTGTTTTGAAAAATGACTATAACTTTTTTTTTTCTGAGTTGACATGATTAGTAGGAAATAATTAAGGGGAAGTAGGAACTCGCGGATGAATTATTGCGTCCCAAGCGATCTCCTGCTGGCTCTCCTGGCGTGCTGAATATTTTTGTATCTTTGCTGAATTGCAGTCCTGTAAACAGCTGATGGCCTGACCGAAAAGCATTAAGCCAGGGCTGTCCAGCTTCTTGACCATGACACAGATTCCAGGGCCAGTGGGGGGAGAGGGGGCTGGGCCAGACCGAGGCTGGTTATCCATCCTGGCCACCCATTCCTGACCTCGTTACTAACAGTCAGTTGAAATTTCATGATCTGAGTGACTTCCCGGTTGTCACAGGAAGAGAAGGAAGAAACGGCATGCTTTTCTTTGCCTAGAGTTTATCATTTAGACCAAGTAGTGGGGAAGAAGATCTTCTAGGGGCTCTGCGTATTTTTTTTTTCCCTGCCATTTATAGTAAGGAAAGGATGTAGCTAGAAATCCAGCCTTCCTCCCTGGTGAATAATGGTTTGCTTACCCACAGATCTGGATAAACTAGACAATGAGAAGAAGGACTTGATTCAGAGTGATGTTGCTGCCCTTCATCACTTCTACTCCAAGCACCTCGAATTTCCCGACAGTGATAGCCTGGTGGTCCTCTTTGCCCAGGTAAGAATGCCAGCATCAGGTGACGCTTACTCTAGCCATTCCCTCCCTGCCCAGTCCTTCTCCCCAGCACACACTCGGGAAAGATAAAACTGAAAAAGATTTTAAAAAGTTTAAAAAGATAAACTGAAACAGACTGACGGCTTCTATGAGGACAAGGCTGTTGACCTGTTGGACCCTGTTCTGCAGAGCCCTGCTCAGTGACCTTGAGCAGACCTTGGCCTGGCCCTCCGATGGTGGTACATAGGAGAGTTGCCCTACCTCTGCCTCTTGCTAGAGAGACAGCTGATGAAAGCAGAGGGGTTGCAGTGCCCCAGTACTGTGGCCTACTTGGAAGCTCCTTGAAAGGAGAGGACCATTTTTTTAAACAAGTGTTTTAATGTTTGTTTATTTTGAAGGAGAAAGTGACACAGTGTGAGCGGGGAAGGGGTAGAGAGACAGGGAGACACAGAATCCAAAGCAGGCTCCAGGCTCTGAGCTGTCAGCACAGAGGCCGATGTGGGGCTCGAACTCACAAATGGTGAGATCATGACTTGAGCCAAAGTCCGACGCTTAACTGACTGAGCCATCCAGGTGCCCCTGAAAGGAAAAGACCATTTGAGATTTCTACATTAAATCTGACTTTTCTTCTCTTAAGCCTTCCATTCTGACAGCAGTGTTTTTTACTGCTACCAACACTATGTTGATAAAGCACAGGCAATCCAGACATCCTCAAGAAGGAGGCCCTCTCAAGATGGCCCTAGAGAGTGGGCACCTGGGTGGCTCAGTGGGTTAAGCATATGACTTCAGCTCAGGTCATGATCTCACAGTTCGTGAGTTCAAGCCCTGCATTGGGCTCTGTGCTGACGGCTCAGAGGCTGGAGCCTGCTTTGGATTCTGTGTCTCCCTCTCTCTCTGCCCCTCCCCAACTCACACTCTGTCTCTCTCTCAAAAAATAAATAAACATTAGATTTAAAAAAAAAAAAAAAAAAAAGATGGCCCTAGGGAGGACAGTCACCATGGAGAGGAGTCCGAGTGAGTCTAGGTACAGGAAGTCTTTACTGATGATGGTGGCTAAGAAGCCTTCAGAGAAGTCTAGGTTTCCCCAAATCGGATCTCATTAAAAAATTAGACTTCTAGACAAGCGCAACTTGGAAGCGGCTGAGGCACTGGAAGCCAGCCGTGTGCATGGCTGACGCCAGACGTGGGCATGGTAGGAACAGGTGAAGAAAGCACAGTGATTACTCTTCAGCCAATGCACTCTGGCTGCATAGATCCTCCTCTTGTGGCCAGGGTGGTTCTTTCTGGCATGACTTACTGGATCAGGTTTCACTCCCTTATATACCCTGCATCTTCCCCTACAAACCGAACGTGTAGTTGGTAAGTGACCTTCCCAGAGGGAGAAATACCAAAAGACTGATCTGTGGGTGGAAATAGCTACATTCTCCTACCAGAACCTTCAGTCTCTAGCTCCACAAAAGACCTTGTCTTCGAACAGAAGCAGCATCACCAAAAGTACCCTTTGACCAAGTAATTCCATTTCTAGGAATCTGTCCTAAGGAAGGAATCAGAGATTATGGATAGTGATCGACATGCAAATTGTCTATTGTGGGGTTCTTTTTAAAATTGAAAAAGAAAAGAGAAAAAAAGGAAAAGAAAAACAAAAAGGAAGTATTACAAGTGGCCAGCAGTATAGGAATTTGGTAAATAAATTATGGCATAGCTTTATGATGGCCTTTATAACTTTTATTTCAACAAATGTCTAAAGATTAGGAAAATGTTGACACAGCGGTAAGTGTGAAAGCAGGATGAAAATTGTGTATAATATGAAAATATGCATATGCTAAAGAAAGGTAAAGTAGAAGTTCACAGTTATCTCCTGAATCATAGAAAATTTTTGTTTTTTTTATTGGTTAATTTTCTGAATTTTGTTTACAATGAGTGTGTATAACTTAAGAAAATACTAAAAAGAAGAAACTGATTAAAAAGCATCCATAATTCTTCCATCTCAAAAATTACATATATGGAGAATGAAATGAGTCTTTATCACTTTTCCAACCCACTTTAACCCCCATGAGAATCACTGCTACCAGTTGAATGAATTCCTTGATGGACATTATGCTATATAGGTATGTTTCTATTTTGTGACTGTCATCATCAAAAATAAACATGCTGTTCTTTGTAAAAGAAAAAATGGATTCCAGTTATGAGTGCTAAAGTAGATTTTCCTGATTTTCAAATTATCCTGGATTTACAACACACTTTCCTACGTGTCCTAAGACAGTGGATTTGCATGATGATGGGAAGCTGAGGAATTGACTAAGTTTCCATTTTTTTATTTTTATTTTTTTATTAAAAAAAATTTTTTTTAACGTTTATTTATTTTTGAGACAGATAGAGACAGAGCATGAACGGGGGAGGGGCAGAGAGAGAGGGAGACAGAATCGGAAGCAGGCTCCAGGCTCCGAGCCATCAGCCCAGAGCCTGGCGCGGGGCTCGAACTCACAGACCATGAGATCGTGACCTGAGCTGAAGTCGGAGGCTTAACCGACTGAGCCACCTAGGCGCCCCTCCATTTTTTTAAAAGAAACTAGATACATGACCTTTTTCTGGACATGGAGAAGGCATGGTTATATGAAAGCATAGGAAAAATGAAATGAATATAGTGTGTACCTTCACTTCCAGCTGTGAAAAAAAAGATCACTTTTCCTCTAACACAGTAATACACGCTGATAGGACTTCTCAGTGTTGGTGTAGTAGATATGGGACCATGTTTTCAGAACTAGAAACCAAGGCACTTGATCTCACAAGCAGGAGTATATTTGTGGTGAAATGACTCAGGATCTCTGAAATTTGGACTGACTCAGAAAATCCAGGAGATACCAATATATATATCTGTATCTGTACACACACACACACACACACACACACACACACACACACGTACATATATTCACATACACATATATAATGGAGATAATTCATTCCTTTTTAGATTTTATATTTATCAAATCATAATATCTGTTCTCAGGTTGTATGTGCATGCGTACACACACATTTTTTTCGTGTATAAATTTGGAAAGGGACATTTAGTATCCCCAAAGAAAACTCTAAAGCAAAACTGAAAAGTGCTGGTCCAGCCCCTTGCCACCCTCTGGCCCCGTCTCTCAGCCTCAGGCTGTGTGTGCTCTGTTCCAGCCTCTGAGCCCTCTCCTCTCTCTGCTTTGTGGGGGGTGTTGTAGGTTAGCCTGTGGCCCAGTAGCAGCTGGCAGCGGGAGATGACTGTGCTCCTCCGACAGCACGGAGGTGCATTTTAATCACTGGGAACATATGCATGGTTGGGAAATGTATTTTTGGTGTGCAGCCTACATCTAGTCTAAATGCTAATTATGAGAATAGCTTTAGCAAAGTACTTACGCCTGATTTGACTTGAAAAAAAGGACAGTGGCCCATGCATCTTTCTTAACATGCAAGTTCACTTTTCTTCTCCAGGGATATTTCAGAAGGGAGGGAAAACTGGCAGGGAAATTGCTATGCAGTCTGGCTTACACACCATCACCGCCTCCCAGGAAGGGACAGTGATGACAGTGTGCTTACAGGCGCCTTTGCCCACAAAGAGACACGCTCACTCTTGCACAGTGAGAGGAGGAGGATGGGGCGGGGGTGGGGGGTGGGGGGGGGGGGGGGGTGGGACGTAGAATCCAGCGACGCAGAACATTCAAGCCTGAAGGAATTTGGAGTCACAGACTGATCCAGTTGAGCTCCATGCAGAGGAAGAGATTAAGAGGCAAAGGAGCGAGTCTCCTGCCCCTTGGAGTTAGTGAGGAGCTATCTGTCCCTCTATCCATTTTGAAAAATTGCTGCTCAGTTCTTATTCTGTCATTCTGCAGACACTGCTGAGGCCTATTAGCATCCAGTCTGAGATCGTGGATCGTTCAGGACCTACTATGGTGCAGGACACATAGTTCGTGCCCCAATACATTTTGTTGAATGAATGAAAATCCCAGTTTACTCTTACCTGATGTTGGTTGTCGGCCATTGGTTAATGGTAATTGATTCGTGTCCTGATAACAGAATAGGCTGGGGGTACTTGAAGTTGGCACCAAAAATACTATGTTAAGTCTTCTACATAAAAATGCCCAACACCCCAGGTCTTCAAAGGCTGTGCATTGTTCTCCTAACCTTCAGTGATCTCTTTTTATGTTGAAAATTGTAAATACTGTTTGTGAATATGTTGAACTTACTGTAAAACCTGCAAGTCAAACCCATCATAGCCTTTACTTCTCTGTGTGCTGAGATTTCCAAGCCTTGACGTTGGCCCTTTAATTTTAAGTAAAATTGCCATATTAATATTCATAGGTGAGAACAATTTTAGAAGAAAATGGTATAGTGTAAAACTCTTTTGTGTTTCCGAAAACTTTGCTGTCTGAATGTCTGGTTTGAACTGACTCCTGTCCTATTCTGCCACTCACTACATACATGGCCCTGAACAAGTTCTTAATCATTGTCCTCTCCCTGAGCCTCAGTGGCCACATCTGTGAAATGGGTTACGTCAGAGTAGTATTGCAGATTTATGAGAGGGTAAATCTGCAGCACCTAGCACAGGGCCTGGCCCAGAGTAAGTGCCCAGGGGATGCTAGTTTTAAAAAGCCCATCCACTGGCCTGAAACGCGCCCGTGCATTGTCTCTGGTATGGAAGAGCATGGTTCTAGCCCATGGGGTGAAATCGTGCAGCATGTGGTGTCTCACAGCCTTCAGGGCAGCTGGGGAGGGGCAGGGGTCTCAGCCTTTGCCACTCGCTTTGGGCAAGTCACTGCTCCTCTCCGACTTCAGCTTCATCATTTGAAAAGTCAAAAGACGGAGTCCCCGTCCACCCCTGAAATTGTAGATACAAATGAAAAACATTCGCTGAATTGTCTCCCAATAGACTGGGTGTGCCTCGAGGGCACAGATGGTGGCCCGTTCACTCTTCTCTGCATAGTGCCCAGCATATGTTCTCAGTGAAAGTCGGCGGGAAGAATGAATTTACGGAACAACACAAACTCGGGGATGTACATTCCCCGTATTTAGCCTTCTAGCTCTAGGTTGGACTTCCAGAATGGTGAGAGTTGCTCTTGGTATTTTTTCAATGTAACATTTCTTTCTAAGGGTTGAGAAAGTCGCCAGTGGTTGATCTGGGCTGAGATGTGAAAGGAAGGTCTCCGTTCCTCAACCTCAGGCACTCGGCCCCTCTGCCTCTCGAAGGCATGGACAGCAGTTAGATTACCTACGGAAGGGCTTTCATTTTTGCCACCTCACTTTATGGGATAGGTACTGATCAAGTGACTTCTTTTGTTTTTAATGTTTCATTTATGGGTATATAGCTGACATACACTGTTACATTAGCTTCAGGTGTACAACATTCACATACATTCGTTCACATACACAGACGTTCGTGTACATTGAGAAACGGTCCCTGCTGTAAGTCTGGTTACCATCTGTCACCCTACAAAGTTAATACAATATTATTGACTGTATTCCCTGTGCTGTACGTTACATCCCCGTGACTTCTTTTTTAACGGGAGGAAATCAAGGACAGAGGGACTCCGTGATGACCTCGAGATCGCATAGCCGATCTGTGGCATAATTGGGATTAGACTCCAGGTATCCTAAGTCCCATGCAAATATGCAAACCTCGGTCCTTGGACATCTTGTAGTGTCCTTGGGCCACTGTGCATAGCAGGGGTAGGTCGGCTACACTAAGGGCACTACATTCCTAACAATTCTGCTTTTGTTTGTTTACACATGAGATTGATGGGTCAGTTTTGTTTGACCAAGGATACCTTGCCAAAAGAAAGGTTTTCACATTGCTAAACTGGAACATCATCCCAGTTAGTTTGTATAAGGTCACAATTAAAGAAATGATTTCTACCCGAAGAGAAGCTTTTGCTCATCTGTTTCTCTCTCCTCTTTTCTCACTGTAGGTTAACTGTAACGGCTTCACAATTGAAGATGAAGAGCTTTCTCATTTGGGATCAGCAATTTTTCCCGAGTAAGCTGAGTTTGACTTCACTTCCTTTTACTTATTTAACACTAATTAGATTTTTTTTTTTTGATTTTTTAAAATAACCTACCTAACTGCATGTGGCAGGCATGAAACTCCAAGTGAATTAAGACACCTTTTTAATTCTACTAGGTTTCAAAATATTTCCCATACATTTAGGGAGCCAAAGGTAGTAGTTAAGAGAACAGTTGCTTGTTAAGTCCTGCTAAGTAGGGAGCTGTTATTAAAGAATCCTCTCTAGTGTGCTTAGAAGGAACAGCCTGTGCCCTGCTGAGAAATTTGCCTTTTGCATATCTTTGGTTCTGGAAATCTTTGGGTCTCTCACACTCAAAGTGAAACACTAATTGCTAACCAAGCATTGCCATAGGCTAACGCAGAGACCGTATCCATCTGTTCCTTCTGAAAAATACTCGTATAGAAACAGCACGGTTTGGGAAGGAGACTGTGCTGAAGTAGTGAACTTGGGAAATTTCAAGGAACGATACGATTCTTCTTTACTTCAGGGATACTTAAGTAATTCAAGAAAGGCTGGCCAGTTGACTGTTGGAGATCTTTGTAGCTCTGACTGTAATGGATTGCCAAAAACGGCTTTGCCCCTTGCCTCTGATGGAGTGGGTATTTTCAGAATGCTTCAGTTCCCTGAAATCAAGTCCTCCCCTCACAGATGGAGCAAAGGAGCCTTTCCTGCATCCCCTGAGTTAATCCGCCCTGTGGGTTGGTGATGTTGCTTAATATATACTAGAGGCTCCTTTGGCTTTGGGTTGCCGAAGGTAAAGGAGGCACCCACACACTTAAGCACGGAGGACATGTGAGCTCCTGGTGGGTCGGTCTGTTGCTGCCCGCATCTGCACGTCCGATGGGTCTGAAGGATAGAGAAGCATCTCTGTACAGGCCCACATCTCCTGAGCCACTGCCATCGGCTTTCCTGACTGGCGAAACAGAAGGTTGATTCACACAATAGTGTCCCTGTGGCCAAAATGGTGTCGTCTGCCGTTTGAATTCTGATAGTGAGGAAACAAGGGTTTGGGGGAAAAGCTCTTTTGGACTTTTGCTCTTGGGAAAGGGAAGGAGGAAAAGAGAAAGGCCGTTAGATCCTCTTTAGAAGGCTCTTACAGACAACTTCAGACATGGACGAAGCTCTGGAATGTCTCTCCTCTCAGTGTTTTCAAGGCTAAGAGCAAGGTTAAGGGTGGTATTTGAGGGTTTGCCCTTCGCAGTGATCATCGCAAGAGAATGATGCCACCGAGAGCATGAATGTTTCAGGTTCTTTGCCTTAGTGAATTTCCCTCACCTGTATTAAAAGGATGTCCAGGAGCCTGGCTTGAAATGAACGAATAGTTCTACACAAGGTTCTAGAAAGCTGCTTTTCCTCTAATAACAACGTTCAGCGCATTTGTTTATCAGATTTCCCAGGGCCTGATCGCCTGGCCACCACTTGTCAGCAAGCTCGGTGGGCTGTCATGCGTGGCGGGGGTGACCCTTGCTAAGGACAAGACGAGTTATCACCGGCCCAAGGCCAGCCACACACCCCATCACTCAGGCCTCTGGCAGCTGGCGGGTGGGAGAGGGCCACTCCCTCTTGAGTACAGCAAACCTGGGGCAGCTCACCGGTCAGGCTTCCCGGCTCTTTGCCCATTTGGCCCCGGGGCAAATAGGAGAGGGGTTTTGGTTGCCGAGGGTTCAGGCAAGTGACACTGGCCACCAGAGCAAAGATACATATGGATGTGAGTGTCCATATGAGCCCCAGTTTCCAGGCAGTTTTAATTGGGGGAAAAAATCCCTTTGGGCTGAAATCGTATCGCCATTGTGATTTCAAAGGCAGCATTTTCAGAGATCAAGCACTTTTTCCCTGTAGTTTAGAAATTTCTGTTCTCAGAACTTTGACCTTGATATAATCAGAAAGCTCAAAGCCCCTCGCATAGGCGAATCTCTCTGTCCTCTCCGTCCCTGAAAAGCAGACAGTAAGCAGCAGGAACAGTAATGTCCCAATTTTCCAGATGAGGAAATTGAGGTGCAGAGAGAGACACAGATAGGCTTCTGAGGGCCCCTCTGGGGACCACAGGCCCTCCCCAAGGAAGCCGGAGTCTCCCACAGGGGCAGCCTCTCAGCATCTGAAGAAAACCCGTTAGAAATAATCCACTAATAGAAAAAGCTGCTTGGAGACAGCAACCCGTTTGTCCTGTGCAGTGTCCTCTGGAGCAGCTTGCTGCGGGGGCTGGGTTTGGAGTCCTTCCTCCAACAGGAAGGAATGTTCCTGGGAGTTGTTGTCGCTGCTGTTTTTATTGTTACGTGTTTTTTATTTTTGGCCGAGATAACCGCTATTTGGAATTGTGAATTTCGCTTCTCGATACTGTTAAAGATGTTAGGTCCGATTATAAATAACACGCAGAAAAACAACCTCTTAGAATATGGTAGCCAACTGTTAGGTTGTTTTGTGGTTTTGTTTTTGTTTTTAAACATCCTACCAAGATCCAGTTCCTGCAACTTCATAAGTAAACAGCCAGGGATTTACCTGAACAGTCTGCCTGCCTTCTTGAGAAAATTGGGTTTTCTCTTCTGATTGACAGCGTTGCACTCATGAATCATAGTTGCTGCCCCAATGTCATTGTGACCTACAAGGGGACGCTAGCAGAAGTGAGAGCTGTACAGGAAATCAACCCGGGAGAGGAGGTGAGTGCGTGGCGCCTGGCGGCTGTGGCCTAGTGCTTCCGACGGCTGTGTTAAAAGGTGGCGTGGAAAAATCAGTGTGGCCTCCGTGGACGAGAGTGGCTGTGAATGACTCTGGCAGTCACAGTGTGTCCGCCCTTAGGCCCTCCAGGGTTAGTGATCAGATCTGTGACTTATGGCTTAGACTCCCACACTTTTGCCTTCCAGTTTGGTGCTCACCATTTCCTTATGTGGCTAAGAAAAAAACAGGAAAGAATAAATTTGAGCTAAATTCCTTACAGAGATTTGTAGAGCTATACAGAGAAAGGAGACTACCCAAATGACCAAAATGAAACCTCTTGAGAGTTTCTATATTTCTTTCTTTTTTAAAAAAATTTTATTTATTCAGAGAGAGAGAGCAAGAAAGCATGAACTGGGGAGGGGCAGAGAGAGGGAGAGAGAGAATCCCAAATGGGTTCTGCACGGTCAGCACAGAGCCCGACATGGGGCTCGAACCCACAAACTGAGATCATAACCTGAGCTGAAATCAAGAGTCAGACGCTTAACCGACTGAGCCCCAGGCGCCTCGAGAGTCTCTGTATTTCTGTTGCCAAATAATTGAGCTTGAGCTTTTTTTTTTTAATGTTTTATTTATTTTTGGGAGAGAGAGAGAGAGAGAGAGACAGAACACGAGTGGGGGAGGAGCAGAGAGAAAGGGAGACACAGAATCGGAAACAGGCTCCAGGCTCCGAGCTGTCAGCACAGAGCCCGATGCGGAGCTCGAACTCACAAACTGTGAGATCATGACCTCAACCGACTGAGCCACCCAGGCGCCCCGAGCTTTTTCTTTTCTGATTAGTGAACTTCTTCCCCCAAAAGGTCAACACTCTTGTTATCTAAAGAGAGAAAAAGCAACTGACCAGTAGCTGACGAGTTAAAGCTCCAAGTGACACATCAGCATTTCACAACCCATCAATGCCACATCTCCAACTCCAGAGAGACTGATTTTGAGGACTGCTGTTCAGGTGGTGGCTTGTACATACTATACTCTCAGGGCAAGTAGAGGCTGGCTGTGACCGAGAGGTACCCTCCTTGTTTCAGGGACGTGGAGAAACCCAGGTGTTCGGTCACCTGTGCAGCGATTCCCTCCCCTTTCCCACACGCTGCCTCCACGACTACCTTCTAAGACGCGTCATCTCCAGAAAGCTCAAAAAGGCTGCCTGGCAAATTGCTACATGAATGCTTTGTGTTCTTAAATGAATAATAAAATCTCTAGCAAGGACACGTGGATTTGTAATCACACCCTTCAGAGTCAGGTTCAGTTTGGTGATCTCCACTGCCATTTTAAGGTGCCTATCTGGGTATTTTAAAATTTGAAGACCGTGATCTGTGTGCCAAATGCTCGAGGCCTTGGCTTCTCTGGAAGTTGTTAACCAGCCCACAGCCATACTAGGAGCTGAATGAAGTCCAAGGCACAGGTTAGACTTCCTGTCGTCTGCTTCACTCATCAGGACGAGGGACCCTGTTTTGGGCTGGGGCACCTTGGGTACCAGATGTCTGGCGACCGCCGTTACGCCTCTTCTGTTAAAATAGACCCATCTCAGCCGGCCGGAAAGTGAGTCACCAGGCTCCAGTGCTCCCACAGGCTGGCTGGAGACTGAGCGGTTTGTCACCTAGAAGGGCTCTGTCTGGGCCAGAGCGGCGACACTGAGCGGCCTCTGTCGCCACCTTCTGGGCCCTGGTGTCTGTTGCGTCTTGTGTCCATCAGTCATTTCAAAGAACTGAGGCAGCTCTGGCCACGCGAGGCCGGGCAGGGCTGGCTCCTGTTGTTGGTTTGCCCTCACGCTCCGACGGATCTGAGATGCAGTGACCCCGCTTTGGGGAAGTCACTGCCCTGGGGGAGACTTGCCCTTCAAAGAGGGTGTCAGATGAGCTGCAGGGTCTCCAGTGCCGCCCTTGGGGTCTGGGAGAGCTTGGCTTGGCCGTGCCTGCAAGCACCTAGCCCCGCGCGAGTGCCCCCTGCCTGCCTGCCAGTGCCCGAGGTTACTGGCACGCGGACGGCTTTGTGACATCCATCTGTTCAGTCAGACATTTGCCTGATGGTGTGGGATGCGCAGCGAGCGCTGTCCCAGTGAGTAGATAATGGCCAGTTAAATGCCCGTCTCCTCCATATGCTCCAAGCCCCGGTTATAGACCCCGTTTGAAAAAAGCAAGGACGGGAGAACCCAGTGAGCCCAGAGGCAAGACTTTTCCAAGTTCTCTGGCCCAGCTGGGTCAGGCAGTGGCGTGCTGGCGTCCTGGAAGCTGTGTCCTCCCTGTGCTGACTTGTCCCGCCCGCCGGGCCCAGCGTCTTGTCCAGCTGATGGAAGGGAAACCTATCAGTGTGTATGTGTCCATGCTTCCCCCCCACCCAGCGATGCATCTGGGCCGGCCCAAGCTGTGCAAGACAAGAGGATAAATAAAGGCCAGGCAGAGAGAGGCCAGGCCCAATCTCAAGGATGATAGAGTCTTTGCCCAGTGGGGCCTTGGCTTCTACACGTGTGACGGCATCATGTGCTTGCTGGGACAAGTCCACAGCTTGCTGTCTTCGGGGAGGCCGGGGTGGGGAGGCTTTCAACCCTCCAGTTTACTGTTTGGTGGGCTTCTGGATTCTCTGGTAGGTGGCAAGAGAGGCCCTTTCTCTCCATCACAAGGAGGTGGACAACACTGGGGGACTGCTGACATTAAAGAATTCAGTGAGCTAAAGGGAAGAACATACCCCAAACTGTGGCTTCCTCAGTGCTCATCCCTGTAAGTGTTTGCAGAGCCACAGAAAGGATGAGGAGCAAGTTTACCTGTAGCAGCTTGTGTTTTCCACCTTTCGGACCCCCCTCAGGTTTTCACCAGCTACATCGACCTCCTCTACCCAACCGAAGACAGGAATGACCGGTTAAGAGATTCCTACTTCTTCACCTGCCAGTGCCAGGAGTGCACCACCAAAGACAAGGTAGGCCGATGGGGTCAAGGTGCTGACCGTAGCCTGCGTCTCAGGCCCTCGCTGCCAGTCGGGTATCCTGTCTGACTTGGGGTGTCTCCTCCTGCAGTATTTTTCACATGTCTTGCCAAGGTGGCTAGAAGGAAGCTAGTTACACCAGGCCTCTGTTTAAAGCCGATCCTCACAGCTGATTGAAACATTTCCATTTCACTGTGCACATAAGAGAAGGATTTGCCAAACGGCTATTTCTTGGAAAGAACTGGCTGCTTAAAAGAGAGGGAAGGGGAAAAGCACACGAGAGGCTTCCCAACCTCTTCACGAGAATAAGGAACATTTTCCCTGGCATTGCCAATATCATTTTGCCCATGCCACCCTCCTTATTCTCTTGATTCATAGATGTGTGGACACACGTATCTGCCCATAGCAAACACACTCTAAGTGTGCTGCCTGGATAAGGACTGTCTAGAAAATTCACACACACACACACACACATATATATATATATATATATATATATATATACACATATATATATTATATATATTACACATATATACTACACATATATATTACACATATATATTACACATATGTATTACACATATATAATATATATTAATATTTACTTATTTATTTTGAGTGACAGCGCATGAGCAGGGGAGGGGCAGAGAGAGAGGGAGAGCGAGAGAATCCCAAGCAGGCTCCGTGCAGTCAGTGCAGAGCCCCGTGAACTGTGAGATCATGACCTGAGCCGAAAACAAGAGTCGGACGTATAACCGATGGAGCCACCCTGGCGCCCCTAGAAAATTATTTTTGTTTGTTTTTTGTAAAAAGGTAATGGAGTACTAGGTTTCCCTTAGATGCGTTGCCCGATTTCCTTTCATTCTTTTGTAACTTTAGAATGGGCAAGCCTCAAAATATACTGTTTGAGGGGTTTCCCCATCAGTGTCGTCTCCATGGGAGATAACACCTTGCACTTGTGGACGTTTCCCCCAGGATAAGGCCAAGGTGGAAATCCGGAAGCTCAGCGATCCACCAAAGGCGGAAACCATCCGTGACATGGTCAGATACGCACGCAACGTCATCGAGGAGTTCCGGAGGGCCAAGCACTACAAATATATCCTTTACAACTTTACAACAGAAGTTTACTGTCCCTCGCCTTCAAGAGGTGCCGGAGAGCTGGGAGGAGGGAGCAGAAGGGCAGGTGTAAGGCTTTGAACACGAAAGAATGAATGGCTCCCAGGAAATGTGGGAAGAATTACTGACCACCCATGACTTGGTGTCAGCCACGCCCAAGTTTTAGGATGTTGATTTCATCTTCTTTCTCCTCGTTTCACTAGTTTGGTCAGGAGCTGGATGTGGGGGAGGAGTTTTATTGTGTAAAGTTGTGGAGAAGAGTTCCTTGACGGCCCTCATTACTTGGGTGTCATACTCCAGGCAAGCGCAGCACGAAGGGCTTTGCTTACATTATTGTACCCAGTCCTCACAGGGACACACAAGAACACACAATGTTGCCATCCCCATGTAGCAGGTGGGAACAGACTCTTAGGTAGCAGGTAATTTGCCCAAGGGACAGAGCCCGCCAGGATTTTTCCCCCGGTCTGCTGACTACCATAATCCATATTCTTAACCGTTACATTCTAGCATTTTCTTGGGCTGAAAATTTCCCCCACATTTACACTGGAGGAAATTGAAGAAAGGCATGTTTTGTTTTGTTTTTTTCTTAGCATAAAAAAGAACTTTTTCTTCAGAAATGCTTCAGCCGAAGTACTGAGCTTGGGTGAAGGTTTAAATTTAACTAGAAGGTTGAGATTTGTGATCCTAAACATGGTTTACAGCTGACCTGAGGGTCTATTCCCTGGGGCTAAAAGTTTTCAAATTGTGTTTGATAGTTGAGGCCTTCAGTTTTCTTCTGAAGTTTGTTTCTTTAAGAAAAAAATAATTGCCAGGGTGCCTGGGTGGCTCAGTCGGTTAAGCGTCCAGTTTCGGCTCAGGTCATGAATTCATGGTTTGTGTGTTTGAAAATTTAAAAGAATTTTCTTTAAAAGAAAAAAATAATTGCCTTTCACTTTTGCTTGGCTTTCTGTAATTGACTTTTGCAGAAGGCGAGGGTAGGGGCGGAGTGCACCCGAGTAACGGCTGGAACCGGCCTCTGGAACTGTCCAAGCCGAGAGGCCTCAGCCTGTCCTTTCCTTAACGCCAGAGCACCCCCTAGTGAGCTGCTGGAAATCTGTGAGCTCAGCCAGGAGAAGATGAGCTCCGTGTTCGAGGACAGCAACGTGTACATGTTGCACATGATGTACCAGGCCATGGGCGTCTGCTTGTACATGCAGGACTGGGAAGGAGCCCTGCGATACGGACAGAAGATCATTAAGCCCTACAGGTGATGGCAGTGGCTGTTTCTGATCGTCTTAGCGGGGAGCAGAATTTGGGGCTTGGAAATGTGTACCTCGGCTGTGTTGTTTTCTGACCGCGCTGTGTGGGAACATGCTAGAACAGCGTTCTCTCGCTGCACCCACACCGGGAGGCACAGGTGCAGGGTGCTTCTGCATCAGGCCTGGCATCTGGAAGAGAACGCTTGTAGAGGCAGGTGTGGGGTTATGAAGGGGGTGCTGGGGCAAGAGCCCCCCAGGGCCTCTCCAGGGTGCTGTATCCAAAGTAGTTAATTCAGATCTGGATTAAAAAGCCACTGGCTTGTTTCTTTTTCCTCCTGTGCCTTCCAAGTGAAACACACTTATTACCTGGTAACTGGTGGTCCCACATCCCTGCTTTTCCATCGTTACTCACACCATCCCCTTCTTGTGTTTTTTAAAATTGCTTCCCGGTTTGCAAACAGGGAAGTGCCGGGACCATTGAGTTGGCTCTGGTTGGTTACCCATTATCTACCCTGCTAGTTCTGAATACAGCAAGTTGGATTTTAACTTAGAGTAATAATGAATGTTGGCCCCGGGGAAGTTTCCTGTCGAGAGGGTTTTTAAACCTTAAAGTGTGTGACAGATGGAGGTCGTGGCAGTTTCCTCTGGCTCCGATTAGCCATTTCAGGGCTGGGATGGCCTAGATCTTATCAGTGGGGCACTTGTTAAACACATTACCATTGTGCATTTGCAGGGTCTCACCAAGACCAAGTGGCTCAGAATCTCTGGGCATTAGCTCTGAAATCCCTGTGCCCCAGAAGCACCCCAGGTGTTTCTCCTGGATTTGAGAAGCCCTCAGTTCTCCCTCACTATCCAAGGTTGGGGACTGTAAAGTTTGGGTCTGGTCTGGATTTCCACTGCCTTCCCCTTCCCCTGCGCTACCCTGACTAGCCATCAGGGGGAGCTCAAGGGAAGCCAGCTCCTAAAATCTACTCTTCGAAACAATTTGCTACATCACAGACTCTCTCACAACCTATCTTCTTCCTGAGGTGGGTGACAAAGTCCTCTGGGCTTATGCACAGAGCCTTTTATGAGATCTAGAGGGAGGGAGGGTAGGGATGAGAGAGAGAGAGAGAAAAATGAGAATGAATGAAATAATCTTAGCTTTGTGCTCCCTCTCCCAGCTGGGCCTTGCTCTGCTGGACACTTCCTTAGCTTGGTGAGCCCCTCCCGGAGGCCAGCTCTGGCTTTCTGTGGGGCCACTGGCACCAACGCTTCCTCCAGGCAGCGTGCTGCCTGCCCAGGAATACAGATAGAATGCATCGTCTCGTATGGATGGATCTTGAGCTGTACAGACGGGTCTGTAAATAAACACCTGCCCACACACGTACATTCTCTCTCTCCTCGTCCTGTCCCGCCCATAAGCTGCCTCCTGCTGTCTTTCCTAGGCAGGCCCTACCAGTCGGCCTTCAGTTAAAACCAGACAGAGAACGGGGCTCTGGGTGGCTCCATCGGTTAAGTGTCTGATTCTTGATTTTGGCTCAGGTCGTGATCGCACAGTTCGTGAGATCAAGTCCCACGTTGGGCTCTGCACCGACAGCATAGAGCCTGCTTGGGATTCTCTCCCTCCCTTTCTCTCAAAATAAATAAATCATCTTTAAAAACAATAGCTCCCACTCCCCCAAATTATTCCCTGCTTTTGAAAACAAAACAGAGAGAACGCCTACTGTATGTAAAGCCCTCTGCTGGACAACAGAGAAAGCAAACCCAGAGGAAGTAGGTGTTCTCCTGACTTCAGAGAGCTGACAGCTTTGTTAACTCAAGTGACAGCCATCGAGTGTGACAGAAAGTTGGGTTCTGGAGACACACGGGTGTGTGTGTAACACTGACAGGCGTTCTGTCTTTTTACTGTGAGCGGATAGGCCTAATCTGCCAATGTCTGTGAGGAGACGGGCCCAGATAAATGGGGGATTCACTTTCGAAGATGTTTTCCCAGTGCCCTGCTTTGAGTGCACCTGAAACAAAAACCTGGGACTGGGGTCGAATGTCACGTTTTCGGTGTTTTTATGCAGGATTTCTCCTGCAGTTTTGACGTCGCTTTTCAGAAACACACACACTTGCGTGAAATGAAGCGCATCTGCGTGCTCAGGCAGGGTCGAACCATCCACGGTGCCCACCCAGAATTTGCCGGGGCCTGGAGGAGCCTGGCTGCCATGGGGTCATGGGGCCTGGCCTGCAGGCTGCTTGGCGCCCTTTGACGGTGGCCTGTTATCTCCTCTCTTCTTCCAGCAAACATTACCCCCTGTACTCCCTCAACGTGGCCTCCATGTGGCTGAAGCTGGGAAGGCTGCACATGGGCCTGGAGAACAAAGCTGCTGGAGAAAGAGCCCTGAAGAAGGTGCGTCTGCAACAGGCTGGGGGTCCCCGCGCCCCGCGGCCCCTTTGTCTCCCGCCCTCGCACCTGGTTGGGCTGAGGGACTGAAGTCACGGAGAACCGCCCAGCTCTGGATCCCCCTCTGGCAGGGACGTGGGAGGCAGGGGGTTGGGCAGGTTGGGGTATAGTAAGTGATGGAGCCTTTGCCCTGTCTGTATCCGGGCCCTCCCTTGGGGGAAGGGCTGCACACACTGAGAGGGGCTGGCTGTGACTCTCGGCACAGCCCGAGCACGGGGGGATGGGGGTGCGGCCCCCGGCCCGCATGAAGCCCTGGAAGCGGACAGGGGCCACGGGACGGGTCAGGAGACTGTGGTGAGGGAATCGTCTGTGTGTCTGCCTTGAGGACTGGGATTTATTCTGCCCAGTTGAGGTGAAATCAAGGCAGTTGGATTGAGAGAGTTCCTCAGGATTACGATGATGCGTTTGCAGTTTCTAAAGCGCACTGAAAAACCATCATCATTGTTCATCAAGTACCAGTTATGTGCCAGGACCCTTTCAATTCTCACAAAAATGATACAGGTTTTCTGGTAGAAAAATGGAGATTCAGTCGGAGGCCTTCATGCAGACTGGGGTCTTCCTGCGTCGAAAGCTCCACTTGCCCAGGCTGTGACCAGCACACAGGGGACACCAGGACCCTGGGCATGTGCCTCCCTCAGTGTTTGACTGCTCTGTGCTGCCGGTGGGTGAGGGGGCCTGGCCCTGACCTTGCACCTTACAGTAGCTGGAGTCACCGTCCCGAATATCAATTCTCATTCTTTACGTAGCAGTTAACAGTTGAGGAACTGTAATCTTTGGGTCAGTCTGTTGATCCTTTAAGAGAGTGTCTGTAAAAGTTGGGGCCAGACTCTCTCAGACTTCCTAGTAGACTACTTGGGAAGATGGTATTAGGTCCCACATCCCAAATGGAAGGGTCGAGACCTGACCAGGCTGGCGATGTGAGCTAAGCATGTACTTTTCTGTTTTGAAACCATAGAATTTACCTCCTAAGAGAACAGATTTGTTGCCTTGGTGAGTTGAGGGAAAGTGGGCCAGTAAGGTCACAGTTGCAAGGTGCTGGTGTTTAGTAATGAGGTACGAGAACAGTGAAGGACGAAGTAGCTCCGAAAAAGGACTGTGAATTGTGAAATTAACACAGTAGAGGCATTTGGACAGGACATTCCCGAGTGTCCCGAAGGCTCACGCTGTTCCTTGGCCTGCCTCCTTTTGGTTTGAGATTTAGGAAGAGAATGGTACAATGGAAAGGATCATCTATCAGAGTCACAGGCCATCAGAAGTTCCCTGTTCGGGAATTTAAGTTTTTCTGTCCGCAATGGAGTTGAATACAGAACAAAATAAATTCTTACCGATAACATTTGGTCTGTACTTCCTATATGCCGGATGCTGTTCTAAACACCGTATGTGTACTGACAACTCGGAGGCATCATTCTTATTTCGCAGATGAGGAAAATGAGGCGCGGAGCAGTTAATTGCCCAAGGTCACACAGGTGGGAAATGATGGGGCCACTGGCACCTCTTCGGTTTATATTACTTCACTGTAAAGATGCCTTATTAAATATGTTCTCTCCAGCTGCCTCAAATGAAAGCTGCAACGACCTTGAAGTTTTGGGTTTTGCTTTTGTTTTTAAGAATGTGTATTACAAGGAAAGCATGCATTTTTCGAAAGGGAAAAACGACTTAGTCGTGTCTTAGAGATGAGCAGTGTCGACTAAAATCAAAACAGGTTCAGTATGAAGTTCACCGTGGCCTTTTCTGTTCCAGCACCGCGTGTACTGGGTTCAGCACAGATAATTCTATCCCTACAGCATTTTCTACGGCAAGATCTAGAATGTCATGAGATCAGTTTCTCTGTATCATTTCTTCAACTGTTGTAGAATGTTGTACTCGGCAGTACAGACTGGGTGACTAGTTGGTCATCAGATAATCTTGTCTATTAAAAAGAAAAGAGAGAAAAGAAAGAAAAAAAAGCCAGACTCTGGAAGAGAACATGGCTCCAGGAGCCAGGATGTATCCTGTGCCTTGGAGCTGAGAAGTCTTAGCTGGAGTTAAGTTAGCCCAGGGTGCAGGTTAGGGGAGGGGGAGGGGCTGCCTTCAGGCTCTCAACCCTTTCCTCGTCTCCGTCTTTCCTAGGCCATCGCGATAATGGAAGTGGCTCACGGGAAAGACCATCCGTACATTTCCGAGATCAAACAGGAGATTGACAGCCACTGAAACTACGCCTACATGTTAGTTTTTATTTAAATGTTAGTGCAGAAGCCTTCAAGGATTTGAATATTTCATTCAAGTTGTACACATCACTCCCGCATTTCTGTAAAATCATTGGAATGAAAAACAATACCTGCCCTTAAACCTTACACATGCCCCCCCCCCTGGAAATTGGTCTTAATCTTTAATCTTAATACCAAAATAATTTTTGAATGCTTTTCTCCCCCCCGCCCCCCCAAGAGATAATGGCATGGTTTCAAATATCATATACTTTGGAAAGATTGAATTAAAATATGCGATTCTTTTCCCTTTCATGCCTGTTCTAATGTGCTGAACAAACCTGGATGATGAAAGAGAATAAAACAGATAATGGTATCAGAAGTTTGTCTTTTCTTCTGTGGGGAGGATTTCAAAGTGGCAGTGGAGGCCGGGTGTGGGAGTGCGGGCGTGGGGGGCAGGCGGCCACTTAGTCTGTAGTGACTTTCAGGGATCAGTGCCTGTGGAGGAGAAAAGAGAGAAGGTACAATTAAGTGACCTGCATACCACCCCCGCTCCCCGGGCAGGAGAACGTGTCTGTCTTGAGTCATGGGTCTAGTATCTGGAATCCCTTCTGTGCATAAAGGTGCATCTTGCATGCTTGGCTTCCTTGGCTTTTTTTTTTTTTTTCTTCCTCTGTCTGAAAGCAGACTTTCCATTTCTCATTTCTGTTGACTGTTCTATGCAGTGCTGTCCGTGTTTGGAAACAATCCAGGATAAGCTTGAGAAGGAAAAAAAAATTTTTTTCCTTACCAACTCTGTGTTATTGAGCAAACACTGATCCCTCCCCGCGCGGCCGGCCGGCAGGAAACCAGCTCCCTACTGCCTGGATGGCAGCAACCAGGGGACTGTTTGTTAGCAACAGCCGCGGAGGACAGGGCCAGGGACCGGGCTTGCTTGGGGTGCAAGGGTGTTTCCTGGAGGAGTTTCTTGCAGTCCAAAGCGAGGAACTTCCCCATTAGGTAATAATTAAAGCCTGTGGAGTTTACACTTCAGCTTCCATAGCGTGATCCGCAAGCAGCTTGAACAGCTGAATCCTGAACGTTACCCTTCCTGCCTCATCGACACCCACACGCATGTCTCACGCCCACACATCTCACACCCACACGCCTGTCTTGCACACACAGTTAACGGCACACCGTGGGATTCAGCAGGCAGAACGCATTCTCTTATTCAGAGAAGTGCACTAAGATGCTTATTGAACACCTACTGTATGCAGAACGCTGTATGGCTCTCCACGTGCAGAGATGCGTTAGGCACGGTCCTGGGTCCTGGTTCCAGGGAGTTTCACCTTTTAAGAAAAGGCTACTTTACTCTGTAGCTAAGCCTACAATAAGCTTAGCCCACCACCTCCAAAGGTTTTATAAACCTTCTGAAAGTAACAGTTTCTCAATTGTACATAATACTGGAAACGTGAATTGTTCTTTCTTCTTGTCCGCTCCCATTCCCCAGATGTAACCCCTGGAAACCATGTGCTTACGTGGTCCCAGGTTTTCCCATGCCTGTGCAGGAGGTACATGTAAATCGATTTAGAAAACCAAAGGCAGGATGGTACTGACATACTGTTTCAGAATCTGTCTCTGGCTTAACAATATGGACCTGTTTTTAGTCCAGCTTTTACAGATTTTCTTCATTCTTTTTAGAGTCAGAACATTGCAGTGAATGTGTCCTATTTTATTCATTCTGTTTATGGACACGTGGTTTTTCCAGGTTGCTGTTCCTATCAACAGTGCCGCAGGGCACAGTCTTAGATGCAGAACTTTGCTGTCAGGTGGGACCATGTGGGGGGGGGATAGATTCCAAGAAGTGGAATTTCAGGAGCATGTACTGGTGACTTTTTAAAATTTGAATAAATATGGCCACATCTCCTTTTTAAAAAACTGCAACAGGTTCTAAGGCTGTAATATTTGTAGTATTTGTTTTCCTCTACCATCATAACGGCACTGTACTATACTATTTGATTTTTTTTTTTTTTTTGGCCAGTCTACTGTGTGAAATACTTTGTTTGAGATGCATTTATTAATGAGGTCGGGCACTTGCTCCAAAACCAAGGAATCCGTATGTTTCGTCTGTGAGTCAGCATTCATGGCCATTGTCTATCCTGTTTATGTCTCTCATAATAATTTATAAGAGCTCAGTGTATTTTGGGATATTAGCTCTTTGCCATGTCCTGAAAATATTTTCTCTCTCTAGTTGTCCATTAATTTTATTTTTCATGACACTTGCTATAGAGAAAAGATTGTTCTCATCCTTAAATGAAGAAAAGAAATAAAACAATTTTTTAAAGTCTTTGCTCTACCTGGAATTATTTTATTTAGAGATCCAGTTGTACTCTTTACAATTTTTAATATTCAAAATTGCTAGCCACTTATGGCGGCATGATTTATTGATTTATTTTCCTCTGCTGATCTGAAATGGTCCCATTATCATTCCCTTAAGATTTAGGTTTATTTCTGTATTCTTAATTATTGTGGCATCACCACACTTTTAGTATCTATTAGGGCTAATCTTCTGTGTTCTCTTGAATTTTTCTGACCATTCTCCCACATTTAGCCCTCCGAAGTACTTGAGAATCCTTTGGCCAAGCCCTCTCCTGGCCTTCCCTCCTCCCTCACAAAGTGCTCTTCGATATTAGAACTGCATTGGAGTGAACTGACCTCTCCGTAACATGAGTCTCTCTACCCAAGAACGTGGGGAGTTTATCAATCCATCTGCTTTGCCTCAACACGGGTAGGCTTTGTTTAGACACGTCCTACACATTGATCTCAATTCTTAGATGTTATGTTTTCAACAGCAGTTATGAATGAGCCCTTTTCTTCCATTGTGTTTCTTAACATGTAAGTCAGACGGCATTTCCCCATTTATTTTTATTAAGGGAAATAAGAGGTAAAATCACAAAATAGACCTGTTTGATCCTGCTTTTTTGTCCTTTCATCGCAGATCTGTGTAGGTTTTCCTTATATTTATCTTTTGCTCTTGGGGTTTCTTCTCTTTTAAAAAAATGTCCTCCTCCAGCTCCGTGCACAGCCTGGAGATAAAACGGGTCTACTAGGGGTTACTGTTTTATCTCCACATTGTACGATAAGACCGCTTTTTCTGTTCGTTATCCAAAGAAAATGAGCTGAGTCCGTTTACTCATCCGCGGAAGAGAAAACAAACTACTGCTTGTTCCTCTTTTCTCCCCATTTGCTCGCCATCCCCTTTTCACCCCAGAGTGGCGCACCGTAGTCTCATTTTTGCGGTGTGACATAAGCTGGGACCTCAGCGGGTCCAGGCTCCTTGTGTAGTGACAGGGTAGTAAATGAGTAACACAGAAGCGCGTATGTTGTCCCGTTACTTATCAAAGGTCCGTAAAGCATCCACCCTCTTCCCCGGGGGTTCTCACTGTGTGTCGATGGCAGCTGAGGGGCTGAAATAAGGGCCAGGCAGCCTTCTTTAAACCTAGACAGGAGCTGCTGATGACACTGAAGGACAAACCAAGGATGGGGGTGTCCCAGAGCAGCCCAGGGCCTGCGGTTTCCAAGTCGGCGGCTTGGGGTCTGAGGAAGTGACAGCTGCGGGCTGGGTCTTGGCGCTTGGTAAGGGTTATCGTGGCATTTGTGAGAAAGATCCCTTTCTAATGTAGCCTTCACTCCATCTGCCTAGTGATCACCCTTGTCGGGTTCGTTTGTTTTTTTTTTATAATAAGGACAACTTTGGAAATTTCAAACGATCGGGTTATACAGGAATGAAAAGTGGGTAGAAGTAAATGGGCTTTAACAGAGTGAAAATGCAGACTTTCCTAGGCAGTTTTGCCTCGGAAAATCATCCTACAAGTAAAGGATGTAGATGCTTTCAACTGATGTAAACATACACAGCACAGAAGACAGAAGATTCAACTGTTTTCTCTGGAAAAAAAAAAAAGGGTTTATTGTATATGTAAGTCAATAGATATCTTTTACAAAAAAAGGTTAGAATAAAGATCTCACATTTGTAAAGGCACATACGAAACATTTTACAGCAACCACAAGGGCTGTGAGAACATCAACAATACACAACTAGGACCATTCTCTAAAGACTTTATAAAAACAGATAGGAAACAGTGCAAAAAATACTGTCAAAAGTCAGTTTTGTACACCTCATAATTGTGCACAAAACCGGCAAGCATCAGCTTATTTACTGATATAAAAAAAAGCAATATAGAAGAACATGCATAGTCTTACTTAAGGCTTTTAATATTATTAAATTGAGAGGGAGTCTCTTCCAAATGAGAGTTGACACGAATATTAGGAAATCACCCCCTGATGTAGGGAATGTCCGAGAAACTTCTCCCTCTCTCCCTTGCAACCATTGTAGCCAAGAGTCTGGACTTGAATGTTGCCAGGCAGCAAGTGGCTTCCAAGGGGAGAAGATACGCGTTCTCGGGATCCCCAGGCCCAACCTGGAATGCGTGTCTCACAGCAAAACACAACTGGTTACCTTTCCAGGTCAGCTCACAACAGCCAGCCGCATCTGGCGGACACATCCCCACCTTTCAGCTCGGGTAGAAGTCCGAAGGCTTCCGCGGGCTGACCCAAGAGCTTGGGGGTCTGAGCCGGGGACTTGTCTGTACGTTGTTTCAAAATGAAACCTACTGAATGCCAACTGTTTTGAATGGCACCACCATTCACAATGTTTTATAAAACACAGACAAGGAAAGAAAGCATCAAAATACTGAATTAAGGAACCCAACAGTAAGTCCAGTGAAACAAACTTAATTGGCCTGTTAGTCGATGTAACGCGAGTTACCTAAGGTTATACGTTTAAATAGTCATCTGCATATGTAAACCGTTTTCGTGTTTTTCCATGTAAGCATCCTCACGCCAAGTCGGCTGACCGCTGAAGGAACAAAGGACATACACCGGAAATCATCTCTGATGAAGAGTAACCTCACTTTTAAAAGGATATGGTGGATAGACTTTTGGGATTTCAAACGGCAAGAAAGATGAGTCAAAGGAAATGGCAGTTAACATTTTTACAGTGTTCACGTGGGAAAACAAACAGACAAACAAAAAGCAGAGGCGCTGAATTACAGCTTTTGGCTCCCTGCTGAAGGCATTTATTAGCTAACACTGTCGCTGAGGGAGGTGCAAGGCCCCTGAGAAACACACACATGGCCAGGCATCCCCGAGCCAGGAGGCTCTGACAGCCTCCCTGACTCAGAGCAGGATTCCTGAGATTTGAGCAAAAGCAGGTCTCCCCTTCAAGGCACAAAAAGACCCCAACCCAATGTTTTCAGCTTTCTCCCGGACACCTTTTTGTCAGGGGAGAAGGCATCTGGGTTTCCCTGAAGGAGGGGGTTGGGGAGAAACGATCGGGGAAGGGACTGAGTGGATGAAGAGTGGACCCTGCCCCTCCCCAGGTAACTGAGAACTGATCACAACACGACCTGTCCAGGGGGTCCTGGCCAGCCCAGCCCTTGTCCCTATTTCACCAGATTCGGCCGGTCTGTGTGAAGAGGCCACGATGAAGGGACCCTGGGTCGGGAGGGGGAAGCCCGACACGTATTCATCTGACCACACACGTCGCTCTGCCAAACGCGGCCACTGGGAATGGGTGGAAGTCCACCTCGAAAGAAATCGGCAATACCTACTCTATGACCATTGACCACTGCTTCAAACGGGACTGATCATCGAAGCCATCTTCTCTTTCACTTCTTCTAGTACTGAGTGACCATGTCTACCACCAAGGGGGGGGAAAGAGGTGGGGGAGGGCAGCTTCTTGGTTACTGACAATTTTCTAGCTGTTTTCTCTCTGGTTCTTTCCATTTGCCAGATCTTATTCTTTCAAGCTCTATAAGCGCTTTGAAATTAAAATGAAGATCTCCTAATTACATAATTTAGAGAGGCTTAAGAGCGGTTCTCCACGACCAGACTGAACTATTTTTGTAGCGGTTGTACTCAAAGGGTAGAGTAGGGAAAGAAAAGTGACAGCGGATCCATCAAACAAACGAACAGTAAGGAGAAGTCAGCACAGCCCTATGTGAGTGAGATGCTCTTGGAATGAAGAGGGTGACATCACAAAACAGTCCTGCGCATGCCCCACGATGAGACAAAGAGCCACTGCCATTGCTGTACGGACACCCTCCCTGTTTCTGTGCCCTGATTATAAACATGATGTACTATAAACGGGAACCCCCTCTGATCGCAGGGGAGAGGAAATGACGTGCCCGGAGCCCTGACTGCTAACTCCGGGGGGCTCAGTGGATGAGCAGAAGCCTCTGCTAAGGCTGCATGGGAAGGTCGGGCTGCCAGCACGTGACAGAAGACGACACTTTAGAGTGGCACGCCCAGGCACACGGCAGAATCCATGACCTTCATCAAGCTCTACCACGGCACTGAGGGCAGTTTGAAACCACGAGCAAGGCGGAAATAGACCCCAACATCACAGCCTAGGCTTTCCTGGGGGTGCCCCCACGTCATTTCCATCCCTCCAGCCTTACAGGCAGGGAAGAAGAAAGCAGATGTTCCAGAGTTCAGAAAATTATTTGTGAACCAATAAATTTTTTTAACAGCAACCAGAGGGCTGATCTAAAACATCCTCCTCTTCCTCTTCCTATTTATAACTCCTCTGGCCAAGCTTATGGCATTTTTAAAAAAGAATGATCCTGATGTCCCAAAGCACAACAGAAGAAACCGTGACTTTCTACGCAGAGGCTCATCACAGCCAGGCTGCACGTCAGCTCTCGCCTTCCTGCCTTGTAACAAAATGTCCTTGAATTTATTTTTAAAATAGAAGGGCTGACCCAAGCTCTGAGCAGTCGGAACTGATACACATCCTCCCCCTCTTCCTGCACCAAACGACGATAAATGACCCGGTCTTATGAAATCGATTGATGCCAGATACTCCATGCCAGGCTCATGGATATTTTAATAGAGAACACTTATTTTGACCTTGCAGAAAAAGATGCAGCTATGTTAAGCTAGGAGATAAGAAAGATAGTCAGCAGAATAAAAATGCTCACCCACCTGAGTTTATAACCCAAATGCACGATGTGAGCACAGGCAGGAGAAAGACTGGGTATTGGGCAAGGTGGCTATTGAGTTTTATAGGACCCTATGAATTACAGTGACTTTTGGGACGGCACATTTGGATTAGCAGAATTTGATTGGATATACCCTCACCTCTCTCCCAGGAATGATGCTGTTACTTTCAAAAGATGCATCACTAAGGTCTTTTGCCCCCAGATGTCTCAGAAGTTGAGGCAAAGACAAGAACCTTTTTTTTTTCTTGCACAGCATCTAAGGGAAGTGTCAAACATTTTAACATCTCAGAGATTTCCATTCTATAGGGCCAACTAAGATTATTTCCATCCTATAGGGCCAACTAATTTGTCATCCATAAAGCTGTAGGCCACTGGAAAATTTGTGCAGTGTCCGTGGAAAACCCCAGTTTCTCCATCTGGAAGCAGTACTGGATGAGTCGTTACTTTGTTCATGAAAAGGAATCACTAAATAAGAGTATGATGAGTGTCTGATAAACTACACAGGAATACAATGAAACAGAGTAGCAGAAGAGTCTTTGGTAAAGTGTGAGGAAGCTGAATTCCCCATATAGTACCACCTAAAGATCCCAACAGTGATCACTTGGTACTTCTGGAAATTTCCACCTCTGGGACCCCAACAGTTATTGCCAAAATGGAGGAGGAATGCGGAACAGATGAACGCTAACCTGGGTCTGACCTGATCCCATCCCTTGTGTCTCAGCAACCTGGCACAAAGAATACCCCAACTCCCCCAACTTCAAAGTGATTGGCACATCTCCCCAAAAAGGAAGTCAATAGCTATACCTTCGCCCCACTGGAAGTACAGGAGTGAGATTAGAAAGCACCCTCTGCTTTCTGGCTGAGGACACCTTCAGGCCCACACACCATGTTCCATAACCACTGGGCTGAGGTCTGAGAACACAGATTGTACATCAAAAAAAGATGGCGGCTGAAAACCCACAGTGATATGCCCGACAGCCAGCCCTGTCTATGAGAATGCACTAACATCTAGGTGTACTAACATCTCTGCCTTCCCAGCCCCAGGACATGACCCATTCACTGAGTGAGGCAAAGCTCATTACAGCAAGGCAGCAGGTTCACAAAAAGAGCCAAGCTGCCCATTTCACATGCTTTCAGGTTCATTAGCACTTATTTGAAGAAATGACATATGGTGTGTTGGGACCCATCCTGTATTGGGAGAAGAAAAATATTGTGCATATTAGGTTGATTTTATGTGACTTGTCTGTCATTGTAACAAAAAATGGTCTAGCTATTGTCAATTTCATATGGTCAACCTGTATTTAAGCTGGAAAGATGAGAAAACTAGGCAGCTGGATAAAAATGCTCATCTCCCAAAGCCCCTGGAGTTTATAACTGAACCTCAAGAGCTAACAGCAAGCAAAATAAAAGTTAAATGAGTACGGGGGGAGCCAGGGGTCAAGTCCCACCAGAACCCAACAGAGCCCACAAAACCCCTCTAACCAGGCTGAAGGATGATGCAGGGGCCAGAGATGGCCAGGTGAGTCTTAGGCAAACAGTGAGAGATTAGTAATGGAAAACAATTAGTTCTTTTTGTCAATCTAGGATCACAAAGATTGCAAAAGTTAAATTCCCTCAATGTAAGCTCCTTGGAAGCGTATTCCTCAAAATATTCCATGTGGAGATGTTTTCACCTTTCCTGATCTTACTGTTCCCCCTCTAATTGTGAAGAGAAGCACAGTCCTCTCCTCTGCTATGAAGACATCAACGTTTGGCATCCCTCTCCAATGCAGCCAAATCCTCCTTTACCTCCTGTCCAGGGAAACAGGTGTGTGTAAATGTAAATGCTACCAAAGGTGGTGTCTCTTTAGAGCCCACGGGAACCGATAAGCTCAGCAGACTGTGGCTAAGTTTTGCCGGCAGGCTCAGCTCAGCTTAAGGATGAAGACATCAGACTCAGCCCCCACCATCCAGGGACCACGTTAAACAAGGGCAGACCCAACACAGGGCCCACGTGCCCAAATGGGTACGGATCAAAGAAACAAAACATTTCAACTGGAAGACTTCAAAACCAGAGGCCCCAAAGTGTTGAATGGCTTTGCTGTGAGATGGTATCTCCTTTTTCCACCCTCCATTTTTAATTTTCTCTCTTCAAATCCAAACAGAAAAAAATAGACCCCGACAGCTCCAGCTTCAGACTTGATACATCATCAGGAACTCATTCCAAAAGCTCTAACTAGATAACTAATTTAATACACTTTGCTTCAAGGTTTATTCCTTGGCTTGCTTCCCAGATATAAAGCATCTCTGGGCAATTATTGTGCAGATGCCACTAGAAGGACTTTCACTGCCTGCTGCTAATTTCACAGGAGCTGTGCTGGCATTCGCTGGAGATGGGAAAAGGAATGCAAAATGTGCTACAGAACCCAAAACATTTGTTTTTAAAAGTGAAATATGTGGAGTAACTTTTAAGTGGTTTCCTTTGGGCTTCGATATAAACTTTGGCTAGGAAATTGGACAGCAAACCTCCTTCTGCTCTGCATTTTGTGCATTAGCAACTACTCCCGTGGCGGGTGGGTTGAAAGGCACCGCCCGTGTGATGAGCTCCAAGAGACACAGATCTATATGCTGCCCACGTGAGACTCAGTCTTAACAGAGCCCACGCTGGGGCCTAAGAGGCAAAAGAGAACTGCCGATGGTGTTTGTCAAATAAGCCAGGAACCGCAGACCAACTATGAAAACACCCTTAACAGTAGACTAGCCCAAGGATGGGAAGTGTCTAAGGAAAGGCAACAGATAACGTCTTTGCCTGTTAACAGTGTAAGTTCCGAGCATCTCCTGGTGAGGGTGATGAGCTCTGTTCCACTGAAAATATAGGTCATACTCATGGTTTTCTTTTCCAGAACATACACCAAAATTCCAGAATCTACAGAGCTCAACTGAAGTTACCCTCCTTCACTGTTTCTTCAGACTCTGGACAACAAGAGGGGGCCCTCTCTCACCAGGACTCTCAGTCTAAACGAGAGAACCACCACCACCACCACCACACCTGGCCAGATGTGAAACTGAGTTGATTCCCATTCTGAACGAGTTCATCGGGAATCTGCTTCCGCACCCCTCTATTGGGGTGTGGTCACCGGACATCACACAGGCATGCTCTTTCTGGTTGATATGATACCACTCTTTCTTCGCATTCTCAGCTCAGGAAAAACAAAGCAAAACAAAAAGTCAGCAGTGGAGGAAGGCACAGTGGAACAGCCACGAATGTCAAATCTAAGAACAGAACCACCGTTTAAACGTTGCATTCAAGAACTAGACAGTAGAGAGGAAAACTTCCTAAAATTCTGCTAGAGGAGAAACGTGTGGAATACAATTTGCTGTGTACTGACCTAAAAAATTCAGGACGGTGACTGACGTAGGCTCAGGAAGAGACAAACAGAAGGAAACTGCAAAGCAACTGGAGAGCGGGGCGTATGGAAAACGGGAGAGCAGTGAACAGGCTTTGTGCGAGACAAATCCCAGCATCTTTCATCAAGTAGCCAAATTTGGACCACAGGGTCCTGAGTGGGCTTAGTTCTGCTCCTGCAGGCCAAAGGCTGGGGCGACAGCAGCACAGTTAGAGAGGGGGGTCACACTCGGTGTGGTTCCTGGCCAGGGCCCTGCTACCTAGGTGCCAAACAGCTCCCATAAATCAGCTTTCCCAACTGTTCCCATGATAACGTTTCCAGTGACTTGGGGACTGATGGAAAGACAGAATGTACCCACCGCCTCGACCTGCAGGCCCCCGGCCAGCACACACATCCTATTTAAATAAGAAACAATATCAAGGGCTTGCCTGTCTCCTTTCTCTTCCTGCTCTGGTCCATCATCTCCTCTCAGTCCGGCAAGAGGCCTAGCTGCACAGATGGCCTGGCCCAGAGCCTCGAAGACCACCAGACTGGGGCCCACTGAGCAAACAGGGAGCAGTAGCAAATACTGAGGTCGTGGTCCCCGGCAGGGCAACACAGGCTCTAGAGTTCAAAGGAAGGAGTGTTGAGGAGACACAACAGAGAGCTCCTCGTTCACCTGGGTGAGGGCCATCTGGTGAAAGGCAGCATTTCCTCTAGCTGCTCCTGTCTTTGACTCATACTTGGGGAAAAAAGAGACAGTGGAGGATGAGGGCAGGAAGGAAGAAGGAAGGCCACTGGCCATCAAGGTTCAGAAGCCCAAAATATAAGGGAATAGTGGTGTGTGTGTGTGTGTGTGTGTGTGTGTGTGTGCATGTGCGCGCGTGTGTTTCCTTCAGGGAAGGGCCTTGGCCCTTATCTTTATATTTTAGGACGAATTCATTTTCTTGCCATCTCTGATTTGAACATGAGCAATCAGGCTGATGAATTTCAGGCTTGGTTTCTAATCTGGCCACAGCTTCACTAGAGATGTGTTCCCTTATGCCTCTGTCCCCAAAACAATCCACCGGGCAAACTTCCCTGCTGCCATATTTACAATGCAGATCAGTCGAAATGTGGTTCAAACGAGAAGGACTATATTATCGTGAAAACATTATGCATTACGATGATTCACAAAAGTTATCCAAAAGGGAAAAAAAAATAAATTATCTCATATAAAATAATATAGGTTGTTGAGGAACAGTCTTGGCTCCCGCCTTCGGGGAGCCCATGACCTGCCTGCTCTGGCCACCCGCGCCCGGCTCGGGGGGGCAGATGTTGTCTGGAGGTGCATCCCCATCTGCAAGATGGAGCTGGGTCCCTCTTCCAGTAGCTGGGTCGGGGGCTAAATGAGTCTGGAGTTTTGGAGGAACTGGATGAGGACTTGGTAGACAAACTTGTACTGGGCGATGGTCTGGATCATGAACATCCTCTGCTCCCTGAGGAGCCTCAGCATTATGGGCACGTCCACCTTCTGCAAGAAAAGAGAAAAAGCACGAGGTCCTGGGTGAGGAGTGGCCCCTGGGTCCATCCCCATTCCCCCATCCAGGAAGCATTTGCTCACTGCCCATTTGTAGGTACAAGAGAAAGCAAAGGCTTGGCCCCTCTAGGTTCTTCCAATCAAAGACCGTAAGCCAGCAGGAGATGCTGGTTGCCACGTGCCAGAGAAAACCCGGAGGCCAGAGTTATACCCGACCAGGGTTCTCCCCCCTCCACCAGAACTCAGGGGGGTAGGGTTTCAGACATCTCTGGGCCTCCATTTCTTCCTCTGTAAAATAAGAATACTGATGCTTTCCTCCAATGACAGTGTGGCCTTGCCCACGTCAGCAACGTTTCCTCAGCAATGACATGGGATGATAAATAGTACCCACCTCATGGGATCAAATGACGAAGTGCACGTAAAGCATTTATTTTTTGTTTAAGTTTACTTATTTTCAGAGAGAGAGCAAGCAGGAGCAGGGGAGGCGCAGAGAGAGAGGAAAAGAGAGAGAATCCCAAGCAGGCTCCACACTGTCAGCACGGAGTTCGAGTGGGGCTCAAACTCACGAACCACAAGATCATGACCTGAGCCGAAACCAAGGTCCGGACGCTTAACTGACTGAGCCATCCAGGAGTCCCTGCACTGGCACATTCTGTGCTCTTCATGAAGACTACTTGCTATTATTAAATTAACGAAATGAGAATAATCACACTCTCCTGCTACCTCGCAGAATCGTGGTCATTATCAAGTGAGAGAATTTATGTGTAAACTTTCAGGTATCAAAGCACAATCTCTGAACACCAGTCACGTTGGTTGGTTGGTTGATTTGAGTTTTTATTCAGGTGGCCCTTCTGTTTTTAGCTCTACCTTCACACCCATTTTCAGAAATACTATCAATTCTTAAACGTTTAGGGTCTTCTCCTGGATAACTGGGTTGCTTCTCGGCTTTTCTTTTCAAAGTTTTTACTTACTTTGTTTTTAATGTTTATTTATTTATTTTGAGAGAGCCAGAGAGTGTGTAAGCAGGGGAGGGGCAGAGAGAGAGAGAGAGAGAGAGAGAGAGAGAGAGAATCCCAAGCAGGCTCCGCACGGTCAGCGCAGAGCCCGATGTGGGGCTTGAACTCACAAACTGTGAGATCGTAGCCTGAGCTGAATTCAAGAGTCCGACACTTGAACCGACTGAGCCACCCAGGCGCCCCTTTAAGTTTTTATTTAAAGTCCAGTAAGTTAACAAACAGTGTAATAGCAGCTTCAGGTGTATAATGTAGTGACTCAACACTTTTATACAACCTGGTGCTCATCGATGACAGTCCTATTTAGAGTGAAAGTTCTTCACCGAAAATACCTTGAATGTTAAATGAGACTGCCTATGTATGAATTCTTTGAGGACACAGAAGCGGCTTCAACAGAAGGGAATTAAGGTGGTGGGTCACCGGTGTTAGAGCAGACTAGAGCCTCTTCCGGGGCCTGCTCAGTCAAGCCACTCCCTTCCCTCTGGACCAGCCAGGGCAGAAGCATCATGGAGTCAGCAACGTCCTCGTGGCCTCAGCACACGGCCCCCACTCTGGGAGCTCGCCACCAGGCAACGAGCACCCGCGAGAAGTTATCAAGGACTGAGCAACCATCGGAGGTGAAACAGTAAAAACTCAGCCGTATGTCTTTCCTTACTTTACTTTTACAAGGCAGTTCCACGATTTCTAAACGTTGTGTAGCTACAACACTTGCCATCCTTATTGGGTGCTCTTCTCCAAAAACAGTGAAATAAAGTGCACCATGGACTTAAAAGGGACAAAGTCAAGTCCCCAGTAATAAGGAAAAATAAAAGGGCATGTGAATCCTCAAACTCCTAGTCAAAATATACAGCCTGCACCTTGAGTTTCTGATGGTTAACTGGTGGCTCTTTGCCTCCACGATACTCTAGTGTCACTGATACCATGACATACAACCTAGAGCCGCCTGATAATGACCTTCTATAATAACATAATGCTTGATGAGCATTACTGAGCTGGGTGCTGAAGATACGAACATAGAAGATACGAGGACAGACTCCCCATCAAGGTTTTGACAGAGAGGCGGAATCACACAGAAGAGCAGAGGCTCGGGTCAGGCTTCATCTGCCGAACCCGCAGCCTTCACACTTCCTGGCTGGGGGGCGTGGACACGTTCCTTCGTCTACTACTTCAGACTCTCTTGGTCCCACAAGGGCATGAGCGGGACCTCTCTCGTAGGGTTACTGTGAAAGCTACTTCAGTAGTTGTAAGGCGCCTCAAGTGGTGCAGTCACATGGTTAAATACAGGTTACTGTTGCTGTAATATTGTCACTGTCGCCACTGTCATCACCACCCCCTCTGCCTCCACCATCATGATCTAGCCTGTAAGACACAGCCCTAAAGACACTCACTAGCCTGTAAGACACAGCCCAACTCACTAGCCTGTAAGACACAGCCCTAAAGACACTCTATCATCTGATAAGGGGCCATTAGGAGACTGGAAATCGATCAAAGAGTCCTGGTTGCCTTGAAGATTCACCCCCCACAGTCTCTGCTGTCCCTTGTCCCTAATCCCAATCACGCAGTGGGTTGATGGCTTGCTCAGTCTTGCCTAGAAGTCATTTCCTCGGCCCTGCTCGAAAAGATAACTTATTCAGAAAAGAAGCAAGATAAAACACCTCGTTATGTGGCTAGTGAGAACCTAACCTTTTATAATTAGCTACTCTAGGATAGAGAGCTAAACCCAGGGGGCGGGCAAGAGAGGCTACTGCAAGCCATAAAACTAGTGCTCTCTGAAAAAAAATACAGGCATTAAAATGTCAAGGTAACATTTAGTGACCAAAAGCAATGGGTCATGAAGACGTTTCTCAGAGAAGCCTGGAGAATACCCTCCTACCCTTACCTCACAGCTGCCTGAACTTACTGTGAGCATCTTTATCCCAGGGAAAAGAAAAGGCATTTCACTGACCAAATCAAAACTATGGATTACAGACTAACACATACAGTACGCTAAGTCCAGAAGCCATGGAAAGAAGGCAGGAAGGTTTAGATAGGAGAAAAACAGAATACACAACTTCAGATTTATTTGTCAAAATCTTTGTTTAAAACAACAACAACAAAAGCTATGCATGTTCCTACTCTTCTCCCGAAATGAGGGTTTGAATCTTATGACCAGGCCTGAAGCAGAACAGAGAACTTTTTTTCTCCCTAATCATCTACCAATGGCAATGATGGGAAATGGGCCAGATAAGGCTGGCTATATTTGTGCTAGGGGAAGGGAAGTGAAAAATATGAGTCATCTTGCTATCTTTGAATATCAATGGGAACAGAAGTCCTTTTTGGACTGACCGTGTTCCAGCAAAGAATGTTCTGGCGTGCAACTGGGCATTGAGGAAATCCACTATGTTTGGACACACTGTAGAGAGTTTAATCACCCTGAGCACTCACCAAGTCTATGCGAGGCCCTAATGGCCCAATCCCTCACTCTGCACCACACTGGCTCGGACATGTGCTCTTTGTGTTCTTCTGGGCCAATAACATCTGGTGACCAATGAGCCTTCTTGTCATCACATTACTGAGGCTCAGCTTTTGATGGGTCTCCAAGGAGCTCAGAACAGAACAATCTTTCATGTCAGACAAGATGGACAGAATAGCTTCTCAGGTTGAAAAGGAGCAGGGGGGAGCAGAGGAAGAGTTCACAGGGAATGGAGAACAGAAGGAGACCTCGGGGAAGGCAGTCAGGTAGCTAAGTGGGGGAGGGGATGACGATGAGGCCCTTCCTCCCCCTCTGGAGCCCACCAGTGCCTCCAGCGCAGCTTGGATATGCTCAGGCCATATGTACCCTGATTCCACTTCGTCTTTTTCCATCTTCCCAGCACTGAGTCGACTTGGGACTCGAGGGCAAGCTATTCAGTCTACTGGACCCTTCTAGAGACTTCTAGTAGTGGCAGGGAAGCTAACGATCAAGAAATCTCATGATGAGAGACAAAAGGGTAAAGACTCAAAGAAAATGACAAAATTCCTGTTGGGTACTCTCAGCTGACTCTGCGATGGGCATTTTGCTCATCAACGGAATGCCTGTCTGTTTTGGACAAAATAGGGCCCTTTTGGTATAACCCCTATTCTACTTTTTAGCACCACCATCGTATATATGAATTCAAAGTTTCCAAAATTAACTTTATACAGGCAGAGAGTTTACAAATCCTTTGAACGTGTTTAAAGTTGGTATTTATTGTCTTCCTGGAAGTTTCCATGTAACAAACTTCGTGGGGCAATATTTTGTCTGATTTTCAAACCATGGATACTATGGAGTAAACGCATATATTATAGAAATTCTTTCACAGGACGTGCATTACAACCTTCCCTACTTTAAAAACGAATGAGCCACTTCAAAAATTTCTCTGATGCTCCAAGCTGTTTAATTTGGAAACGGAACAAGACGTGGTGACACTTGGCATCTGGTGGCACAGGAAAGAAGTCAAGGCCGGGAGGGAGAAGACCTCACTTCTCTCCTCCGCCCAGCGTTTCAGAGCCATGTGGCACTGGACAAGTCGCTGACTTCTTTCTGGGCCTCAGTTTCCTCATCTGTAAAACAGGAGGACTGACGCATGCCCAGTTCCTCTACACGGGGGCTCTGAAGACCCCAACTAAGAACAAAACCAAATAAGCGAAGGCCATTTCAAACCCCTAAAGCCCCATGTGAACAGAAGGCAGAAGAATTGTTCTTTAGCCTTTGGTTGCTGCTCGTCTCATCTCCAGGAAACCACAAGCCCTCTGTGTGACTTCCCAGCCTAGAGCAGCGGCGGAATGCTGCACGCCACGTGGGCCCTGTTTTGGGGGTGGGGTGGGGTGGGGTGGGGCGGGGTGGGGAAGAGCGAGGTGTCCAGCCTTGGCAAAGGCAGGTCATGTCTGTGTACTCAGATTATCTACCCTGGGGGTGACTGGGTGGTTCAGTCTGTACGACTGTGACTTGTAAAGTCATCTGACCTACATGGTCTGTCAGAACAAGACGCAGTTCTCCCAAGTCACTGTTAAGCATCTGACTTTAGCTCAGGCCATGATCTTGCGGTTTGTGGGTTCGAGTCCCAGGATCGGGCTCTGCGCTGACAGTGCGGAGCCTGCTTGGGATTCTCTGTCTCCCTCTCTCTCTGCCCCTCCCCCACTCACGCTTTCTCTCTCTCTCAAAATAAATAAGCTTAAAAAAATGATCTACCCTGCTCTGCTACATCACCAGTCTAGACAAGAGGGGACAGCCCTCATTAAATAAAACCTCCCTGTGAAGAATGAAAACCATTTGTCAAGTATACACATTTTCACATAGGATTTAGGCCAAAACACGTCCCAGGAATGCAAATCGCATCTAGACTACCTGCGACCAGATAACCCACCATGGAAAATTACCCACAATAAAACCAGACTGTCTATAAACCCCCACAGACTTCTGGAAGCAGATGCCAAGGTAGATCGGACTTTCTAAACGTTTCCTATCTCACCCTTTCATCTTTTTTCATTTTTTTCCGTGTTATCGGAGTGTCTACGCAGAGCGGAGAAAGGCGAAAGATAAGAGAGGCTGTAAATGTCAGAGGCCACCTAGGAATCACGGATCTGGAAAACTCTTGTCAGAAGAGAGGAAATTAAGCACTGGAAACGAAAGGGCACAGGGGGAAGGTTTGGCCGCGGTGTAGATTTGTCCCCAAGGTGGAGTCTTCAGGAAAGCCTAGAATGACTCACTTCATTATGCTCCAGGCAGTAGATCATCAGCTCCGAAAGAATGACCACACCGGTCCGCCCCACCCCGGCGCTGCAGTGGACGATGATCGGAGGGTGCCGGTTCTTGGCGCCTTCCAGCATGCTGTTGGTATGGCGTCGGACAGACTGGATCTCCTCCAAGTAGGCTGCAAGACAAAATGCAAATCCTGTCACTGAAGTCCTACATGGCTTTGCATACAAGGGGGGGGGGGTGGGGAACTGATGGTGAATCTTTTTTTTTTTTAGGTGACAATAATTTTCGGTTCTTACAAGACACTAATTATTTGGCTGGTACTCACTGTACAGTCCTGGATCCAGAAAGGACCAGCTGGGAGTCAATTAGTCCATGGGAGAATTTGTTCTTTAAATTAAATAGTTCTTTTTTAAAAATTAAATTCTGTTTTCCCCTCTGCAAATCCCAAAGTCCCCCAAGCAGATGATTCTCGACATTACTTACAGCAATTCCTACTATTAACAGACTGGGATCAGAACACCAGCTAGGTCCCCTTGAAACGCCCGCCTGTCAGAGCCAATTTCTGGTGGGAAGAACATCCATCTGCCCCTTCCTCCTTCCCCTCACTGGATGAGTGAATGTCAACCGAGGCCTGACTTTCATTTTTAGATTTAAAAATAGACTTTGGGGGTCCTGCTTTTCAGCTTGGATTCCATGTGGTTCTGGAAGTAGCTCAAGACGAACACTTCCCTTTCTGGAGGGAACATGTGTGTGGGGTAGAGGGGCCGTGCCTCCTCCCTCGCCCCTTCTGACAGCTGCCTAGCTCAGCAGGGCTGCACGGGGGTCTGTTCGCTACTCCAATCGGGCACAAATGAAAAATTACAGTAATGCAAGCCTTAATGACTTTTTTTTTTCCCCCATGGTGATAGAAAAAAAAAAAAAAGAGGAGAAGTATATAAATGTCATCCTCAAAGAGTCCAAGAACCAGAAGAAGTCAATTAGTCATACAGACTTCATAGGCGCTAGCTCAGGGGAGATACCGTTGAAAGGTTCTTGATACTCAGAAAAATCTCCTCCCGATTCGGCATTCTGAAACAGGACCGGAAGAAGCACTCAAAGAGAAGTGAGTTCGAGCCATTCTGGTAATTTAAAAGCAACTGTTTACGTGCAATTGATATGCACTCCTATTTGCCTTTCTAACCTTATCCTATCGCAAAGTCATCCGAAGTCGTTTATCAAGACAAACTATGACCACCAGCAGCAGCAGCGGTGGTGGCAGCACCCAAAAAGCGGGAAGGCAATCTGAGATGACTAGACAGAGGTAGTAACGTGAGCCAAATACCGTGCATGGAATTGTCACAAGTTTTCTGTAAGAGGGGAAAGGAATTAGGGGACTGTGCATTCTCTGACAAAAAAGGCAATGTTCATGCTCAACGGAGAGGTTTTTCTTGTGCTAAATTTAAGAAGAGACGTAAAAGGAATATTGACCCGTGAGGCAGATGGAATTCCATAAAACACAGAGAGACTGGATTTAAATGGATGCTCTCTCTAGCGATCACGTTAATTGAGTTCCTTAAGCCGTAACTCAGTGAGGACTTCTGCAGGCTGGAAGATAATTTGCCCAAAGTCCCCTGCATCCAGGGAATCGAATTTAAACACAGGCAAAATATATTTTGAAATTCCTAAAAACCTGGAAAGCCAACATTTCCAAGACCCTCCTCAGCACACCGAATTTCTTAGAAACGTAAATAAACTTACACAGTGTAAAAATGTTCTCTACGTTTTTCAGTAATTTAGATGGGCATTCCTTAAATTGGTTCTGATGGAAAAGATCGGACTATAATTTTAACCACCTTATAAACTCAATCTTCTGTCAGAGCTGTTGGCCAATCGTCAAACTGATCTACTCTGTTTCCATCTTCTTTTTATTTTCTTAAAGTTTATTTATTGGTTCTGAGAGAGGGGGGGTGGGGGAGGGGCAGAGCGAGAAAGAGAAAGAGAGAATTCCAGGCAGGCTCCACATCGACTGAGTGGAGCTTGATGTGGGGCTCGAACTCATGAACCGTGAGATCATGACCCGTGCCCAAGCCAGATGCTTAACCGACTAAGTCACCCAGGCGGCCACCCCCCTCCATTGTTTCTATTTTCTGCATTTTGGAGATAATTCTGGTAAATCAATTAGCAAAAGATTATCATGGGAAAAAAAAATAAAAAGAGCACTGTTATGAGGAAAGAAAGTTCTACAAAGGTCCCTGCCCACCTTATTAGTATTTTAAGCTACAGTATAACCGTCTGACCTCAGGCCAAGCACGAACCCTCTCTAGGTCTTTCTTGCTCCAGATCCTGTGATTCCCATCACCCTTCTGCTCTCTGTCAGTGACCACCTTCTCAAGGACCACTGTCACTTCCCTGATGGGAAATTAAACACTTTCATCAGCGAACAAGTCTGCATCAGAAACTTCCCATTGGAACTTGTGAAATGGTACTTTTAGGTTCTTGAAAACCCGATTTTCTCTCTTCTCCTCTCCCCACGCCTCAATTCTAAATGAAAATCAAAATAAAATCAAGGGTTTGACCTTATCGAACATCCAGATGATGGTCCTATTGTCTTCCGCCAGCTGGAGAGTCAACAACATAACAGGTAATAAATCTGCCGCGAACCCTAGGCCTAGCTGCGTGAGGAAGGAATGGGGTGTCTCCACAAGTGCAGGACAATTACACGAGACTGTGGAAAAGGAAGGGGGAGCATTATAACCATCCAAAAAGCAGATGACAGTGTCAGATCTCACCCCTGGACTGCCATCATTGGCTTGCTTTTCTCACGAGCGCCTTCAAAACAGAGACCCTCTCTTTTCTATGTTCTGAGAGCCTGATCCAGAGCCTAGAATGCAGTGGGCACACACCCAATTTTTGGCTTTTCAAATAAAGTACTGCATATATTCTAGATCAGTCGGCTTCTAAGAAAATCATACTCTGAAAAATATATGTGAACTGATGAGTTCAAAACTGATACTTTCAAAAACAACAAGTTGATTTCTTTCTTTCTTTTTTTTTTTAAGTTTACTTATTTTGAGAGAGAGAGAGAGAGAGAGAGAGAATACACTGGGGAGGGGCAGAGAGAAAGGGAGAGAGAATCCCAAGCAGGCTCCTTGCTGTCAACACAGAGCCCAACATAGGGCTCGATCCCATGAACCATGAGATCATGACCTGAGCAGAGATCAAGAGTGGGGGGCTTAGCCGACTGAGCAACCCAGATGTCCCAAAAGTTGATTTCAATAACTCTTAGTATCTTCATCAGAGGTACAAGAAAGTACTCACTGAGATTCCAGCTATAGGGAAATGCGGGGTTTATGAAAAGCAAGCCTCCATGAAAAATAAAAAAATAAGTGTGTTTTACAGTGTTACGTAACCATTGCCACTATCCATTTCTAGAATTTTCTCATTGCCCCAAATAGAAACTTTGTACCCATCAAACAATAACTTCCTATTCCCTATTCCCCCTTCCCCTGGCCCCTGGTAACCTCTACTACACTTTCTACCTGTGTGAAGTTTTCTATTCTGGGCACCTCTCTAAAATGGAATCATACAACATGTGTCCCCTTGTGTCCAGTTTATTCTACTTAGCATAATGGTTTCAAGGTTCCGACATGTGACATATATCAGAGTAGTTACTTACTGGTGAGTACTCAGAGGTCTACATCAAGATAGAATGAATCAGTTTGCCACAGTTTCAGCTTATTTGCATAAAAGGTAAGGAGAATATGATAAATGACATGTATTATTCTTCTCTGTTCTACATACACCATATGAAGAAACATAAATTTCAATGACGTAATTAATACTTTTGCCACTTATGAGAAAGCATCCTCGCTTTCCCTTTCCCTTCCAACTGATCAGACCACTGAGGCAGTTGCTAAAGTTCTGACTGGGAAGAAAAAACTTACATAAAAATCCTTGGACATCCTCTGGGCAGCCATGGTCCGGCCAGTCAGTGTACTGCAAATGCCACACCGTCCTTTCCTGCCCCGACAAAAGGTGCTTGACCTTCAAGCCTGTGGTTGCATAGCAACCAGAATCCGTTCGGAACTTTGTGGTGACCTTGAACTTGCCGTAGGTGGCTGAGCTGTGCTTGGAACCCAGTTTGGGCCAGTATCGGTGGCTCTTGGTTCGTCCGCCTTCCTGAATCACACACAAAAGCAAAATCTGAAGTAAGTCAGGGGAAGCTCTTATCCTCTCAATCTTAAATCTGAGGACAGAGGAAATGTGAATAGCTCCTAGGTCAGTAACTCAGTGCACTGGGCAGTCTCTATCACAGATTAGATCATGCACCCTAAGACCTAGTAGGATTCACAGTGGTACTTACGGCAAGGAAGTATTTAAAAGATGCACAACTGAGCTGCGGCCGAATGTGAGCGAGAGGAGCCGGTGCAGAGAGGGCAGAGGCAGGAATAAAATGGGGTCTGTTTTTTAAGGGTTGCACAGTTAAATCACTGGAGTGGAGCGTGGATCAGATGGTGGCTCTGAAGGAAACCCGGGGCAGGAAGTGGGTGGGGACGGAACAGTGCTGGGCGCAGAGCTATGGAGGTCGAGGGAGGGCTGGGGTCCTGCTCTCTCGGGGAGCCCTGCAGGCTGGCCCGCTTACAAAGCAACGCATTTGTCGGGATGAGCACTGGCTGTCGTATGCAAGTGTTGAACCCCTGGCTTCTGCTCCTGAAACCAATACTACGCTACTATGAATTAAAAACAAACAAACAAACAGCAACGCATCCTCGGAGGCTACAAACACTCCCACCCTGATTCATCTGGTTGAACTGCGTCTTAGATTTGAAGCACACATGCCTCTTCACTTACCAATCCTGTGCATGTACTTTTTACCTGAGGCTTTAATTGCTATTACTCCTGAGGGACTACACCGATTACAGATTCCAAGAGACTTTAAGCCTCTGGCTGCCACATAGATCACCAGACGTCGTGTCTGTAAGGCTGGCCCCTTCCGGTCACTCAGGTTTCAGCTCGGATGCAACCTCCTTAGAGGGGCCCTTGGTGGCCCCCCCACCCCTACTCCCACCCCTCTGTCCCATCACCTGTTCTGTTTCCTTCATGGCAGTTACCCTACTGAGCTTACTTTATTTGTTCATTTTTTATTGTCCCTCCCACTAGAAAGGAAGCTCTCTGGGGACAGGGATCACACCTGTCTTGTTTGCCACCACACCCCTGAGTTCAGCACAGATGACACATTGCATTGAGTTGGATGAACCCCTTACAGTAATGCAATTCCAAAGGGGATAATACCATTCTAGAGATGTTTTTAAAGACTATTTTTTTTAAGTTTATTTTTTGAAAGAGACAGAGACAGCATAAGTAGGGGAGAGGCAGAGAGAGAGGGAGACAGAGAATCCCAAGCAGGCTCCACACTGTCAACACAGAGCCCGTGAGATTATGACCAAAGTCAAGAGTCAGACGCTCATCCTTCTGAGTCACCCAGCCTCTTAGGGGCTGTTCTGGAAAGCAACTGCTCAGAATAGTCATTGGAGGAAACATGACTTTTTTTTTTTTTCTTTCAGTTCGCTGTCTGCTCCCCACCCTTTAAAAATGTGTAGGAAAGTATATGCCCTACCACAGATACTGGTGAAAGCCAGACGAAGCTAGTCCCTTAAATGACTTGAAAACAAAAACTCAAGAATGTGACAAGAGAAGAAACACAAAACATCTTCCCCTAAAGACAGCAAGCCCCAAGCAAACTGCTAGATCGGCCGGTAGCACGAGCCAGCTTTTACAACACCACGTAGAGTGTTCTGGTTATAACAGAAAAACTATGTTTGACTTGGCAAAAGAAGAAAAAGATTCCCGCCCCCCCCCCCCTCCCCAAAGAATAGAGACCTCTACAGGATCAACAGCTTCTGGTCTCTTTGCAGCTGATAAGCACGAAGGGGTGTGGAGCTGGCCCCGGCCGAGGCTGGGAATATGTGCCCGTCTGCCCAGAGCAGCCCAAAGTTCTCACTCAGATTCCAGGGGAAAGATGACTGCTTTGTTTGGCACATAAAAGTGAGCTGAACTGAAGTTTGGTTCTTGTTTGTCTGTTTGTTTGTTTGACTGATTTTAGTGGACGGCAATCTGAGGAAAAGAGCTGAAAAGCTGGATGAAGACAGGACACAATGATAAATTATCTTTGGAAAATAAAACAAATCTAGAATGCCAGAAAGAAAAGGGTTTGCAGAGAAATGGTGCTGTAGGAAGCAGGATGAGGCAGTAAGGTCACCAGATATGGAGCCTCTCTTCTGGCCACCCCTCCCCCGGGAACAGATGGCTGGGTAGCCAGTCCCCTTACCTCTTCCGCGGTGACCATGGCAATCACGTTCGCTCCCTGCTCCCACACCATCTGCCAGAAGTCGTGACATGTGTGTGGCAGGGGCCCCTGAGTGGCTATGTAGTGCCATTCTGCCCCACCAACCACCACCTGGAAACCAAGGAAAACATCGGTAAACGAACCCCAGATCGAGGAAAGCATTACCTGCTGGCCATGGGTCCATTTGTACCTACCTGAGAACCTTGGATAACACCTTTTAGGCCAAATGGGTTAGTGCCATTATCAGAAACCTCGGTGACACATTCTCACATGAAAACACTTTTTGCCACTCAAGCCTATTAAAATGCACCTAATATTTTTTTTTTGCCTGCAAGTTACAGTAATTATATACAAACCAGCGCATGTTAAAAATATACACCCCCACACCCACCCATACACACATTACATGGCAGTATGGGTGTGTGTAACCTAACAGAACTTACTTGTTGCAGAAATAATACTTATGCTCACTATGTGCAATGTACTCTGATAATTTCTATTCTTTTCTCCTCTCCATTCTAGTCCTTTTAGACACACACACACTCACACACTCACAAACCCAAACTGGTCCTGATTACTAGGTTGCTTTCACACCCCGCTATTATACTGTGATCCAGAGTTGGAGAGACAGTACGCTCTGGCGTCCTTTTAATATTTTTTTTATAGTTTTTTAAACTTTTATTTTTTTGAGAGAGAAAGGGAGAGAGAGAATCCCAAGCAGGCTCCACACCGTCAGCACAGAGCCCGACGCGGGGCTTGAACTCACAGACTGTGAGATCGTGACCTGAGTCGAGACCATGAGTCCGATGACGCTTAACCGACTGAGCCACCCAGGCATGCCTCTCTGGCATCCTTCTAAACAGCAACAACAACAAAAGTGTGCCACGGAATAACATCCCTTTAGAAGCAACGTCTTTGTACCAATGACCTGCTGGGAACTGTGTCAATTACTTCTGTTGTCCCTCTTACTCTGTGGTGCCATATACAGTAGAGGTGTTGTGAATGCATTTAAATCAACAATACGTGATATTTGATCATTAACTTCCCCTTGTGCAGGACCAGAGTATCCAACCAAACTTTGGAATCATGAGATGATTTCGGATAACAACAATATTATCCCATGCAGCTCAGGGCGATCTTGGGAGGAAAATTCCGCAGCTATAAATATCAGTGGCAGAGAATCATGAATAAGAAGTTGTGCCCAAAGTGCTGAAGGGCATGCCATGAGGGCAAAATCGTGTCCTTTGGAGGCATTCTTTCTGTGTGCTTTCCCATTCCCGTGCCTTGACATTTTTTCAAAGTCAGGCCTCCTTATCCATCCACCAGTGCAAGTCTCTGGAGAGTTCCTGGAGCATGAAGCGATCATTGTTTGAAACTTTTTCCCTTCGTTTATTTTTTGAAACTATATACTAACTTGAGTCAAACAAAAACAATGTCAGTTATTGTCTCATTACACAAGACATGTTTATGTTTAGGTCAAAGCTGGCAAGCAAAATCCATTTTCCAAGTACTGGGGGAGATAACATTCATACACTGGCTGGCTGGCTAGGAGTTTCGTTTATCTGTGGAATTGTGATTTTAAACATTAGCCTCCCTGGCACCCAACATATAGGAACCATAAATACTTCCAGAGTATGCTGCTGCCTGGGGCCTTTCAGCATATTCCAAGTATTGACAGGAGGGTATTAAAAACTGCATTAAAAACACAACAACCAATGCTATGGAGGTAGATTTCACAGATGTGATGATTCTACCTCTGGAGCAAATAAATCTCTGTTCTGTGTTAATAGCTGCTTGGAACCCAGGGAGAAAACATTGGCAAGATATACAACTCAATTCCAAAAACATAAGGACAAGTTCTTACAAGCTCTATGGGTCTATTAAATGCACCCATGTCTAACCCGGATCCACAAGACGAAACGTAGGCCTCGGAGAATACTGAGGAGGGGAATGTTTCTGTTAACAACACCCAGTGGGCACATCCGATGCACAGTGACAGCTTTTCCAGAGAGCAGATGGAAAATGGCGGAGGGTATTTGGCCAAAAGGAGAAGATAGCATGATATAGCCGTGTAAGATTCCATAGACACTCTATCAAGGAGCAGCCGTGTGAGTTGCGTCTTTGAGTACATTCTTTTGGCTATCATTTCATAATCTCAGTTAAGCTCATGAAACTGACCATCATCAGTTTACTTGAGAGTTTCCTGAGGTTCAGTTTTATAGTTTTGGTTCTCTCAAAAATTAAAATAAGATACCCAATATGATCCGTGACAGTTACTCTTTCATATTTTTTGACGGTACTTTCCGGCACTTAAAAAAAATACACGTATATATGTGTAGTTATCTATGCTCTGTGTACAAAACCCATACATCCAAGCACAGTCTACTTTTCAGATTCTGTACTGGAACCGTTATAACTGATACATGCACCAGACATCTGGCTGTATTTCAGAGGCTCAAAGGAATCTACCAAAAATTCAGCTACAGTTGGAAAGTCCAATGAAGAAAGGAAATGACTCGGAACAAGGCCCAAACCAAGTTTCTAAGGTTACGATCATAAAAGACTGTTAACGTGAACCGTGGATGATTTAAAAACATCCTGTAACAATTGTTTTACTATCAGTATATGAATAAATTCTCCTATTTTGGAGGTCAGGGCAAACAGTGACGTTCTAAACGAGTATGTTCTGCTGTTAGGAAGATTGAGGAAGGTAAGCCATTTAGAAAACGTTTAACCATATACACACATGTATCCGTAACTCGAAATTCTAGCTGGGGCTGAGCGAAGCCAATTCTAAAGTCAATGAAATACTGAAATATGAAGGTTTGAAATGCTAACAAAAATTTAATGGTATTCATGCACCGAATGATGTGGCAAATCTTACAAGCTTCAATACCAACCACGACTTTATGGCCACATTCAAATCAGTCCACTCTTCTAAAGAACATGCAGATTTGGGACTTCGGCTGGATGATACATAACCTGTAGTGTCACAAGGGAGAACTGCGAAGTTCCCACTGCTCTTGAATATCATAGAAACTTCACTGACAGTGACTTCCAGAGTCTCCATCACGGGCTAACTACAAACCGAAAAGGACAATCCTCAGCTCCTCCTGTGAGCGTTGCGGACAGTGATGACTCGCAGAGAGAAGAAAAAGTTAAATCCTCGGTGGTGAGCAGGCTTCAGAAATAGCTGACCTGAGATTTTCCCCAAGGCTGCTGGGCTTCCTTGTCTCTGCAGTGACAGGCATGAGAAGTTGCCTAAGAAGCACAGGAGTTCAAAAACACTCCCTCGGGGGGCCGGGGATAAGCCAAGATGCTCAGTGGGAGAGCACAATTTTTTTCTCCCTGCATTTTGACCTTGAAGCCAGCAATCTGCAACAAACCTTCCCAGCACGCTCCCCTTCTTACCTTGATGTGGGAGGCATTAATGTAACCTGTGTTGTTTTCTTTGGTCGGTACCAGCTCCACTCTGTTCTCCTCATAGGGGACGACTTCGCGGATGCGGCTTCGCTCGGCATTTTCTGGTAGGGCCGCGGTGCTGAAAATACCATTGGCCTTCTTCTTTGGAATTTGCTCATATTCTGTGAACACCATTCCCTCTTCTAGCTTTTTCTTCAGGGTTCTGAACTGCAACAGAAATTAATCTTCAGCTTTCCGGATTATCCTATCCCCAAACCCCAACAAATCAGATTTCTTTCAAGATTTACAGTGATCATGTTAATAACAAGCAGTTTCAAGAGGTGCAACGAATGCTTGATTATTTGGTCTCATTATTAACCATTTTGCTAGTTTCTCTGGCCCAATAACCAATTTCCTTCTCATTCATACCTTAAATAGAAGCAGTCATTAAGGCCAGGCAAGAGCTGAAATTCAAAGTCAGTATTTTCATTATTAACGCCTCTGTTTATTTTTGTAACGTTTATTTACTTGAGAGAGAGAAAGCACGAGTGGGGGAGGGACAGAGAGAGAGGGAGAGAGAGAATCCCAGGCAGTTTCTGCTGTTAGCCCAGAGCCCGATGTGGGGCTCAATCCCATGAACCATGAGGTCATGACCTGGGCTGAAATCAAAGGTCGGATGCTTAACCGACTGAGCCACCCAGGTGTCCCAACACCTCTGTTTAAAGTCCAGTGATAAAAAGACTGTTCATCTTAATTATCCAAACAACCTTTTCTCCACTTCCAGAGCTGTTTTTACTGAGCTAAATTTAAGATGATACTGGTCCACAGTTCTCTAGTTTTGAGGATGAGAGCCCATCTTTTATTTTTCCTGTGGCCAAACTACCAAGTACAGTAACACGGTGTCAACTGGATTAAATGATTCCTCTACAGTCCCTCCTGCCTTTAAAATCTGTCTAACATTTCATGTACACTGGCAGAAATCTAAAGTCCAAATGTCACCAGCACTGAAATCAATTTACACATAGCGGTACCTGGGTGGTTCAGTTGGTTAAGCAGCCGACTTCGGCTCAGGTCATGATCTCGCGGTTCACGAGTTCAAGCCTCACGACGGGCTCTGTGCCGACAGCTCAGAGCCTGGAGCCTGCTTCAGGTTCTGTGTCTCCCTCTATCTCTGCCCCTCCCCTGCTCATGCACTGTCTCTCTCTCAAAAAAAGATTAAAAAAAAATTAAATGTACATGTGTTTCTTAAGCAGAAAGTAATTGCAGAAACTAAAGGAACGCCTTTCTTCACATCTAAAATACTACCATGCAGCTTCTTCCTGCTTTTCAAAGCCAAAGTTCTCGTAATGCATTATCAATCAGTCATGTTTTACAGCCAAAGAAGGGGACGGTATATTAAAAAAAAATTCTGTAAATGCTTGGGTAAGATAATCACTCCCTAATAAAGGGTAATGGTTCACAAAATTCACAGAAGTCAAAAGCTACAGCAATTGCTTAATTTGGCAAAAATAGAAACAGGCCCAGCAAAAGACTGACTTGACCAAGGCCACGCAGCTGGTTAGGGGCCGGTCCCGTGACGCAGGCATTACTGCATGAACTTGACAACGAAACTGGAGATGCTGGAAAGAATCAATTTAATACAATGCACACCGGGCCTGGCTAATCTCAAATGAGAGAATCAATTCATCAAACAAACCTTGGTGCTGGCATGTTTGGGCAAGGCGAGAGCTCAGGAATCGCAAGACCACAGAGAATGAATCACATGCTCGACGAGCCCAGCGCTTACCCTCTCATCCATGGGAACTCGGGTGGCATCAGCTCGGCTCTCTTCCCGCCCCGAGACCCGGGCAACTGAGAGTCCATTCAGCGCCGCCAACATGAGCGGCCGCTTCTGTGCCTCCAGGCTTGCCATCTTCTGCTTCTCTAGATTCTTGCGGCAAGAAAAGGCATGTTCTCATTGTTTATAGTACGAGCAGAGTGCTGGAATGTGTTCTAATCTCCCCAAATCTGTAACTCCCCGGCCAAGGAATGCAGACAATCACCATCAGTAGGGCAAATTCAAACAGAGCCTTCCCCTTATTCCCGCCGTGCCTGAAGAAGCCAGTTCCCCCTGAGCTTTTATCTAAAAACGGAGGAACGAGTGAACTAACAAACAAACGAGTACAAGCAAAGACTTCACATAAATACCCACTGCCATTCGGCCAAAAAGCGCAAAACGGCATACAAGCAAGACACTTCAGGAAGACGAGGGCTGAAGGAAGACAGGAGTCTCATAAAGACTCCAATCCCATCACAATGACGGCCCTTTTATACAAATTAAATGATTAGTAACTTATAAACGTCGTTTGTTGCCTTGTTAAGAGATCCAGACACATAAACCGTGAAGAGAAACCTTCCCAAGTTTCCATTCTGAGAGGCTGAGACGGAAATCATCCCCAGACTTGCCAATGCCAAAGACTGCGGTCATCCAGCACGATCCGTGAGGCATAACCCTTCATGCCGCATCCAGAAGGCCCAAAGGAATGGGCACTATGGCTCCCAATGACCACGATGGGACATTACTGACTGTGACTCTGCTATGGGGGAATAAGGATTTGGGGGCTGAGGGCACCATCCAGGGAGAAGGCTGGATGTTAGCACGTGGCCCTTGTTTGGGGGTTTAGATTTCCTCTCCATTCTCACCTGCACCAATACTCTGAAACTGGGACCAGTCAAGGTTCTCACTGTTAGGTGTACTTCTGTGCTTCCTTGTGCCCTCTACGCTGACCCTGACCGAGGTGTAAAAGAAATCTCCTTGTCCTCAGGCAAGCCTGTAAGAGCATTTCCTCAAAACAACTGTGTCTTAGAAGACAGAAGGACAGAGGGACTTCCTAAAGCATACAGGCGGAGGAGTTAAACAGCATTTAAGATTTTGATCCTAACAGAAGTGAAAACTCCTTTGCAGATTCCTTTGGCTGCCCCAGAGGAAGGGGTCATCATCTTCTCCCCGGTTTCTTTTCCAGGTTTTAAGTAATTCTGTTTCTTAGTGTGTCATTTATAAACGCGCTCCCCAGGGAGGTGTGGCGATGAGCCCTGGTGCCAGCAGATGGCAGATTATTCTAAGTCGGGGGGGGGGGGGCAGGCTGGCATTACAACCCTATATCCCATCAGCCTCTCAATGCCACCTATAGTCAGAATGGAGTGATGGCTGTCACTAAGATGCTTCATTCAGTGACAGGGCCGACCCATCAAACTAAAGAACATCTCAGAGGAAGATTAACTGTGATAAAGTGAGAGAAGTGTCCATTAACCTTCAGCCACAAGGTTGGCCTTGGTTGCTCAATCCCAGGAAGATTTTGAAGATTCCAGATTTAAATTTGGGGGTTTTGCTTGTTTGCTAGCTTATCAGTTTGTTTTTGTGACAAATATTTCCGCGCCACCCCCCACCGCCCCCGCCTCATTATCTCCTTCCATAGGAATATCTCCCTCTGCGAAATTCTCAGAAAAAATGTCTCCCAGGTCCTCCTAACAATCCTGCTGCTTCCTTCCCACCTGTACCATCAGGTGATACTAACTGGGCCTGAGGCAAAAAGTAACTAATTTATCTTTGTCAGGAAAAGATTACTAGGGACCTGGTGAAAACTGAAACCCCAGTGATAAACGATTACTCTTAGTTCCTTCTCACGTATCCTATCAGCTCGTTGCCAGAGATAACAAATAAATAACTCAAAAGTCTGATTTGGCCTTTTCTCTTTCCTGGCACCTGATTTCAGGTTCAGGGGCTACAAACACTGAAATGTCCTCAAGGCAGCAGTAGGGGCCGGAAGGAGGAGCTATCACCACTGCAGGCCTGAATCATCCATCAAAGGGACAAGTGGCTCCAACATTATAGAGAGCTGCCCGCAGGGCACATTCTCACCATACTTGCCGCCCCTCCAGTTCCCATTTGCTTGAATGTTCTCACTGTTTTCGTATCCTAGAGAGGCCTGGACAGCCTTCTCCGTTCTTATCCATTCCTAACAAGCCAGGCAGAAGCTGCCCACGATGGGGAGGGCAGAGGAGGATCTGAGATGTGGGAAGGGCATGGACGGGGCTTGGGGGGGGGGGTAGTTTCTTCATTAAAAAAAAAAGCAGCTATCTCGCTGGCACACTGGCTCACTGAAGAACTTCCTAGTCTTTCTCTAAGGTCAAGACCTCAGACAAGAGTTGTGGTCTCTGAGCACCTGAGTATATATAATTAAAAAAAAAAAATCAATGGGAGAATGAAGTAGGGATGGGGTAATGATGTTCCCGAACTACAACGAAGGGGTGGAATCAGCTATTCACTATTATCCACATGGATGGGGTGGCAGAACACAGGGGAAAAACAGTGGAAAATCCCGTTGCTTCTTTGTGAAGCTCTACGTAGAAAGCCAATGCCGTGGGTCTGGATAGAGGGCTTTGTTGAACACAGGTAACAAGAGGAGGGGATGAACGACCAACATGAGGCTATGGGACCACGTAGGCGTCAATAAACATCAAGTGGGCAGGGGTGACTGCAAAGCTGGCTGCCTGGGCTGACAGGTTCTTGAGTTGTGGTCAAGGGGCCGGCGGCCAAGACGAACTGAAAATCCATTTCTACCAATGCGTTACTTTTTCCAAGCTGGGAAAGGTCTCCCCCGTGGCGCCACCCCCGCGTTTCATTCCATCTGTCAGCCAAACGGTTATATTGGCCAGGGGAGGCACAAGCACATCTTTCACGATTTCCTTCTAGGTTTGCAAAAAGTGGAAAAAGTTATTCCTGTACCAGATCCTTAGCGCTGCTCCACTGGTGGCCAAAAGGGTGCTGCGGGGAATGTTCTGAAGGTTCTGTCTAAAGTAATAAAGTTGCTGCAGTTTAGATTCCGGAACCCACAAACGTGGCTTCCTTAAACCGTGGGCCCTCGACTGTTCTCTTCAGCTTGATTACCACTGCGGTGCAGGGAGACTTATAAAAGGAAGGGAGTCTAAGAACTCCATCAGAGCAAATTTTCACTTACACTGTTCTGGAGTTGCTAAGTGGCAGAGACCCTGTGGCAGCGATGTGGTGCCCACAGAGGATGAGTCAACCAGGGCTTGATTAGTTGTGATGAAAGGAAATGATTTTTTATTTTTTGAGGTTGTGAAAATGCCCAGAACAAGCAGCAATGGCGTTCTGAAATTTTTTTTTAAAGTAGCAACTACAATCTGGCATTTTCTCATTAGTAGGAGCTAACTCACTTTGTCGTTCTGCGTGCGCACCTGTTACCTACACACTCTTGCTCTGACAGCTTACCCGGCCCCCAAGCTGGTACATACCCTGAATCAGAGTTACTTATGTCTGATATCAGGCATCTTCAAATGTCGTAAGTGTGCGTATATGTATGCGTGTGTTTCCACGCGTGTGTGTGAATTTTGATAGAATGAGCTTAATGGGGAGCCGAAACTCAATGGTGAACTTCTGAGTAATACTGTCGTTTTCTTGCTCTGTGTTAACCATCTACTGAAAGAAAATCTGAAAATAAAATGGACGCGTCGTGGTCCGGTCGATATTGGTGGGCCTTCCTGGGAGAGGGATCTCCACACAAAGGTGTGCTCTAAAGGGATGTTGCTCTTTTACTATCAAATTGCGGGGGGGGGGGGGGGGGGGAGGGGGGATGCTTCCCCCTAAAAAAATGAACAAGAGTCCTAGGAAGGAGAGCTCCTAGCCACTCCCACACAGGAAATTTGACCCCAAATAAACAGCACGATGCTGGCCTAGAGGCTGATCTCAACAACCAACCTACAGCATCCTAACGCCATTACAGCGCCTTGGGCCAAGTGTACCAATTAGAAGCCATGAATGAAAAACGGAAGGTTTAGCTAAAGGGGTAAAAATACAAAGTTTTGTGAAATGAAACGCTACCTGTTGAAATGCCAACTGATTCTCTAACTTCCTAACAGATTCCCTGAATAAGCCTCGCACCTTCTTCAGGGCCCAGAGCACATGTGCTTTCATACTTTAAGCCGAGAGTCATGGAATAGGAGTGGAGGAAGCTGTGTGGGGCGGTGGGGAGGAGGCTGTGCGTTGAAGTGCCCGCTGAACCCTGCCGTGGGAGAGGAGGACACTTACCCTGATGGCCATCTCTCTCTCTACAATGCTGTCTTCCAGGGAGAACATCTCAGACACCGGTCTCTCCTTCACAGGCTCTTTCTTGACCCGCTCCTTCACGCTTGTCAGGTCGGGTTCGGAGATGGACGGACCGAGGGAAGGCCCGGCCACGGCCAGCTGATCCGCTCGGGAAACACTGATGGCCTTGGCCGGCCCGTGCCTCAGGACCCTAGCCCTGGCGGCGGCAGGAGGCAGGCTGACCTGGTCTTGCCTCAGGGCCCCGTTGCTAACGCTCTTCCTCGGGCCAGGGTATTCGGGCGGGGGCTTGTTTGGGATTCGGGCCAAGGCTGCCTGTAGCTGGGCACTGTACCCCATCTTCTCCCGGAGCATGGGGATCTGGGGCACCGACCCTGGGGCCTCCTCCTCCTCCTCCTCACTCTCGCTGCTGTGGATCAGCATGGTGGCATCCGAGAGGGTCTTCTTGTGGTGGTAATGGGGAAGCTGGTGAGCCTCGTGACTCCCCGGCACCTCCTCGGGCGGCCCCTGCTCCCGGAGTGTGTTTCGGCGCGCCATGGGGATGTTGAGCGATTTCAAGGTCATGGCCTCCATGCCCCGCACCATGCTGCTCATCACCTCCAGGCTGTGGCGCTTATTCGCCGTGCCGTGGTGCTTGGTGGCCGTGAGGGGCTCGCTCACCTCCTGGAGAGATTGGTGCACCACTGGGGAGCTGTCTTCTTGGAAGGTCTTCACCGAGAGCTGCACCTTGCGGGTCACCAGGTCGGGGCTGCTGCCGCTGACGTACCTGTGACGGTGGCTGGCGAGGTCTGGGGTGCTGGTGGCAGGGCGCGGCCGTGGGTAGGGGGGCGGCGGCCTGAAGAGATAGTTTTTGAGCATATGGGCCGCGTTGTAGTTCTGGGTGCCTTGGAGCTGCATATTGGCCAGCTCTGGGGTGCTCACCGTGTGGGAGATGGAGCTTGCCCCCGGCTTGCTCGGCACCATGTTATTCTTTGGGTTCATCTGGTCAGACGGGCTGACGAGTTTGTTACCGTAGCCTCCCTGCGGCCCATAAGGGACAGCGTAGGGGGGCCTCTCCCGCATCTCGGGCTGGCTGTACACCAGATCCTCTGGCTGGTTGTAGGCATGCGTGTTGATGATGCTGAGGTTCCGCAGAGACTGGCTCTGGCTGTCGGCGTGCACGGTCCCCCTCTTCATCTGCCGCATGACCGTCTCATAATCGGGGGTCGGCCGGTAGGATGGCACAATGATGGCGCTATGCCGGTGGCTAGGGATGTAGTCGGCCCGCATGATGTCACTCCCGGGGATACTGAGGTTGGAGGACACAGGAGAAGCCTGGATGAAACTCTGGGAGCAGTTGAGGGAATTGACGCTGTGAACGCTGCACACGCTGCCATTGGTGACGGTGCCATTTAAATAATTTAAGTCCAGGCTGTTGTGGGAATTGCAGTATAAGGCTTCTTCATTCCCATGGAAGATGCTGTCTACAAGAAATCAAACAAAGGCCCGTGAACGTCCACATCACCCTGCTTCAACTAAGTTCATCCTCACACTCCTGGACGTGACTTTCAGAGGTCATTAAAAGTGAAATCCTGTGGTCTCCACCGACGTATTCCATGGAAAAACTAATAACTCTCGGGTGAGACACCAACATACAGAAAGAACACTTGAAAGCATACTAAAAAGAGAAAGTGAATGCAATCAAAGAAAGCTAGGCACGTTTGGAATAGTTATCACCTGGGGAAGTTCTCCATTTTGCCATGAGCTCTGAAATCAGGCACCAACAATGGCCCTCATGTTGGGTAAACCTGTCTTCTTGTCCAGGGCCCAGCAACGGGACCGGCTATTTGGGCCAGGAAGTCAAGAGCTTTAACAGGACGATGCATTTGAAGTTACCGATACCTGGAGCTTATGTTCCGGACAGCAATGGAAAAGGTCCCCTTCCCCGAGGAATTCCTGAGCGTTCGTAAAGACACAAGACAAAGGATGCAGTCAAGGTGTCAGCACGCATGGCTAGTTGGTTCTGATCAGCAACCGATGGAGGGCAAAATCAGAACCAGGAGTTCTTTTGGCCACTGCCTACAACTCTCCACTAGAATTGGCTTCATCACTGAGGTCACTTGACATTAAAATTAATAGTGGTTTAGGGAGGCTCCTAAAGAGGTAAAACGTAGATGGCTAAAGTCAGGCCCATACTAGGTGTCCGTGGTTTCTTTAACACACACACACACACACACACACACACACACACACACACCCTAGGAAGGCAACCTCTTGCCCAAACACTTTCTGATGAGCAAAGTTCATCATTTTCACACTCTGGATTTAAGCATGAGCAAAGGAGAGGAGGACAGGCAGAAAGGCAAAAAATAAAACCAAAAACCACCAACCAGAAAAGGTGACTGAAAATGCTCAGTTGCCTGAGGAGGAGTGTGCTCACAGACCAGATGAGCTGAGATCGACAAGAAAAACCAGCAAAACCCAGGAACAAAGGTGTGCCACTTCTCCATCTCTATGGGCTCTGGGGCTTTCCCACAGAAGCAGGGTAACTTTGCTCGTCTGCTTATAAAAAGGAGTATTTGATTAAAGAGTCTTGACTATCTTATAGTTTCCACACTCACACTCTGACAGGACAGAGGTTCAAAACAGCCAGCCTATGGTGACACAGAAACGCATTATCCGTTCAACATACTGCCGACACCCAAGTTTAGTAACGTTCCTTTTCTGAGATGCAGTTAGTGTAATGACGAAGAGGGCGCTGGCTCAAGAGTCATTTTTCACCTCAAAGCTCCTCCCATACCCTTTCTGCGCCCCACTTTCTTTTTCTATAAATGGCACTAGTAATAGTACCTATCGTGTGGGTTTATTTTGAGGATTAAATGAAACAATACGTTGCAAGGGCTTAGCACGGTGCTCAGCACGGTGCTTAGGGAGAGGAACTGCTCTATAAATGGTAATTGTTATTATTAGAACCATTATTCTTAGGACGGATTTTCTCACACGTTTGGCATGGGAGTGTTTGGGGAGAAAAAGAATAAAAAACAGACTCCATTTGCTCTGAGGCAAGAACAGGTGTCCGGAGAAATGGCAGGCAGCAGTTAAAGAGAGGAGTGGAGATTATTTGTGCCTTTCTTTTAAGTAAGCTGGACGCCTGTGTGCTCTGTGTGCTCGATAAGGGTCACGAGGGTGAAGAGCATTCCGTGGGGCTTACTGTCCCTCTCTCTTCTCCAAGCCCACTCATCAGAGGGAGGAGACAAGGAACTCGCTCACTGCCTTCTCCCAACTCCCTCGGCAGCCAATTCTGGGAACGTTTTCCTCGCGGGGGCAAATGACACGCTATGCCTTTCACAAATCGAAGCCGCCACCTGCTGCCATTCAGACAATGACAAAGTTAAAACAAAAGTATCACTGTCATCTAAGAAATAAAAAAAAAAAACTTCTTCACCGCTGATAGGTACTCGACTTTTCGTCTCAAGAAGGGAAAATGACAAGCCACGGTTTACCTTGCGAAGTGTGTGTTTCCGAGTAGTGTTCACCACACTGGACGTGCATGGGAGGCAAGATGTACGGTTGCTGTCGGGGCTGAAACAGAAAAGACAGCACAGGTGGGAAGGCCGTGGCACAAATGGCCGTGGAATCTCACAGGGCACCAGCCCAAGCACACGACAGCCCATCATTCACCCACGTCTGCAGGGAAGCACACTGTGGCCTCTCTGCTGGTCCACCCTTGACTCGTCCCTCTTTGACTCATCTGTACCCCCATCTCATCACTAAGTCTAGGACTGGAGAAACGGAGGGAAATAAGGCAGCTGGCTCAAGGTGGGAAAGGTAAGGAAGCTGTAATTAACATTTAGTCTATTTCCTGATATGCTTGCAAAACTCCCAATGCCCTTTTAAAAGGAGTAATTCAGAACATGTAGATTTATTATATTCGACCTAAAGAATAATAACAATAAGGGGAAACTCGGTTTCATTGTAACCAAAATTGTCTGCACCTATGACCCTAGTTTACAGCACCACGTCAACCTCCAATAGGGATGGGGGTGGTGTTAAGCTGGGTTCGGTTGCAAATTTATATAAAAATCTGAATGGTGACCCGCGACAATATGTGTGTGGTTCTCAAGACCACTTATGGACCCCCCGTTGCAGAACCCAATGTGGACAGGTCTTGCAGCAAATCTAGTTCAACCATCTACTCTTTTCCAAGAGACTCCTTAAAGATGGTTATTTAGACCCAACCTGAACAACTTCCTGGTGCAGACAAGAATAAAACTTTCAGAAGAAAAAAAAAAAAAAGTTTAGATCAGCTCAATATTTGGTGAGCCGACAAAGGAAATATGATTAGTTGCTAACGTGATCTACAGCAAATTACCGAGCCTCAGTACATCTCAGCTTCTAGCCAATCAAATCACACCTCTTCCCTCCCCTTATCACCAACAATATTTATGTTATTTAGATATTGGGATGCCCAGCGACAGCTTCTTTGAAGAAAAAGTTTTGACTCTAAAAAACAAAAATCTTTAAAAAAACTTTAAGCCTGTAAACCACCAAACAGGATATATTCGATTATTTTGAAATTACTCTCATAGATACTGGTTTAAATATTACTGCTTTAGGAGAACGGCTGAGATCAAGCCAAAAAAACGCAAAGCCAGCAGGGGTCACACTTTCTCAGTATCCCTCAATACTGGAAGAACACTTGCCATAATCTGAGGCTGGGCAAATAACTCATCTGCCATTTTGCCTGCCACAAATAATGCTTAAGCATCAAAAGGGCACGTAAAGAAGGTAATAAAGATAAGGGATCCAAAAATAAAAAAGTCAAGAAAGAAGAAATAAGGAATTGAAATTAATCTAAGAAAGGAGTTCATGGTACCAAAAAGAAGGTGCTGTACCAGCTTTTCTCAATATTCCCTTTGGCTGTTCCCCCCCCCCCCCCCCCCGCCTTTGGCTGGTTTATGAATTGCAATTTTAAAATATTTTCCTCTTCTTGGTGGTACATAATTCAACTCAATTTTTCCAGCGTAGGACAGCCAGTTTTGAGGCTTAAAACAAACAAACAAAAACAGTGGGAAGGGATTCACGTGAGGTAATAGAAATGCATAGTAAGGTAAAGTTGGCTCACTGCCTTCTCTTGCTCTTAAAAATCCAATTTTTTGGAATTAAAAAAAATCTAATAAGCAAGTGACTGTTTATGAATTGGCATAAGTGTACAGCAAAGGATAATAACAGCTAATCCTCCAAATACCATTTCGGGATCTTATTTATTCCATCTCTTCGTATTATATATATAATATTGTGTTATGTTATATATAGTGCATATCATTCTATCTTTCCAGACCTGCTAATATAGAAACAAGTGAGACGCCGTAATATAGGCAGCAGAAGGGCAAGAGAAAAATAGCAGTCCTGTTTCTCAGCAAGGAAGCCAAAAAGAGACAATATCACTCATCCCAGGGAACTCCTGGTAATATGGTTTTGCCCTGAAAGGTAGAAGAAAGGGAGGAGCCTTGAACTTGGCTTCCTGCAGACTGTCTTCACCCAGATAAAATACGAAAACCTCTTTATCTTCTCCAGATAATTAGGATGAGATCAAATCACAAGACAGCTTTAAAATACTTGGCCTCCATGGTGTTTCATGGACATAAATGAAAAATCATCTCCCTAATGAAGACATGTGGAGTCTAAAAAAAAAATAATATTCACAAAGGAGAAGTATAAAGAAACCAGTGCCATGAACAAATCTATCAATGCCACAAGGGAAAAGCCCAAAGTGACCCTCTGGACCTCCAAGGCAAGGGCCACTTGTGAGACACTATGCATGACATCGAGATTAATAATATTCATGTTGGGTACTCAGGAATGTGATGACATAATGGCTCAACTCTAGAATTCTAAGAGTTCATTGTCTATGCATTTTCCAGACAAAAAAAAAAAATTCCTCAAAACTCTCCTTTGGAAAGACAAGTTAAAGATGTGCTATAGAGTATACATTGTGTATGAGGAAAAATTCAATTTTATTCTCCTATCAACTCGAAGGAAATGGTCACCTAGAAAATTTTAAAGGTCACATGTTTAAAGGTCACTTTTCTGCATCTTTCTATGATATGATCCTAAAGTAGTCCTCAAAATAAAACACAGCCTAAGAACAGATGTATTGAAATTAGAGTTGCGTTTCCTTATTCAGAAGAGGAGAAATTTTTTGTTTAATGTTTTTATTTATTTTTGAGACAGAGAGAGACACAGCATGAGCAGGGGAGGGGCAAAGAGGGAGGGAGACACAGAATCTGAAGCAGGATCCAGGCTCTGAGCTGTCAGCACAGAGCCCAATGTGGGGCTTGAACTCACGGACTGTGAGATCATGACCGGAGCTGAAGTCGGACGCTTAACCGACTGAGCCACCCAGGCGCCCCAAGAGGAGAAATTTTTTAAAAAATGAAAAAAGCTAACGTTAGATTAGATAGAAAAGTAGATCAATTCAGTAAATCGATTTTGTTGGTCTTAAAATTAGAAGATATATAATTAATCTTCCCCATCAAATACCCTAACTTGAAACCACCGACTAAACTCGTTCAATTTGGGTTCATTCAAAAAGCATTTTCTGACTAGTTTATTAAGATCTATCTATGGTGGCAAATACAAAAGAATTTGTAGAGCTTATAACTAAAGACATGTGTATGTAACAACCAGAAACAGTGACAAAATCACAGATGAGCAAATGGACAAAAACACACACCATAGGTCACATGCTGAAGAAACACGGTCTCATCAACCTTAAGACTTATTCTTCGGGGGTGAACCTTGAGCCATACTTCAAGAAGTGATGGCTGTGGATGGGCACATGGATGTCCCACGTGATGGGGCACAAATGGGACATGAATATTCATGACACCTGCTTGGCTGACTGATGCTCTTCTATGTTTTCATAAGATCTCACCTGGTCATGATGCCCTTTCATGTTTCCTTTCAATTGAGCAACAAAAGGACATTCCATCCCCAACAGTCAGACCATTTGATTACTGCAGACTTTATACATACCAGAGAGGATCGGCTCCAGGTGGGTTGGCGTCTGATGGGAGGTGGAGAATTTGATTGTCTACAGGAAAAGTTAAAGAAATGAGAAGAGTCATTTTATTTATCATACATAAGATGATCAGACGGACCAACAAGAGAGGGGGAAAAGGCGGGGTATGGGGGGGAAACAGACAAGAGAGCTAAATAATAAGGTGCGCCTGGGTGGCTCAGGTGGTTGAGCGTTGAACTTTGGCTCAGGTCATGATCTCATGGTCCGTGAGTTCGAACCTCGCGTCGGGCTCTGTGCTGACAGCTCAGAGCCTGGAGCCTGCTTCAGATTCTGTGTCTCCCTCTCTCTCTGACCCTCCCCCGTTCATGCTGTGTCTCTCTCTGTCTCAAAAATAAATAAACATTAAAAAAAAAGAGACAGAGAGCTAAATAATTTATGGCAAAATGTAAACATTTATTTCTGAATGGAGAGGCTATGAAAAATGTTGATTTCCTTTTTTATTCTCTTATTTTCAAAATGTTTAGAGCACATGATCCTTAGATATTAAATTTTACAGAAGAATGAGGCTTATTTCCAAAAAATATTATGAGGGAAATAAGCAAGACTGAAAAATATCACTATTATTACATGGGTTTTTTAAAAATTGTATTCTTTGTATCTTTGTCTATGTGTAAAATCTTTCATAAAGAAAAACAGCAAGAAGAAAAAATATTTTTTAAATGCTGCCAGTCAAATGGAATCCAAAACAGATTAAATATGTTTGAGTAAGACCATACAAAGATCTTTTTGAATTAAGATAATACTGATTATAAGTAGTAATCTAATCAGATCCTTTCCAGACTGAGAATCAACGTGAATTTTTTTTAACGTAGGGATAAAAATGTGTGGGAGCTAAGAGTATTAAGAAATTCTTGAGTACTGGGGCGCCTGGGTGGCGCAGTCGGTTAAGCGTCCAACTTCAGCCAGGTCACAATCTCGCGGTCCATGAGTTCGAGCCCCGCGTCAGGCTCTGGGCTGATGGCTCAGAGCCTGGAGCCTGTTTCCGATTCTATGTCTCCCTCTCTCTCTGATCCTCCCCCATTCATGCTCTGTCTCTCTCTGTCCCAAAAATAAATAAACGTTGAAAAAAAAAAAGAAATTCTTGAGTACTGAAATCAAAGGTGTCTTTGAGAAATGGGTCTCAAAGTCCAGACTGACATTTTCCCTAGTCTTCAGTGAACTCATACATAGGCAAAAACAAACAAAAAACCCAGGACACGTAGAATTTTCCATCAAGCTAGAATTCTTCAATTTAAAGCATTCTCCTTTGTCTGATAGTTCATCTTTCCTACCTTTTTAGTGATAAAACACCTTTTCTTTCTTTCATGAGGTGTGGAAACAGTAACGTTGGACTTTTTTTTTTTTTTTTAACAATTGGCCAAATATAGTATTATTAGACTTAGGTTAAACACCCTTCCCACTCCCTGCAATTTCTCTTCTCAAGTCAAGAAATATGGGAAGCACTCTTTGGAGCTCTATGAAATGAAATGAAAATCAATGATAGTCTTTTAGCAGTCAGGGTGTGCAGACCTCTGGAGAAAGATGCTGTTAAGATAATGCTAGTTTCCTAAAACTACAGGGGGTTTATCCCAGGCCTTAATGCAGTCTGTGCTGAGATCCTGAAACTATACACAGAATTTACTATGTGTATGGAGTGTGTGTGTGTGTGTGTGTGTGTGTGTGTGTACATCTTAGAGAGTCCAAATAAGAGGTCAGGAACCTCCTCTACCTGGTGAGGAGAAAAGAATGGTTATTACAGAAGTAGAAAGGAAAACACCATTTCCTCAGTTTTCAGGCTAACGTGGGATGCTCACTAGTATTCGGAGAGCGCCAAAGAAATCAAAATACTCTGCAAATTTTACAGTAAACTCCCTTGCTGAGAAATGGTCCAGCCAGAAGACCACAGTGAAATTCACTGCTTAAAACAGTCAGATTTTAATTCGCCCTCCAGAAGCCGACCATAGAGTTCGTGTTAATGTCAAAGACCCCCCCCCGCAGATCAAAGGCCGCCGCAGCGCAGAAGTGCACAGAAGTGATCTACGGGGAGTCTGTTCAAAAGAACGCCACGTGCGTGTGCGTGCGCGTGTGCGTGCCCGTACAGTGATGGCTGTTTGACTTGCCGCTCCCTGATCACTGCCCTTCCGATTTACATTTGCAAACTTTGCTGGCGGACCTGATACCATCAACGATCCTTTCAGACTCCGACAGTGACCAATTGCAAAGACCGGTTTGAAAGAGCCTCCATCGTGTAGAGAAGAAAGTCTGTCAGGACCTGAGGCTCCAGTTCTAAAGCAGCCGCAATTTTCAGCAGGAACTGCTCTGGGACAATACTCTCACACTCTTGGATGTGTCCACTGGGGGAATGGAAAAGCAGTTCCTCTCTTGCATTTATATCCCCGAATTCTTTGAAACACAATTAAGCACCTAGGGCGCCCCAACTGCCGAACGTCCTCTGCTGAGGAACATCTTTTGAAGGCAACCAAAATAAAGGCAATGATAGCGTGAGCCCCAGCTACTCTACATCCAAGGTCAGGTCACATTTAAGTTCCCATATCAGACTCCCTTTATCATCTTTATTTCCAAATTAAATTGAAAAAACACACATGGATTCGTGACGTCTATTAGTGTATTCCAAGTCTTCCTCTAATTACCCTGGCCTCTCATTTACAGGCAGATGACATGACCCAGAAGCACACGCGGGGTTAGCCAACTGTGTAAGAGAAACAGGGCTGAGGATGACAGAACCTTCTTTTCTTTCAAGTTGGCTTGCTACTCCGTGACACACTTCTGAACATACCCCGCATCTGACACGAAGGGGCACCCTGGCAAATTGGGAACCGCTCAGCTCCTCCGAACTCCTCACAGAGGATGGAAAGGCACTAATGTGGGCCAACCCGTCCAGGTAGTCAAGCACTCACAGTCAATTTGTGAGTTATTTTCTCTCCAGGCGCACGCGCTGTGCCAGACGGCCTTCGTCATTAAAGTTCTTTCCCTCCTGCCTGGTCAGCTTCCACGAGGAAGGAGGGAAAAGAGCGACTGGCAGACGCCATCTACGACATCCCTAAAGCACATGGATTTAATCTGACCAGGCCTTCCAGTGAGAAGGTGGACAGACGGCTTACTTACTCAGTGCAGATTTTGTTTTGTTTGTAAAACTTGTGCCGCGTAGCAAACAACCGAGAGATATACTTGGCATTTTCAAGATCGTCCTTGGAAAAGAAGAGGCAGAGAAAAAAAACAAATAAAACATGTATTGGATTATAAACGCATCTCCCTAGGATTCTCCCGAACAGGGCCACATTCCTTCATATCGTCGGGCCACACACAAAATAGCCCCCCTGAGCAGCAAACCGGTGTGCTGAAATTCTGCAGCAAGCTGGGCTAGGAAGCCCACCCAAGGATGGCAGACAATCTGTTAAAGAATCTTCCATACTCAGGGCACTGGGCTTACACCATGGGCTGGCATATCTTCACACAATTCCAAACCAGATGCTTTAAAAATAAATAAGGATCAAGACAGAGCACGGAATGAACACCAAGCATCACTGAGAGGCAGCGAGGTGCCCGGACAGCCCTGGCTCTCAAGGGGGCCCTCAACAGAAGGAAGATCACTCAGGTTACTTCAGATTAGGCTTGGGCTGTGTGGCTGGGGGGAGAAAATCCAGGTCCGCCAGGAAAAGAAAATGCCGTGCAATATAATCGGGGGGTTACTGGATGTGGGCTGTAACTTGAGCGCGGAGGAACGCAGCACGCCAGACAATGGGATCCACCCCAAACACAGCAGGTGGAGGAACCGAAATCCCCGAGTCCAAACTCGGCTTGGAAACCTGGCGTTCTGAACGGGAAATCACCACCACTACCCGGAAATGAGTAATGACAGCACTGGGCGAGAGGTGGACGGTTACGGGTTCAGTAGAACATTTATTCTCTCACGACGCAGAGAGCAAAGAAGGGATGTGGTGAGTTGAGAGGTCACACGGCAAGCTGTCTGTCGGACCCTGCCCCCATCTTTCCATTTTGCTTACCGTGTGAAAGAGGGCCGTCTCTTCTTTGTTGATGAGCTCCACCAGAATAGTCGACTTGTTGTGTGTGATATTCCCGATGTCATTCCACCTGGTCACAAGAAAAACAACTGGGTTTGCCAGGCAGGTTCCATGCAGTTATGAATCAGCACAGGAGGGTCATCACTGCTGGTGAGTCTCATTTTACAAATTACGATTTAACTATAGTTTTAAAAGCTAAATGTGCCTTCTCTCCAAGCAAAAAAGTAAAGAAAACACACCCCGGGTCAAACTTAAATAGCTAAGGAAACCGTATAACGTAAATCTGGATACTGCTGTTCATAAGGTGTACTTTCATTTATGACTAGTTATGAGGAAAACGTTCAAGGAACGTCTGCCTTGTTTTTCACATTTCCAAACTGCAAAGCATATGGAGGAGCATATTATTTCAAAGTCACGTGTTTCCAGGAATCTAGGCCAAAGAATCCACATAGATTCTGTGTTGCAGCGTAGGCTACAGACTGATTATGCCACCAAGAGAAAGTGCCCGGGAAGGTAAGCTGTAGTTTCCCATTCTGCCTGGAGTCAGTTTGTAGCCGCCTCTTACTACTGTCTACCTTCACTCTGTGCCCCGATCTACAATTCCCTCTTCATGCCAACCTTCACTGCCCTATCCTCTGCCTAGATGATTCCTTCAAGACTTAGCTCAGAAGTCACCTTCTCTCTTTCTCGTCCCGACAACACGCATGCGTATAGTTCCCTATCGGTCACCACGTGGTATTACAACTGTTGACCTCTGTGACTGGATCCCAAACTAAGCCAGACTAGCCCAAAGATGCCATGCCTAGAGATTCTGCTGTCTTCGTGTCTGTATTCCAAGCACGGAGCCAAGCACCCGGCATTCAACATGCAATGGATGTTGGCTGAGAGAATTGAAAGTAGTAATATTGCCTCCCATCTGTATAGAGTACGGTTCCTTTATCGACTCTCTAAGGTCGACAAGGCAGCTATTTTTGTTCTTCCTTTAGAGATGAGACAATTGAGGCACAAACGGGTACAGGACTTAGCCACGTTCACTCTGCTCACTGGGGATGCACGAGTTCCATACTGGGGCTTACGGGCATTCCTCCAGTCACCTTTCCATTATTCCAAGACCAACTGTGTTTACGTACATCTGCTGGGGCCATACTCTCTACAGGTGATCAGTAGAGCTGTCGGTTGACTTACAATTCCAAGAGATTACATCTACACGACCCAGAGCTACAGGCTCCTCAATGAAGGTCTCTAGAGATAAGAGATATTTGGTTTCCTCAGGCTCCATTCCTTCAAACCGACTGCCAAAACTCTGGATCCACTCCTCCTCCACCATGAGACTTCCCCTAGGGGCATCATTACCATGACACCATGGCAGACCATGGCAGAAGTAAATTCCCAGCCTGTAGGGGTTTCGAGATAAGGACTGGAGGAAGAAGTCCGGAAGCAGTTCCTAAGGAACCGAAGCAAGCCTATGAGTGGCTTACCATCAGCAGAGTTTCAAACTGCTATTTTCTTCTATTTAACCTCCACAACTGAAACGTAAGACTTGTCTACTTCTCCAGGCTCAAGGAGAAAATGAAGCATTGATTCAGCTATGAAGAACTGTGTGGGACAAAATGCCCAAACAGCTTTAAATGGGCATAAAAATTCATAGTTATATCGCTGCCTAATTTATGCATTTTGCTTGACCAATTTGTAACTTATTGTACGTGTATGGAGTTGACTGAGTATGTCCAAAAGTCAAAAAGTTTATTCTGCAGCCACCAAGATCTTCCCCCTACTTCTGTTTCAATAATGTCCCCTTTCACAGAGCAAGAAAAAAATAAATGAACAAAAATAATGGCAGGGTGGGGACCTAGTGGCAGAGGGGGGCGGGGTTTGGGGGGAAGCCAATTAGGAAGCTTTTGGTGGGAAAATACTTGCAAAATGACCCAGATCAACTGCTGATCCAGAGAGTACACAGCTGGGCAAGATCCACGCCCAGAAGGTGGACTTTGCTTTGACTCTAAGAGCTGTCTTTGATGATCTGGCCTAGGTGCACAGCTATGCCTACCAGATGCATGTACAAGAAAGCTCGTCTTCCAGTAAATAACTGGCCACACTGCCCTTGTAAATGAAAGCAAGGATGCAGCTTTTGAGATCACTGACATTACGGTAGCAACTACGGATGCCAACACGAGCAAGCTCCCGGACACGTGACCCGAGGAGACACTGGTTTCTCACGTTAAACGGAGAAGAGGGCTTAAAATGCAAAATAATGAGAGGTGCCTAGGTGGCTCAGTCGGTGAAGCATCCAACTTCGGCTCAGGTCATGATGTAGCGGTTCATGAGTTTGAGCCCCATGTCGGGCTCTGCACTGACAGCTCAGAGCCTGGAGCCGCCTTTGGATTCTGTGTCTCCCTCTCTCTCTCTCTGCCCCTTCCCTGCTTGCACTCTCTCTAAAATAAATAAGCATTAGAAAAAGAATTCTAAAATGCAAAATGATGAAAAAGTACCAAATCCCTTTAATTCATGATAACACATTCAATGCTTTTCAAAATGCACTTTCATAAATACATTATATTTTTAATATAAAAATCAGTCCTCCCTCTTCTAGCACATGTGGTTAGGCGGAGGGTGATGGAAAATGGGAAGAAGCCACTCTGGACTGAAGGACTGACTGGGCAGCCTGCTTCCAACCAGACTCACAGAGTTTAGCTCCAGGTCTCTGGCTCCAGGGCACCTTTCCTGGACTCAGGTGAGAGTCCCCACCCCCAAACGGGCCTCCAGGAGAAGTGAGATGCATTTCTCCATTAGCGCTCGAATCGCACAGAGGGCTGATCTTCTCTGAATTGAGAAAAGCTCAATGGTGACCCACCATCTGGCTCTCAACTCGCTGGGATACCTGTCCTACTGAGCAGGGTTTTCGAGAGTCCCTCAAGGGGAAAAAGAAAAAAGGAAAAAGATATGAAGAAGACTACCTGTGTATCACTGCTTGTCTTCCAATTCTGTTTCTCACGAAAATGCCCATAAAGAAAATGCCCAGCTGCACACTGTTTCCATGATTGTCCTGCGTAAGATCAACAGAAGAGCGGCGTGATGAAACAGATCACCGGCGACCTGGCAGAACCGAGCACATGGGCCGCAGCCCACCGGGGGGCCACACCCCGTTTCCTGCCCATAAATGAAAGAATCACAGACAGCATCCGGACGAAAGGCAACTTGGTGCTGAAGGGACTCACGCCGCTGCACAGCCTAGTGGACTATATACATATACATGCATCTTTTATCTGAATTTGTCACTACACGTTGCCTGTCCAAGAGAGATTTTTAGGATTGTCTCAGATTTGGGGGCACTTAAGATCTCATCTTTCACGAGCGTCTATTAGTACCTTTTTTACGTTTTTTCTAAATCAAAATTATACGTGTGTGTAGTTTGATTACGTATGCGTTTCATACACGTGTGATTATATAAGCCCGCAGTTTGAAGAACTGAGCATATTGTTTGCAGCCTCTTTAGAAGAAGCCAACAGCAGACTTGTTCCCACCATTTCCTCTCCCTACAGACATCAACTTCCCCTGCCTAATGCCCTAGTGTGTGTCTATTTGCATCCACTGTGCTTGGTGTTTCAATTTAGAGCCTCATGCCCCTCAGTCCTGGGATACTTTCTCGAATTACTAGCTTTGTTTCCTCTGTTCACTTCTGGAACTCCCATTATTCCAATGTTGGACATCCTGGGCTGGCCTTCTAATTTTATCTCCCACCTCCCACGTTCCAAACTTCACTTTTTGGTGAGATTTTCTTAATTTTGTCTTGCAACCTATTACATTTTCCATTTCTGATATCACATTTTTAATTTCTGAGAGTTTTTATTTCCTTTCTTTTTTTTCTTTTTTTAAAATTATTTTCTGAACATTCTCTTTTAAAAGCAATCTATTCCTTGAAAGATGTAATATAGTGGAGACTCATAGGATGGTATTTTGGGCGGGGAGTTCGTCACCCGGCAGAGTCTCTACGTCTTCCAGGCCGCTTCGTTTTCTTTGCGTTGGCCTCTGTCATTCCTGTAAGGACACCATGTGGGGTGATGCTGGGCCACATATTCATGTTCCAGAGAGGGACGCTAAGTGCTGGCTGGGAGCTTCATGAGCACAGGAGGGGCACGAGGACTACAGAGCTGTCGGGAAATCTGCTGGGCCCTGTGCTGAGGAAGCCCGGATGACTTATCTTCAAGTCTGGTCTCCTGGTCCGGTCAGATGCTTCCAGCCTCCTGTTTGGGAGAGCCCAACCTGCTGCCGGCGTGCTTGGGAGCAGAGCAGGAACAAGGCTCACCATCCGGGGAATAAACTGTCACAGCCCCCTGCTTTCCCTGGGGGATACCTTCTTTGTGGAGGGAGCAGAGAGGCGCGCATGACTAGACACGGGATGGAAGAGAAGGATGTCTGCATTCCTCAGAACCCTTGATCCCGTATAAGACACACAGACAACAGTGCCCCATCACAGGGACGTCTCTCCAGCTCGCCCGGCAAAGCGCACATTAGAACAAGGCTCTTCTAACAGGGACAGAGCGAGGTCAAGACAACGGCTGGATGCAAAGCAGAGACAGGGTTGGGAGAGGGTGGAGAGGGAAGGAAAGGAAGTGCCTCGGTTGTTAGGAGTAGTTACAAGGTAGGTGACATGCAGAAAAACACTTGTGAGAAAAGAAGTCAGGAGAAGTGGAGAGGCGAAGCGGAAAGAAAATCCTGCAGAGAGCCTTCCTGGGGCACTCTGCCAGTAGATCCATTGGTGCAGCGGGCCAGTAGGGGTGGGGGCGCGGCAGGAGCAGTTCACCAGGGCCGAGCAATGGAGAAAACATAGGACCGAGGCCCAGACGCTGCATCGGTCAAACCTTAGGGGTTTGGTATCCCACTCGGCTAAGGATCGAGGCTCCAGACACAAGCACCCTCTCTGTGTCCCCGCTCTCTGACAACGCAGGGAGCCACCGAGGCAGCGGCCCGCCTGTGTGTGTGGAGGCGGGAGGGGCGGACCTGTCAGGAAGTGGACTGGTACTCCTCCGGCCTTGAGAAACTTTGAAGAATCGCTCGTGGAAAAGCCCACGCTACGTGGAAATGTTCTTCCCTAAAACGTGTCCATAGCAAGCCCGTGTACGTTCCTTGGGGCTCCATCACTACTCGGTCTGCCCCTGCACACTCTCCTGCCTGCCTTTTCACCTATCTCAGAGCTGATCACGGCACCGCCCCACCGGTCCTGCTGCCCCTCCCGTCATCCTTGTCTCCAGGGATGTCAGGTGGTCGGTAGGTGGCCACCTTAGTCATGAACAGACACGTGGGGAAACAGAAGACACCCAGCTAAGTCACACGCACAGGCAGTGAGTCAGCAGTGCCTGTCTGCCCACTCGGACCAAGGTAGACAGTACCTGCCTTGTGCTCTTCCCACAAAAGAACATACCAGAAAGTGCATCGGGGAACGGGCACAGTGGATTTCAACACTATCTCCACTGCTCTTGTTTCCCACAGCCCAGAATGACCAAAAACAACACGAGTAAATGAGTACAACGAAACCCCCGACTTCCTGGGACTGAGAAGTCAGTTTTCTGGAAGTGGAGAGAAGTTTACCCTGGTTTCTCAATGGCCCAGAATATCATGACTATATATGGGCTGCTGAAATGTAAGTGGGATGCAGATGGCTTCATAAGGCATTATTGCAAGGAAAATGGATTACAACCCTACGAAGGGTGGCCATTAGAGAAGCAAAAGAAAATTAAACAAATCTACAAAAGAGCCATTTAGCCCTTTCCACAAGCTGCGGCCACCCTGCTCGTTCTACTTGATGCACATGGGCAGTTCTCATTAAGGCAAATTGCAAGCGTGCAGCAGAGGAGGAACAGAACACTTATAAAACAGCCAGCGGAGCCAGTTTAGAATGAAATGTTTGTGCTAAAATTGCACCATCTCCCAAATTGCAGAAATGTGCCAGTTGCTTTAGGTTTCTGACAAAACTCCGTCTTTCGCAGAGTGGGTCAGCAGAGAGAAGAAAATGAGTTTGAAGTACGGGCCCAACTCTATAAATGACCATGCACCGTGACCCCCCTCCCCAACCACACCCACTTCAGGAGGTGGATCTGTTGCAAAGGATGTGATGGGCTGTAACAGCTTCCCAGGCACGGTTTCCAGAAAACACCTAAGGGGCTGGAAACCCACAATGGAGGCTCTGTAGAACTCGAGAAAGAAAGTGTGCTTGCATACAGGAAAGGTTTCACTCTGCCTCACAAGCGATGATCCCTGTATCAGCTCAAAGAGAGGAGAGAAGAAGCGAATAAAGAAAGCTACCGGGTAGGGTCTTCATATTAATAGCTGCTTTCCTGTCGCAGAACTGGACGTGACCGCATACCTTCCCAGGGCTGGTGGATGGGCTGGTGTTTGTCTGGTACTCACTCAGACGGTTGTCTTACAAACAAGATATTCTGCCCAAGACCATGGAAAACTTCAAAGTCTCTTAGTTAAGAAGAAGTGTTTGCTTTACCTAAAGTAAGCAGGACTCACCATCCAATGCCGCGTAGCGATAAGGAAGCCAGGTCGCTCTGGTCGGTTGCCTATCACTAGTTTTCCAACCACCTGAGCCATTCTGAGAAAGCTGAAGTGAGGACAGGCCAGGGTATGTTACCTTCACAGGGAAGATCTCCTGTCCAAATCCATCCAAACGTTCCACCTCGTTGATGTACATGAGCTCGGCTTCTGAGGGCAGGATTCCACTAAAACCGAAACAGCGTCAAAGAAGGAAATGGTTAAGAGCAACAAAGGCAGTGGAAGATCCGACCCTCCTGATGGCAAATTCCAGAGCTGTGGTTTAGCTCCAGTTCTGGGAAGAGCAATCATCACCCAACTGTGAGGACGCGGTACATTACTAAGTAATTCATTAACATATTCCCTACCAGCCTTTACTCAACGGGGAAGAATCAGAGGAAGGTAAGGTATTTAATTAAGAGCCACAGCCCTATAAACAATAATTATTCCAGACATCCCTGTGAATAATGCTGCTTGCTTTAAAAAAAAAAAAAAGTTATTTTCTCCCACCTAGGAAAAAAAATCTCCACTGTTAAGAAACAAGGAAAAAGTTTATGAGGATGCTATTTTGGGAGCCAAGTGGCCAAAACGAGAGAGAGCTTAGGACCACTGCACAGGTCCTCTGAGGTCGGAAGGAAGGCTGCTCGTTTTCCACTGGTCCCAGAGAGCTCCACGTAGCCCTGATAACAAGTTTTCAGGGCCTCCTCTCCCTCTTGACCTTGACTTTCCCATCCAAAGCAGATCTTTTAGGTCTTCACTCTTAACTCAAGCAGCCCCAGTCTCCCCAGCTCTGGCAACAGAGTTTTCGGAAGGTCAGAGAGAAGAGTTCTCCTGGCTAACAGCTTCACATCTATGTGGGCTTGCTGGTGTGGAAAGAAGAAAAGGAAAAAAGAAAGGGAGAGAAAGAAAAAAAAAAAAAAGAACAGGAAAAAGGGGAGGCAGGGCAAGCACACAGTTTTTGAATCTATTTGCGCCTCTGGGAACAGGGCTGAGCCACATGCAGGATAGAGCACAGCCGGGGGCCGGGGGTGGGAGCCAAGCGCCTTGGCGGGCCCTACCTGTGGGCTTTGTGTTCTTGGGCTACCTTCTGGGTCAGCTCCTCCAGAACGGCCTCCTCCAGGGCCAAATCCTATCAAAACAGAAGCAGTTGAGGTCATTTGCTGTTTGTTAGGAACAAATCTTAGGAGCTCTGTTCTCCAGAAGGTTTTCCTGATTAGCCTCACTTCATCCACCTCTCCTTTACTCCTTCAAATCGAAAGTTGTCCATTTTCGGGCTGACGGTCCATTGTTACTTTTAGAACATGGCTCTCCACTATAACTTAGGTTCTCCACTTATAACTAACATGCCTCTTTCAAGGCATAGTTTGGGGAGCCACCTAAATTCTGGAGGGTATAGTAATAGCTCTTTTTTCATTTACCTTCTTCTTCTTTGTCTGCCTCCCAGACTCACTTTTATTGAAACTGCTTTGTCAGTACTTACGTATTTTTAACAATCGGGGTATGAATTTCCAGCCCACTATCCTTTCAAAAGCTGAGCCTAGCAAGGGGCTGTGCCTGGCCTTTTTGTCCACCACCACAATATCCAGGCACTAATTCAGAGCTACAGAAGGCAGAGAGGGCTCATTCAGATGTTACTTGACAGACCCTTGGGAGCAGAGGCCATGATGTCTACAAGTAGGGAGTTCTATAAGCTAACGGTGTGTGGGAACCCGCTGGTGTCTCCAGCACCTAAATCCCAGGGCCCTGGGGCCTGTGGCTCCCGTGGCATTAGAGCCGATTGCACATACCTCTTCCCAACACCCCTCCGCTGACAGTGGGAATGTATCAGGCATTGTTACACGTTTACCAGCACACAACTGTCTGGGATGGACGGTCTGAAGGAGTAATTCCGAGACAGGGAGACCAGAGCAACCAGTTCCTGAGACTCTGACAGCCGTGGTGATTCCAGAGCTCCGCGAATTCCTTGTGGTAGCCTGGGGAGGCTCAAGCCGAGGGCCAGCTGCCTCAGACCTTCCTAGGGGCCGGTTCCACACCATCTGCCCCAGGTTGATAAGCACCGACGAGGGCAGAGATATACACGCCACTTCCCTCTGAGCTCCAGAAGGGGTGTCAGAAGGGCCTCTGAGCTACGTGTCCTGGTGAGGCCCTCTGAGGCTCATCGTAGACACTGAGGGTGGAGGGCTGGGGGCTGAAGTTTGGCAGAAAACATCCCAAATGCCGATTCCCTGGATTCGAGAATACCATCTATACCAAGATGGCCTCCAATTTAACAATTTTCCGTGGATGAAATCCCACCCCCAAAAAAGGTACACCTCAAAACTGCAAGAAACATCCCATCTCAAATCAGGGAAACATGAAAAAACAGTATCTTTTAAATCCGGAAAATGAGGGTGTAAATGAGGTGCTGGAAATTGTATAGCCCTGCAGATGGTCACAAGAAACCTCGGAGAAGGTGGAGGCAGCTCTTATTTTCCGTGCATTAACTGATTAATTTGCTGTTTTCCTGTCTAGCCATCCACTGAAATGACTCAAGTCCACGACAGGGAATAAGCGCCGTTTTTCGCCCGGGAACAGCAAAGAGGCCGCGTGGCTTGCACACGGGAGCGATGGGCCTGCATCCGGGTATTGAGTGGTAGTCCTAACGCGGTACTAATTGTGAAAAGCTAATGAAAGGCATGTGGCCGTTGGAGAAAATAAAGAAAGGTAAGCGAAGATCAGAAAGTGCCCCATGAAACCTCAGCTTCCTACTTTGAAAGGAGAAAAGCCCAAAGGTGCGCCTCTGCTATCCCACTCCATTCAAGCGCCTCCATCTGCGTGTGGGGCCTCCCTGAGGTATGCGCCCTGCCACAGGGAAGGCGCGAGCGGCCCTGCGTGAATGAAAAATGGCAGAGTGCATGCCTGTACACAGCGGCACACCTGTGGAGTGCCCTGGGTACTTCGCTTTGTTCTTTGCTCTGCCTCAGAAATGCCATTTGACGAATTCGGTTGCTTTTTTAAGATCAAACAAGGCCATTCATCCCATCTTCCCTCCCCCACCAAAGGAATGTAGTCTTCTCTTTGAATTCTCCAGTGGAACCTCGCACAAGGTTTACAACCTTCCATGGCTCCCCACTGCCTGCTCAATTAGGTCAACACCTGGGCCTGGCATTCAGACCATTCTTTGGCGTGACCTGGCCTTCCCTTCCAGGCCTCCTCTCTCAAAGGTTCAAGGCCTCAGGCAAACCCTTCTTCCTAACAGAATGCTTGTATGTCTCCTGACACACTCATGCTGAGCCTTCCTGGAAGAAACACCAGGGGCCCATCACACTGAGTGAAATGTCACCCTGTCCTTCAGGTTTCGTCTCAACTACCGTTCCCTTGACCGGGCTTCCATATTCCCCCATGCCGGATGTAGTAAGCCTTTCCTCTTCCACTCTGAGTGTGGCTCATCCAGCCCTCCCCACGGCTGGCCTACTGTCTCTCTTACACAGTTATCCGGATGCTCATCTGACCCTTCCTCCTTCACCCTCCCTCTTCTTCATCACAGACAGGCCCCTAACAGCACCAGCTCTTCTCCACATCACTTACGGGCCTATCACGGGGCTCTTACATGATGCCCACTTATAAGCTCTCCATATGCAGTAAGTGATCAATAAATGCTTATTGAACTAAACTCAACAGGCAACTCAGTAGGCAACAAAGTTTCACGTCGTCAAACCGGAGTTTCTAATCACACAGAGCAGGTTAATGATCGTTTGCACCTTCTGCCTGTCCTCTGCTTACATTTCAAAATTCGTGGAGTGTTGCTGCCCGAAAAGCACAGTCTTCAGCCTCCTTGTGCTTGCATGCCAGAGACAAGAGGGTCATGCTAATCATAAGACGATGACGATGGCAATGACAAGGACAATTACTTCCTGAGAATTCACCATGTGCCAAGTAACGTACTTCATGTGCATTCTCTCCTTTAGTTATCCCAGCTGGAGTAGGCATGCTGTCCTCATTTTTTAGATGAGAAAATGGAGGCTTTGGTGAGACAAATAATCAAATTTTAAAATAAACTAAATTAAATAACGGCCCAAGTTCACATAGCCGGTAAATGGCAGCCAGGACACGGGCACAGAATGCTTGGCTCCTATAGTGTGAACCACCTGACCACAGGCCACAATGTATCCAGGGTACAACATGGGGCAGAATGACAGGACAGAAGCCCAGGAACATCCACAATTCAGATATACACACTGACATCGGCTTCTGTCACAGTGTCTTCAGTGCTGTCCAACAAGACTTTCTGCAATGATGGAAATGTTCTATATCCAAGCTTTCTAGTACAGTAGGGTTAGCCACACGTGGCTACTGAATTTTTTTTTTAAAGTGTACATATTTTGACAGAGAGAGAGAGAGAGTGAGGGAGGGGCAAAGAGAGAGAGGGAGGGGGAGGGAGAGAGAGAGAGAGAGAGAGAGAGAGAGAGAGAGAGAGAGAACCCCAAGCAGGCTCCACACTGCCAGCGCAGAGCCTGATGTGAGGCTCAAATTCACAAACCATGAGAGCTTGACCTGAGCCAAACTCAAGAGTCGGTCGCTTAACCAACTGAGCCACCCAGGCACCCCTACTGAGTGCTTTTTAAATGTAGCTAATGCAACTGAGGAACTGAATTTTCAATTTTATTTAACTTTAAGTAACTTCAATTTGGATGTACATTGCCAGCCACATGTCACAATGTATGTAGCTACTATCCCAAGGAGGGGAAGTTTGGATCCAAGAATAACATATCCATATTCATTCGTTCACTGTGAGATTTAACGAGGTCTATGCTGTTCAGGTATCTGATTTGCTCAGAGCCCAGTGGAGACCGTCATATTCTGGAAAAGGTGAGATACACAACTCCTTCCAGCCTTCACAGACAGCACTGGGACCTGCCAAAGCATTCTAACATCTACAAACTCGTAAGTATCATGCTGGCAATCACCATAAAAAATTCTAAATAGCACCGAAGCCTGGTCTCTGCCCAAAGGCTAGGTGAGTAAGACCTTTTTAGGAGACAAAGGTGAAAAAAAAAATTGTGGAAAATTCTCAACCCAATTGATTGTCTCCACTAGCACAAAAAGGCACGCTCTCTAAAATTCTAAGGTGTGAGCTTCACTTTCGTCTCCCCAAGCGCACTGGGGAGCCTCTGAGATGTTAGAGATGTTGGTTCAAGCATGTTGACACCAAATCCTATGAAGAGCTTCTGGGCCAAGTAATATGCTAATCTCTTTGAATGCAGGTCGATTTGATGGGTAGAGTTAACAAGGCATGAAAAACAACAGATCTATCAGACGATACAGATGTTTTCTTGGCGGGAAGAAGAATAAGGACAGAGTTATTCATGAAACCATAGAGATCTCGCAGTATTTCCCTAACCTATAAGAATAAAGGTTAAGTATGCGGCAACCTAAGCTCATCTCAAGCCCTGACAGGGATAATGACTACAGCCTTACATATGCTAGTCTTTCAAAACTTGAACCCTTGTCACCAGACACACTACTTTCTCCCATGTGCCACAGCCAACTGGATGCCAAGTTCTGCTCGTTTGATTTCCAAAATATCTCTTGCTTTGCTTTCGTGTTCTTCTTGTCACTCATAATACCTAAATCACCTCCCGCCCAGAACACCATGATTCTCATCTGACCTTTCACAAACGGTCTTACTGCTCTAATCCAGCGGTTCTCAAAGTGTGGGGTCTATAAATCCCCAGAGTCCACGGGTTCTGAGCCCTGAGATGTTTCATCTCATCTGCTGCCACTCCCCTCTGCCACTCCTGAGCGACAGTCAGATTCACCACAGACTCTTACACGATCACTCATGCCACCCTGCCCCTGCTCTTTCCCTCCCTGTCTAGATCATTCCTTGTTCCCTACCTGTCTGCCTGCTGCAATCCTGCCCACCCTCTGAGACACAACTCGCCCACCATTAGTCTTTAAGCCTTTCCTAACCACCACCCCCCCAGCAGAGGTAACCTCTCCCCACATAAAATCCTGACTGCACTTTATTACTCTTGGCTTTGCATTCTGATTTTGCAAACTTCCTATTTACTCAACTATTCGGCCGCTTCCCTGAGAACAACCACCGTTTCTTATATAACTTGATTTCCTGGTAGTCAGTTACCCAGGCCAGTGCTTTGGGCAAAACAGTTGATAAAAAAATAAGTGATGAATGATCAGGGTTTCTAAAATCAGAGCCAGGATACTGCAGCAGGTATAGCTTTTCAAACATTTTAATTCCTCCTCATTAAAACTCTTCTCATTTACCCCAAAGCTTCCAAACAGCAAACATACATTCTCCCGGGATTAAAACCTAGCCTCGTTCCTAATTTAACCCAAGACTGGGCATTTGACTCCATTGACTCATTCAATGAAATTTCACGAGTGCAGAATATACGCCAGTTAACAGTAACAAGACAGAAAGGGTATCTACCTACGGACCACAGAGCTGACGTCCCAGCTGACAATCCGTCAACACTGGACACGTTTAGATACTGAAAGGGCCCTGAAGAATGCACATAGAAGGTGATTTAGCAGGAAGTGGTTGATGGCTGGAGTGTATCATACAGGTGGTCAAGGAAAAGGGAGTCGTCTTTGAGGAGGTGATATCTGACTCAAGATTTTCAATGTCAAGTCACAGAAAGATCTGGAGCACAGTACTGAAGGCACAGGAAACCCAAGGACGAAGGTTCTGGGGTGGGAACAAACTTGATATGTTCAGAAAGTTAGGAAGAATGCCATGGCCCTGGAGAGGTGGACACGGGGACTGGGGAGAGGGGTGTCAGGGGACAGAGAGGTGCCTTGAGGAGGCGGGAAGAAGTACCTTTTTCAGTGTTTGTTTATAAAATGTGTCCCCACTTTATAAATGCATGGACTTTCCTCCCTGGGGAAATATACGTATGTAAAATCCTCTGAGATTTTCAAAGGAAACAATTAAACACCCAGAGAAGGTAGAAAATTAATTAAGAAAAAGGAAATCACACTTACCATAGGAAACAGCACATATTCTCTGAGGAAATCTTGAGAATCAAACTGATTGTAGTCTCCAAAATCAGCTGAGAAGAAACACGGGGGGAAGGGTAGTATTTATTATATGAAATTAAAGATGGAATAAAGCAAGGGTAAAATTATCGCCACATTTATTATTCCCACTTCGTCCTATTTCTTCACTATTCGATAAAAAAAAAAAAAAAAAACGGTGCCGCGACATGTTTGATATTGTTACCACTTTTACTTAGCAATACTGTAAATATCAGCATGTGAGCCCTATTACACAATTTTCTAGGGGAAAAAAATGGAGAAATTTGAAAGCGATCCCTGAGCTATTTTAAAAATTTGAAACAAACCTATACTTATGTTTTTGTTAAATATGCACCAACACATTATCTTAAGAATATCTGCCAAGGGGGCTTTTTAACTCAAGGTTAATTGGGAGAACTGAAGAGCCAAACCCATCTGCAACTTTTCATATATTTGCAGCTGGAAATTCCCACCGTAAATCACCGTTGGCAAGCAACCCTGCACATTTTTACACCTCCTAAACAAGCTGACATGTTGCAAGATGCCAAAAATTCTGTTTTGTCCTGTTTTCATTTCACCACGGGATGTCTGAGCACATGCAAGAAGAAACTGTGTCTATATTATCAATCTATACATGCCTTGCATCTAATCCTACCTGCTCTCAAAAAAGATCAAACTGCATACAGACTTAATTTCATGCAAAAGATCTGGCATCAGGCAGAAATGGGTGCAGGTATCTTTGGGGTACAAGAGATACAGAATGCAAGAGTCCACACACAAGGCCAGCATCCACACGTTGCTGAGAAGACAGAGACGCACCTAAGAAACTCAGCATTTAACTAATGAGCAATTAGGTGAGGCATTCAGGACGGCAACAATCACATGCTCGGCCTGTCTTCATATTTACTCATCAGTTACTGTATTTCATCACGACGTATAACTAAGTGGATGTGTCTTCCTAAGGGCCCAACAAGGGTTCTTGGGAAAATTACTTTACAAATATGAGAGCTAGGGGAATGGCTGGCTTCAAGACCCCAGCGAACAGAGAGTTAGTTCACCAACTTCCTTTAGCCTGAAAGCTATCACACCAGGATCTTCCAGGATCCAGGAGGCCTGTGATAAAGCCAGGGATTGAAGAGTAAGAGGCCAAAACGAGTAATAAAGTGAAGAAAGGAGAAAACTTTTTAAAAAGAGAAAGATCCAATTTGCAGAGGAGGGACACAGTGGATCTTCTCTCTCTTCTTCCTACTAAAGGGGGTCTTCTCCTTCATTTTGATGATCTTTCTTTCATGACCACTAACTGTTCTTTCATATTGTTCTGGGCACCGTTCCTTTCCTTTCCAGTCTTTAAGCGGAGAGATGGGATACAACATATTTTGTGTATTTTCATCCACAAGGTAACGATAGCTAACTACTGGAGTCGTACGTCCAACAAAAATTGCTAAACTGCTAATACTCCGGGATGAAAGAGATCAAAGGACGTCTGCCTCTTTAGACATTCTAGAACCCAAAAGGTTCAACTCCAGTTCAGAATTTGGGATGGGAAGTTCAGTTCACAGCTTCTACAACAACAGTCCTCACAGCAAGGGCTTGGCGGCTGGCATTCCGTCTGGACACGAAGTGATTTTAAAGAAAACAGTCTCTGAAAGGGAAACCTGTTTCTTTTAAAAAAAATTATATTTTATCTTCTTGTTTCCAATATGACTAAAGGCAAGGCACCACTCAGTTAAGAGTAATGTATAAATATATGTAAAAGTCATGTGACATATTTTACATAAATATATGTAAAAATACATGTAACAACTTAGAAATGGTAAAAACAATCGCTCCCATAACTCGAAGTAGGATAGATTGAAAGATGAAGGTACTTCACTATGTGTTTGTTGCTTTGCAATATCTATCTATCTATCTATCTATCTATCTATCTATCTATCTATCTATGTCATTACACATACATATACATATGTTCCTCTCTTTAAGTGTGTGAGTATAAATTAGACTGCAATATTTAAAGCTATCACACTTGAAACTGATGTGAAAGTCAAAGAGTCACGACATGAAGCCACAAAATATGACCACACTGGGCAGTGGAATCATTCTGAGAAAATGTTCCACAAACCCTGCATGTAGCTTTAACTAAAGTCAGGATGGAAGCTGCTATTTCTCCAAATAAAACTACAATTATACAAGCGTGAGCAATTTGCAAGCAGCCTTGCGACGTCCACCAGCCTGCCACCAGAAATCACTATGTCTGCGTTTTTAACGTCTCTTGAAATGAAAAGTGAGAGTTACCGAGGGATCGTTTCAGTAAATGCACTTTTTTTCTCAGAGAGGCCAGCAACACGGCAAACAGAAAATGCGATCTCGTGGGCCGGCCGCCACGCTCCTTACCTTGCACGGCCAAGCCGGCCAGTCGGATCACCTGCTCCAACGCACACCGCAATCGCCCTTCAAGCACGTCCTTTTTGACTTGCAGGTAATACTGATACCTGTTTATGGGAACAGAGGAACAAATAACCTTAAAAACACATACTTGGAATATGTTCCCACAACATCGATGTCTCGCTGTATCAAACTCTGTGTGCACAGCGGGACGCACAGGTGATGCTGCTAAAGGTCAGCTGTATTAAAGATGGAAAGTGCCCTCTTCCCGTGTTTATCTTTCTTTGATGTGGCAGGTGCCACATCCCATGCATTCTCAGTTTGAGAACATTCTCATCAAATCACTTCAGTGTAGGTCCGCAGGATGAAATACTGATAAGGACCCATTCCGCGTAACAGACATCAGGAATAAAAATGTTCTTCCACACCTGGCTGCCCACAGCAACACAGCTGCCCAGCCTACATTCAACAGTGGGGCATTCCCAAAAAAGTTCTAGAAACATGTCATTTTTTTTCTTTTTTTTTAAACTCAAAAGTTTGGTAGAGCAGAACACAAAGAGGCCAAATAATTTGGCATTCTGCTAATGGATAGGATAGAGCTTCTGAGAGCGAGGCTAACCCTACAGGTCCGTGGCTCACAAAAATCCAACCTGAAGTACATTCTCAAGCCAGCACAGCGCAGGTGAACAGAATGTGCCCATGTACAACATCAAACCTCAAAGTAGACCACTGCTCTCAGAAACCAATAAAAACAGTGTATTGTTTCCTTGCCAATAAAACTGTATTCTTAGAATTACCTACACATTTAGATATCGCCTCACCCCAAACCTTTCTTCCTAGGACTCCACTTCCCTTGACCATACTCTTAAAACAGTCAGTCACCTCTATAACAGACTTTTCCTAGCACCAATTCTTGGCAAATGCTAACAACCTTTCTGCTCTTGGTAACCATGACTTTCTACTTTTTCTAAACTTGGACATGTCAATGCAGGGAGTTCAAGAGTGATCCAAAGCTCAACTCTTTTAGAGAGAGGCAACGAACACTGAGAGCTAATTATTGCTATCTCTACCTTGTTATCATGGATATCATTACATATCAATCCAATGCCTATTTGAGGGAAGGACTCAGGCTCCCTGTCTCCTCTAATAGAGTCTCTATTTCTTCTCTCCTCTTGGGTCTGCTGGTCAGGGTAGAGACAACCATGTCAGGCTCTGGTGGGGAAAACCTATACTCAAATCAGAAGGACCAACGCTGAGTTATTTAAGACTTCTCTTTTGTAAAACTTAGCATGTAATAGAAAAACACCCTGTTCTTCCTACACCCAGCCTAACTTTCACCTAAAATATTCATAATCATTTTACAGGCTCCACTACTGAATCAAGAGCTTTACTTCCTGTCCACATCAAGAAATGTATAGTGGGGCACCTGGGTGGCTCAGTCGGTTAAATGTCCGACTTCGGCTCAGGTCATGATCTCACGGTTCATGAGTTCGAGCCCCGCGTCGGGCTCTGTGCTGACAGCTTGGAGCCTGGAGCCTGCTTTGGATTGGATTCTGTCTCCCCCTCTCTCTGCCCCTCCCCCGCTGGTGCTCTGTCTCTCCCCCTCTCAAAAATAAATAAACATTAAAAAAAATTTTTTAAAGAGAAATGTATATAATAAGTGCCTGTGCTGATTCTCAGAGACAAGTCCCTGGTATGTGTAGAAAATCTCTGTGCCCACTCCGTGCCCTGAGGTCAGTGGGCAGGGCTCTGTCTCACCTAGTTACTATATATATCCTTAGCTGGTGAGAAGCATCATGGATTCTAAATCCCAACAAATAGGAATACAGGTTACAAATAAGAACATGTGGTTAAAAGTCTTTGGTAATGAAGTAGCAGTTTCTGACAGTGCGCAATCAGTAAGGAGGAAATACTAGGTAGGATATTTCTTAAAACCGTGTGAAAGTGAAGGCACTGCCTGGGGATGGAGGAAGGGGCAGAGTTTTGGACAATCGTGTGTGATGGAAAGAAAAGGGGAAGTCGTAGCCTGTCTCTTCATTATTCACAGCGGAGAATCAGAGTAAATGAAAACATTCTGAAGCAATAATTGTGTATGAAGTTAAAGAAACACCAGGAGTAAATCGAAACATCACAGACTAAAGAAACCTGGATCGCCACAGTTAAAATATGCCACGTGTTATCTTCCGGTTTTCTTCTTTCACCTGTTCACTCAAGTTCTGTCCCCAGGCTCAAGTGTATTCAAGCTCCACCTCTCCCAACGTTTCACCCGAGGTGAGTTAACACTACAGAAACGTGGTCCCATGCGCTCGCATAATATAAGGGCCTGCTCTCTGCCCACTTTTCTCCCATCCCAAGGGGGAAAAGGTAGCAAGTTCTGCACATGGTACACGGTGAGGATCTGAGCTTCCATGGTTTTACTCGGCAAACCAAGAGCTCCAACAGAAATGGTTTACGTTAGTGCCTTTGCCTCAAGGCACATGCACCCTGCCAATGATGGGCAAAGCTCAGGTTCTATAGCCTCACTTGAAGAGCAGATTTGTGTCTAAAAATGCAATCTGATGCACATTATTAGTTCATCTCCTGGGGGAAAGCTCAGTAGAACTTGAACCAGGAGGGAAAACATGGGCTGTGGAAGCTTACTTCCCATTCCATGTAACCCAGCACATTCCCTGTTTGTGTTCCCTTCCCTCAAGGCTCTTCCTTAGTATCATCTGCCATGTTCTTTCCTTGTGCCCTAGCCTGACTCTTGGTTTTCCTCTGGCACCTGCCTTGTGCCTCAAGGAAACAGTAAAAGTTCCACTCATTTGTATGAGGTAACTTTCACTTCCAGAGACTAAGAAGTGTATATGCTAACTAACTTGGAATGTAAATTAAAAAAATAAATAAAATGGTAAAAAAATAAAAATAAAGATAGTAAAATAAAAAAAATGAGTGATCAAGTCACAAATAGACATGGTGGAAACTCAAATGCACTTTACTAAGTGAAAGAAACTTAAAGAAACCAAAGAACCAAAGAAAACTACATACTCTATGATGCCAACTATATGACATTCTGAAGCAAAACTATGGACACAATAAAAAGATCAGCAGTTGCCAAGGGTTGTTGGGGGAGGGGGAAAATGAACAGAAAGAGCTCAGAGGATTTTTAGGAAATATTTTTAGTGAAATTTTTAGTGAACAGATGATATTATAATAATATATACCCTTATACTGATACATATCCTTATAATGATATATATTGTTATATTTGTCTAGACCTATATAATGTACAACACCAAAAACAAAATTGAAGGCAAAAAAAAAAAAAGAGAGAGAGAGAGAGAGAGACTAAGAATTGCCCTTGAGTTTTTCATGGAAGATCTTTCAGGCTTATAACCGGGCCAGTTCTTAGATAACTGAACACCTCCTTGTGGAAACCTAGGAAAGCAAGAGGGTCCCAAGTCATCAAAGGATCTTTTAGGTGTCAAGAGTTCATTGTGAAAGGAGATAGACCTTTGAAGAGGAGCCATTTAGACTCTGAAGATCACACTTTCAAAAGTGGGGGAATCAGAAGAAAAGAACTATGAGGAAGTGTTACTTCATCTTACTGCCAGAGGATCCCGCTGCGGCTTTCTTCAGAAAAGTTAAAGGACATCGGAACCAAGTAAACAGAACAACCAAACAACAGCAACAACACAAAACCCAGAATTTCGGGATAGGAAGGAATCTTAAGTTTACTGAAGAAAAGTACAATGGGAATGGGATTCGAAAGAAAGAAAGAAAGAAAGAGAAAGAAAGAGAGAAAGAAAGAAAGAAAGAAAGAAAGAAAGAAAGAAAGAAAGAAAGAAGAAAGAAAGAAGGAAGGAAGGAAGGAAGGAAGGAAGGAAGGAAGGGAAAGAAAGAGAAAGAAAGAAGAAAGAAAAAAAAAGAAAGAAAGAAAGAAAGAAAGAAAGAAAGAAAGAAAGAAAGAAAGAGAAAGAAAGAAAGGAAAGAAAGAAAGAAAGAGAAAGAAAGAAAGAAAGAAAGAAAGAAAGAAAGAAAGAAAGAAAGAAAGAGAAAGAAAGGAAAGGAAAGGAAAGGAAAGGAAAGAAAGAAAGAAAGAAAGAAAGAAAGAAAGAAAGAAAGAAAGAAAGAAAGAGAAAGGAAAGGAAAGGAAAGGAAAGGAAAGGAAAGGAAAGGAAAGGAAAGGAAAGGAAAGAAAGAAAGAAAGAAAGAAAGAAAGAAAGAAAGAAAGAAAGAAAGAAAAGAAAAAAGAAAAAGGAAAAGGAAAAGGAAAAGAAAGGCCAACCAACCGACCAACCAACCCAAACCAAACCAGAACATACAATTTCAAGGCAGGGAAAGTGGTAAAGTTCACCCCCTTCTCCTAATCCTACAACGCTGAATCTCTTCTATTAGCATCCACTCCCTGCCATCTTGAGTGGTTCTGACTCATTTTCTGCTCTACAAGCCCAGGAGAAATGTGGATATTCACACTTATTAAGCACTTCCTGTGCACAGAAGTTGGTTAGGAGCCGAGGGACATCCTGGAGAGGTTGATGACTGTCAACAGGGGCGCGCTTCCTGTCTTGGACCACTGACGCCATGGTTCTCTCTCTAGTGCACTACTAAGGGCTCAGCTTTTAAGAACCAAAGAGTGAAGCATTTTAAAAGGTGTTACCCTAGCATTATCTGCCATGGCTAGAGCCTTTGATCATGCAGGGCCCTTTAGGAATGTAACTTGCAGAAGTCAGCGAAATAATCGTAGTTTTCTCATCCTGCCGATTCCAACTTTCACCTACAGTTATCACTTCTATAACATGTGAGGAAGTTCTAGTACAGATCCATTCCATTCCAGGCAACAGTGTGTTCCAATTCACTAGCAAGGAACAGCAGCATTGTTCCCGGTCATTCAGGTCGGACGCAGGCTGAAGAACGAGAGGCTGAAGAGGCAGAGCTCTTGCCTGGAAGCCATCCAGACTATGCGAGAATCTGAACGGAGTTAATGATACGCTGTTACTACCACACGAGACTGTGGATGTGACGATGTGAGACTGCAGAAACGAGAATGAAATGTGAACCACTTTGGAAACTGTCTGTTTGGTACATTTTTGCTCAAAAGGCACTTTTGTAAAGTATGATAATTCCATCCCGTATGAAGACTAAATTAGAGAATACGAGCTGAAATTCTATTTCTAGAATGTTTGGTTTTTGCTTATTTTTGATTAGAGATTCAATTCTAACGGCAGTAAAATGTAACAGTGAATTCTATTTTGGAAACATGCAATTTCACGGAAGTATACTCCACCCTGTCATAGCTTTGGGTGGAGGGGAAAAAAAAATACACCAATCCTCATGCCAGGAAAGTATTTGCCAACTTTCCAAAGGGATCCTCTTTGAAACCCCGAGCTCACAAGGAAAACTTTTTAATATTTTTCATATTCAAAGACCTGGAAATAGCCCACCTGACTGCTGGGGTCCAATGAGTGGTTTCAGGTTAGGATTCCGCTCTCCCTCTAAGAAGTGGTGAACAAAACTATGCTTGTTGAAAAGAATAAAAAAAAATAAAAAATAAATAAAAAATTAAAAAAAACAAAACAAATTAAAAAAAACTCTGCTTGTTGAATAAAGGTAACATTTCTATTTTCAAGGTTTTTGGTTTTGTTTTGTTTTGAATCCACAAAGATTAAAATTCCGATTTCTCTACGTGAAACAGAAAAGCTTCCTGATAGTCAGTGCTATTAAATATTACAACTCAAAACTGACAAATAATATGAACCAGTCTTTAGATGTCTCATCTGTCTGGAATAGTTCCATCCAATCTCAAGAAAACAAGTGACTTTTCCAAGTTCCTTCCTCCCCCTAAGCTTCTGAAATTTTTTTTTTTAAATACCATACTGGGTCCCATCAATAGAGCATTCAGTTCTTCTGACCGTCGTATCAAAGAACTCTTTGAAAATTACACCCCATAATATCATCCTCAACATTTACAGATGTGCCGCTACAATCTTCAATCTCTCTTTTTAATTCATGTAAGGGGAATTTAAGTCCTTATGCAACTCTGCTCTATTTGCTGGTCTGTCGCTGCTTCTCTGATGGAGAAATTCCATGTGGTGTTCTGAAAAGTATGGACTGTACTACCGCAGAACCACAAATAAGGCGAGAGGAACGCAGAGGCCGAGTACGTGTTGCTTTGAAAATATTTCTCCCACCCCTCCCACAAGAGAAATGTTCATTCCAAACCCAGTTCAGCAGAAGTGCCTCCAACAGAGAACAGCTATGAAAGTATAAAAGCCTTAAGAGCTGGTCTGGGTCATGCCTCTACTCAAAGACTTCACATTGTCAGCACGAGTCACAGGATGGTGGGGACAGGAGTGGGGGAGGCCTCTTCTATTGCTCCAAATGGTTGCTCTCCATGAAGCCTCCCCGCTGAGAGGGTCATACCCACTCACCTCCCTCATCGACTGTGCTACAGCTTTGGCGTCAATGGGATGGGGGTGGACACTCCTGAGCCGAAGCCTTCTGAGCCATTTCTGTTTCCCTTTGCCCTGAGCCCCAGGGAAAGAAGGCAGTGGACACAGTGGTCATGTAAGGTGGGCAGGAAAAAGCCTTTGTTTCTGAAGGCCACAGAGATCCGCAGGGCATACATCGTCAGAGCATGACTTAGCCCACGTTGTTTGATAAGGGAAGGATTTCCAAGACCCAAGTCCTACCCTTTTGTTTTTAGAGAAGAAAACCGTGTGGAGGAAGAAGAAATGACTTGTCCACAGTAACACTGCTCTTGAAGGCAGGGCCAGACAGACCGGAGCTCAGAGCTCTCCTCCCGCACGTGAGGGTGGAATCTGATTCCCAGCCACTGCGGCCAAGTCGTCAGTTCCACTGAAGTCTAAAAGTAAAAACTAAAATAAAAATGCCACTGCCTGGTGCTTTTTGTGATCCCAGTGCCTCTAAGGAAAGGCTTCGATAACCAAGCAACCTTCCTCCCCATTAGATTGTGCCACAGCATGTGAGACAGACACTGGTAAGAGGAGCTTTTCTGTAAAAATGTATTATAGTCGTAAGTGGACCCATGGATTATTCAGATCTGTTGTGTTGGGTTTTCTTCCCAGTAGCAGCCTCTGGGAAATTTCACTTTCCTGCCCCAGAAGTAGACAGAGGGCAAGAAGATGGAGCTATGCGTTTAATCACTTGTGAACAACATCATAAGACAGAAAGGGGACAAAGCGAAATCTAGAGAGCTGGGTCTCTGATTGTAGGTTCCCAGAAGGAGAGGCTCCACCCAGAAATGGGTACAAACGGCCCTTAGATGTATGTATTTCCAAATGCAGATTTTTAAAAAATGTTTATTAATTTATTTTGAGAGAAAGAGGGAGTGCGTGTGCGCATGCGAGCTGGGGAGGGGGAGAGAGAGAGAGAGAGAGAGAGAGAGAGAGAGAGAGAGAGAAGTTCAAGCAGGCTCCATGAGAGAGAGGGAGGGAGGGAGGGGGAGAGAGAGAGAGAGAGAGAGAGAGAGAGAGAGAGAGAGAGAAAGAGAGAGAGAGGCTCAAGCAGGCTCCACGCTGTCAAAAGAGCGTGACACGGGGCTCGAACTCACCAGCAGCAAGATCATGACCTGAGCCAAAATCAAGAGTCAGACGTTTAACTGATGGAGCCACCCAGGCGCCCCCCAAATGCAGAGTTTTTAAAAAAAAGCAGACCACAGTTCATCCTCAGTAAAGACATCCGCAGTCTTTACTGGGTGTGATTCAGCTGAATCAAGGTACTTCTATATTATGGATCATGAAAAAGGCTATCTAGACTTCATTCTGTTACCACCTTACTTAGTAACACCTGATGAGTTGTATGATTGGCACCTATCACCCATGCATTACTCTTTTTACCCCCACTGCCCGAGGAGATCCGAGAGAGAAAGAAAATGCTTTCTCATAGTTAAAAATAGGTTACTGAAAGCATCCTGTAAGCTGTAACTATCGACCTGCATTACCACTGTTATTATCAGACAGCTCCTGTCTGCCTCTCCCTTCCCTACAGTTCAAGGTCAGTCAAACTAGCTTATCTCTTGTGCATGGTCAGTAGGGCTGTGACAACTTAGAGAGAGAAGGGCATTTCAATACCATCCCTACATTCCTCAGTCTGTGAAGGCTTTCCATCAACTACTGGGGTCGGAGGGGCGAGCGAGAGAAAGACAGGTTGTCATTGTGATCACGAGGGAAAGTGTAATGACTTGAATCGCCCTTTCCTCACTAGAAAACTTCCTTCACAGTCAGCCACATCAGAAGAATCTTGCCAGAATGTACTGGAAACCAGCTCTCCCAGGGCAGAGCAGTATGTACCAAAACACTAGCATTGCTTTCTGGTTGACACTGGGCAAGCAAGAAATAAATGTCCAAGTTTCTCCACTACGAAGGACAGGGGACTGAGGACAAGCTGTCCTAGAATTCTGGGGTACAGAACAGCAAGTGAACATCATTTTAACCCTGAGATTGACCGAGATACCAACAGGAGAGAATGAGCACATTCCATCCATTCCAAAGGGTGTTCCCAGCTATAAATCCGGATAATGGACAGGGTGGCTCACCCTGTTCTCCATCTGCCGGGACCAGATAAACAGTAAGTACACAGGCACACAACCAGATAAACCTGACTGCCTCCTCCGTCCCCCTATCCTCAAAACCCCTGAGAAGATTTCAGTTTATGATTGTTCAAGTATAATAATGTGTTTGCTGCCTGACAAATGCACTATCTCAAAGCTTTTATACTTAATGAACGTTCGAGTTGACGGTCAATTAAAACTCTGCATTGTCAGGCAGACTACAAAGGCAAAACTTCTGCAACTGTGCAAAATTGAAATAACCCAACGGGGGAGGTTGGGGGGGGAGGCTAAAACTATAACTCAACAAAGATAACCTTAAAAGGGAAAGTTTGTCTCCTAGCCTTTTCACACCACAAGCCGCTACAGGCGCGTGCGTGAAAATACAAACACGTGCATGTACTCAAACACACACAGACAAGACGGTCCCGGCAAAACTTCAATTCCAGAAGTTTTCAGCGTTCGTCGATCAATCCCCTATTCTGCCAGAGACACCTTACTTCTTACGGAGACTCCTTAGGTTTCAGTGAGTCAAAGGATTGCAATTCTTTCCTAAAAAGGATAATGTTTGTTTAAATGCACATAAACACACACAAGCCTTACTTAGCTACTAGTGAAGAAAGGCCAATGATAGCAAGGTGTTGCAAAAGCGAAAAGCATGCCACAACCTGATCCTTGCTTTCTGCTCTTGAACTCCTGCATTAATTATAACAAATTACAGGGAATCCAAGTGCAGTTTATAAGTCCAATAAACTCCCTAATAATAGCCTATAATTTAATCAAGGGTTCTCTTTAAAAAAGAAAAACTCTTTCACTACAATACATCAGAGAGGGAGAGAGAACACCCCAACACCACTTTTTCTGCCACCTTCAATGCTCTTGGGTACAGATTCCTTTGTGGCATTCACATTGGGAGTACTTAAAAGAGCCAGATAGGCTTCACTGCTAGGGGCCGTGATGCCCTGAACTAGAAAAACATAAAAGAACTGGGAATACCTAGCCTTGAAAGCAAATACAGTCCTAAAAGCGTGTGACGTAACGTAAAATCTGAGTCTGTTTTGCTCTGTCTTAAAAATCTCCAATGACTCGGAGGACAGTTTGGAAGTTCCTCAAAAAGTTCATTATGGAGTGACCACACGACCCAGCAATTCTGCTCCTAGGTCTCTCCCCGCGGGAACTGAGAACACAGGCTCACACAGAAACATGTGCACAAATAGCCATATTATCCATAATGGCCCCAATTTTAGGAAGGGGTAAACAAAATGCAGCCTGTCCATACAATGGAATATGACTTAGTCACAAAAAGGAACGAGGTACTGATACCTGCTACCAGTTGAATCGTGAAAACGTTACGCTAAGTGAAAGACACAGACACTAGAGGCCACATGTTGTACAATTCCATTTCTATGAAATGTCCTAAGGGGCAAATCCATGGATAGGAAGTAGATTAGCGGTTGTGTGAGGCTAAGAGAACAGGGGAGGGGGAAAGGAAATGTTCTGAAATCAGATAGTGCCAATGACTGCGTAACGTTGGGAATATACCAAGAACCACTGAAGGGTAGACTTTAAAATAGTTAAAATACCAAATGTTATGGTATGTGAATTTTATCTCAACAAAACATCCAATGACCTTAATCGGGAAAATGCTCACACTCCTGATACAGCTCACGAAGCTCCTCATGATCCACTCAGAACTCTTTTCTTTCTGACCTCATGTCACTACGCACCACATCCCCGAGCGGTGGTCAGTTTAGCGTGCTTCCCAAAACCCGCCACACTCCCTTCCTCCTGCTCACTGTTTCTACTGTCTGAACGCCCTTGCCCGTCCTCCTCCATTTGGACAATCACTTACTCAGCCTTCAAACCTCAGTTGAAATTCATCTCCTTTCATAAAGCTTCCCAAACCTCAACCGGTTAATGGCTCCTCCCCCCAGCCCCCCAGTACCTCACCCACATCTCTCCTGCAATGTCATCTACACCTCCCCCATTCCACCACAACGCCCTCACAGACTCGAGACTGGGTCTTATCATTTGATGTCAGTACCTGGCACTAAGTAGACACTCAGTAAACATTTCTGAGTGGATGAAATACTGACAGAGGGAGGGAGCGAGGGAGACTAATCACCTCATAGTGAGATTACTAGATGTTATTTCTAAGGTACGCAAGAGGCCCCTATAAGCTTCAAAAATATAACTCACCACACACTAAGCAGGAAGCCTCAAAAAACTTTTTGCTTTTCAGCAAAGGGAAAAAAAATATTCCTTCAAAGACCTAAAAGAGCCAATACGTATTGAAAGAGAGCAAAGGTGACACTACCTGATTTCAAGAGATTATGAAGGCAAAAACAAAACAGTGTAGTATTGGTGAAAGAATAAACAAATAGATCAACAGAACAGAACAGACAGTCCAGATATAAACCTTCATAAACAGAGTCAGCTGATCTTTGACAAAGGGGAAAAGGCAATACAATGGAACAAAGATAATCTCTCCATGAAATGGTGTTGGAATAACTGTGAATCCACATACCCCCCCTGCCCCAAAAAGAGAGAGAGAGAGAGAATCTAGAAACAGACCTTATCCTTCACAAAAACAACTCAGAATGAATGACAGACCTAAACACAAAATGTAAAGCCATAAGACTCCTAGAAGACAACAGGAGAAAATCTAGTTGATCTTGGATATGGCAATGACAGTTTAGATTCAACATCAAAGACACAATCCATGAAACAATTACTGACTTTGTTAAAATTTAAAACTCTGTTCTGCAAAAGGCAACACAAGAGAATGAGAAGACAAGCCACAATTGGGAGAAAATATTTACAAAAGCCAAATCTGATAAAGGATTCATCCAAAACATACAAAGAACTCTTAAAACTCAACAAAAAGAACCCAATTTAAAAGTGGGTCAGAGATCTTTTTTTTTAAGTTTATTTATTTTGAGAGAGCATGCACGTGTGTACCTGTGAGTGGAAGAGGGGCAAAGAGAGGGAGAGAGAATCCCAAGCAGGCTCTGTGCCGTGCTGTCAGCACAGAGCCCAACGTGGGGCTCAAACTCATGAACTGTGAGATCATGGCCTGAGCCAAAATCAAGAGTTGGATGCTTAACCAACTGAGCTACCTGGGTACCCCCAAAATAGACAAGGATCTTAACAGACACTTCACTATGGAAATGTATAGATAGCAAAGAAATACATGGCAAGATGTTCTGCCTCATGACATCAGGGAAATTCAAATGAAAACAACAATGAGATACTAACTACTACATACCTCTTAGAATGGCCAAAGTCCAGAACACTGACAACCAAATGTTGGCAAGGATATGGAGCAACAGGATTTCTCACTCACTGAGATCCCGTCGAGAATGCAAAATGGGGGTTTCTTAAACTAAACACACTCTTACCATATGATCTAGCAATCATGCTCCCTTACTCAAGGGAGTTGAAAACTTATATCCATACACAAACCCACGCATAGATGTTTACAGCAGCTTTATTCATAATTTCCCAGACATGGAAACAATCAATACGTCTTTCAGTAGGTGACTGGACAAATAAACCGTGTACATCCAGACAACAGAATATTATCCGGCACCAAAGAGAAATGAGCTGTCAAGACATGAAAAGATGTGGAAACTTAAATGCATGTTACCAAGCGGAAGAAGCCAATCTGAAAAGGCTACGCATTGTATGATTCCAACTATAGGAAAAGGCAAACCCATGGAGACAGTAAAGAGATCAGTGGTTGCAGAAGGGAGGATGAACAGGCAGAGGACATGGGCCCTTAGGGCAGTTAAAATACCGTGTATGATACTATCAGAATGGATACATGTCATTATACATTTGTCCACATCCACAGAATGGACAGCACTAAGAGAGAACCCTCAGGTAAACTATGGACTCTGGGTAAGGATGATGTGTCAATGTAAGTCATTCTTGGTAAGAATTCTGATGAGTGATAATACTGATAATGGCAGAGACTATGCATGTTATGAGGGCAAGGGGTATGTAGGAAATCTCTCTACCTTTCCCCTGATTTTGTTGTAAATCTAAACCTGCTCTAAAAAAATAGAAGCTTACAAAAAAGAAAAAAGAAAAAAGTATTCCTTCAGTATGGACCATTTGTTTACCAGTTGATGATTTAAACTATTTTCTGAGCGACTGAGCAGCAACGAAGGAAGCCAGGGCTGAATCACAGTCAAGGACTACAGACTGCGTGAAATAAACCCTCATGGTGGGCATTAGAAGTACAGATCAAGGAGGAACAGGGGTCCATGCAGATTAGCATGACTCAAACCACTCCTCTACACTGACGCTGTAAAATATGGAGCCTTGTCCCTCTGATACTAGGAATAAATATGTCTTGACTCATCAGCTCAAACTACACACCTGCCTGCCCCCAAAATCATATATTCATAATATTACCTAGGACTCCGCTGTGGGAAAAGGGAGCTTACGTTATTACATCGGTAAGCGGGGTGAGTCAACTCCCCAAAAATCTGTCTTCCTGGTAAAGAGCCAGGTTTGTGGCTAAGAAGTTTGCATAAATCCTTAAAAATTTGGTGAGCTAGCAGATGGAAGAGTAGGGCTGTTGTTCGCTCTATGCCTGGTCTGAAGGAAAAAAAGAAATGAAAATCAATGACTCTGAGGCGAGAGGATCATCTCTGTGGATGGCCATGAATGCTTTCTTAGAGTCCCTAATTAACGGTAGCTCCTACATTCTCACAAGCGAACTGCTGAAAGAAGCGAATTCTTCTGTCAATGAAGTAACGTCCCAGAAATGAGTAGGAAATACTATGGGCTTAATAAATGCTTGATGAATGAATGATGGGATCAAAATAATTAATTATATATCCCTAGAGGCTATGATAGAAACAGAGGTTCCCAGCCTATATTAAGTCACATGACTAGACACAAAGGGTATCTGGTCATTACCCATGACCAGGAAGTTCAGTATGGATGGAGATGAATGGGGAGAAGACTGGATACTAGCATTCTGTCTTCTTCAACCCAGTTTCCTACCATCAAAGCAGGACAGTGCAAAGAGGAGGCCTTCTTCATAGAATGTGTGCCAGCCTATACAACTCTCACATACCTGGTAGACTCAAGAAACAACCTAGGATTCTATATTGGTCAAAGGCAAGTGACAAGCCAGGGAACACCTCCCAACTGTGGGGACCCTCCAGTCTAAGATAAGTGTTGGAAGGGAAAGATCTGTCATTGATTGTGATTTGTTTCTGTTCACGGTGATGGGCTACGAATCCTGACTGCCTTTATTTTTGTCTACAGCGGGATCGAGACTAGACTCTGACGCCTCAGTACTCCGAATGAACATCACTTTCTACATCCTTCCCTCCAGCATCTCTGTCATCAAAACCATGACCCCACCCAGGTTTTGCCCCGAGAACTGGCCAAGTCTGATTTTACACTCTGGCTGCTGTTTTTACCTATTGACCAATCTAAATTTTAAATATTTCTAATCACTGGGTTTTTAGGTTTAGTGCTTAAACTCTGCAGGTGCCCACTCCCCTGGGGCCTGTCTAGTCACTTAATGCACACGTTCTCATATTTACAGCTTAAAAAACATATGAAAACTAAAAGAGTGACCCACGTTAAAAGTATATTTAAAAACACTGACAGAGCGCACATGCACGCGTGCACACACACACACACACACACACACACACACAAGCTATATGGAAAATTCATCAGAAATAGCAAAAGAGCTGATATTTCTGCCTAGAAGTCAGAACTACAGGAGATCCCTTGAGATCCAATTGGATGACCTTTATTTCCATAGTATGGACCTACTGTAAGGCAAGTGCCGGGCCCACCCCACTTTGAACCTGCCAGTAAGGTCCATGTTCAACCTCTCCCCAATCACAGCACCTCAATATCACAGCTTTTATATATTTCTAATGATGACAGGCTCACCCATCTCCACTGAGCCCATAACTACCTTGAGGGCACAAACCACCCCTCTTTGTTCAATAATTCACAGATCCAGTAGATGATCCTCGACTTGGTAACCATGCAAAAAGCATTATGATCATTTACTGACTCAGAGAAATCCAGCGAGTAAAAAGAATGCTTCTTTGGAAGCCAGCCACTCAAATAGTTGGCATAAAACAATATTGGACTCAGCAGCAAAATAAAATCCCCAAATCACCTAAACCCAGGTATTGCGTAATATAAAGCTTTTTCTCAGCCACTGAGTCAGAATATTTCATTCCATCCTCTTTGTTCCCACTGCATTTTGTAACTCTAACATGGTACTGATGGGGCAATTTGCTTAATTATGTAGATCCAACTTTGTTTCCTTGGCTATTTTAAAAACTTGGTTTGTTTATCTCTGTATTCTCCCTCAACATCTAGCATACTGAGGTCTTCACTGCACATTCATATTAGAGCAAGACACCATGACATCCATATGTGACGTGGCCTTCCTTAAAAGCCAGTTAAGTACAGACTGCTCCTAGCTTCCTACATCGTTCCTAGCTTAGGCTCTGAAAGAAATAATAATAATACACCACATGTCTATCAAAAAGCTTTGGAGACTTGAACTCACCACAACTGAAATTAAAAAATAATTTTTTTAATGTTTATTCATTTTTGAGAGACAGAGAGAGACAAAGCATGAGCAGGGGAGGAGCAGAGAGAGAGGGAGACACAGAATCTGAAGCAGGCTCCAGGCTCTGAGCTGTCAGCACAGAGCCCGACGCGGGGCTCGAACCCACGAACGGCGAGATCATGACCTGAGGCCGGAGGCAGAAGCTCGGCCAACCGAGGCACCCAGGCACCCCACCACAACTAAAATTTTAATCAATGTTTCTAGATGTTAAGAAATCAGAAGACTCGAATAATCCTGAGTTGTAACAGGGCCTTACATCCACAGCGTTGTTTTCCAAGTGTTTTCATGTGTAATATTTCATGCCATCTCACATTCTCAAGGACTCTCTAAGATGGTCATGACATTTCGCATTTACCCACGAGGAAATGCAAACCCAGAGAGGCAACGTGACTTGCCAAGGCTTCTGATTTTACAGTCAAGTGTGCCTGTGTGGTCAAATGGCACAGCCTGTCATTTCTATAGGTCTGGAGCATGAATCTGAAAGGGAAAAAACTGGAAGGACCAAAAAACAAAACAAAACAAAACAACTACAGAAAGTTATAAACACATTACACCATGAATCCGGGGACCATTTAGTGAATTTTCACTGCTGGGAATGAATACTTTTCTTCTGCAGAATCTTCAAAAGCTGCTGAGGATATCAAGTGTGGCAACAACTGCCAAAGATAAAATACCAAACCAGCAAACATCTCACTGCCCAAGAATCTAGCATCTTCCCATGCTGTGATTTCTGCCAAAATTGTGCTTGACATTTTCAGGCATGGAAATGTCTGTCTACAATTCTTCCTTTCAACCCCTGTCTAGGGCTCTAGGATTAAAGGACTAGATACTCCTTTTGTTGGATGCAATTTGAAAATAATTTTGGATGCCCTTTCTTCTTTTAGAGTGTGGTTTTCTAACTGCCCCACTCTCTAAAAGCAATCTTTTTACATCCCCCAACATACAATAAGCTTAAAGGTAGAAAATGCAATTTCCTAGAAAAGGAAATGATGATCTAAAGAGACAAAAGGCTACACACAGGTGGAAAGAAGCCCTTTGTTTAGGTATGGGGACCAAGAAGGGGGACTGCCAAGCAGAGAACTATAATTGCCACCTCAGAGAAAGTTTTTCATTTCTTTCAATTCACGGAGAAGGCTGCTCTAAACACATTCCTCCTTTTCATTAGAAGTTGAAAATTTTGGGGGCGCCTGGGTGGCTCAGTCGGTTAGGTGTCCGACTTCAGCTCAGGTCATGATCTCATGGCTTATGAGCTCAAGCCCTGTGTCAGGCTCTGTGCTGACAGCTCAGAGCCTGGAGCCTGCTTCGGATTCTGTGTCTCCCTTTCTCTTTGTCCCTTCTCTGCTCATGCTCTGTCTCTCTCCTTGAAAAATAAACATTAAAAAATTAAAAAAATAATAAATTGAAAAATTTTAAACTATCTCATTAGTATAGGAACACATCAAATGCCTCTTTAGGAACTCAGAACTCACTGGGGCATTAAACCAAGAAAGGGTACCAGTTCAAAGGTCAAGAAAGGTCTCTCTGATAAGGCGAGCTCTGAACGGAGATCTGAAAAAAATGAGGAGCTGGCCTTATCAATATTTGGGGGAAGGATGTTCTGGTTCAGCCGATCCAAGGGCTTGTAGGAACACGCACAGTGGTATGTTCAACAATGGGAAGGGAGCCCATGTAGCAAGGAGCAAGCACGAGGACAAATGGTAGGGAACGATGGGGGAAAGGTCACAGAGGTGAAACGTAATTGAAGGATTTGGACTATACTGAGTAAGATGGCAAACCAGTGGAAGGCGCTGAGCAAAGGAGCCACATAAAGTGACACACACTGAAAAAGAAAGGCACTGGTTGCTGTATAGACACTGGACCATAAGGGGCAAGGGTGGACATAGGGACAGCAGGCAGGAGACATGATGATGGACTAAGGTAGAGCAGGAGCAGTGGATATGGGACAAAGCAGTCAGACTCTGGACATATTTTGAAGGTTGGATATGGGGTAGATGAGAACAAATTCATGGATATCTCGGTAAGAGTTTCAGTCTGAGCAGCAGAAATAAAAATTTCAGTAAAGACTCCTCCTTTTGGGAGAAATGACAGACTGCTCCGTAAATTTGGAGAAAACAGACTTAACTATTGATTTAAAAAAATTATAACCACATTATCATTCACTAAAGCTTGTACATTCATCAAACCACTTCAGTCAAACATTTGATCTCATCATTTTTACGTTGAGGGGGGAGGGGACTCTTTTTGACATAATAATGGGTATCCTCCTTTTTTTCATCGTTCTTCTTCCTCTTCCCCATCCCCTAAATCCTCTGCTTCACATTTCCGTATAGGAAATAACTTTAAAGAATGAAGCTCATAATATTTCTACCTGTTTTCTAAGATCTGAATTTTCAGTGCAGACCAACAATGGTTAGTTAAGAGTGTAGCAAGAGTGAAATGAGCAAAGGGTAAGTGGTAGGAAATGGGAAATGAAATACTGCTTCTGTCTGTGGCAAAATCTCTGGGGAGCCCAAATCATGGCTACTTCCCACTTGATCCCCGTTATAAAAGTGACATACTTAAAAAAAAAAGCAGTATCATCTTCAAATTAAAGGTTAATTAAAAATAGTCTTTGCAGGGGCGCCTGGGTGGCACAGTCGGTTAAGCGTCCGACTTCAGCCAGGTCACGATCTCGCGGTCTGGTCCGTGAGTTCGAGCCCCGCGACGGGCTCTGGGCTGATGGCTCAGAGCCTGGAGCCTGTTTCCGATTCTGTGTCTCCCTCTCTCTCTGCCCCTCCCCCGTTCATGCTCTGTCTCTCTCTGTCCCAAAAATAAACAAACATTGAAAAAAAAAATTAAAAAAAAAATAGTCTTTGCAGTACAACTTGACCAAAAAACACGCCCTAAAAAACCAGAGAAGAAAAACAAGTTTGTGTAATTAATATTTAAAGTCCACACATTTTCTGTTATTTAAAATTTTATTATTTTTATGAAAACTCATCTAGAGTCACTCTCACCTTTATACTACTGGCAACTAGGTTCTGTGCATAGAATGAAATCCCAAGTATTTCTCCACTTTCTCAAGTTAGTACATCCTGGGTAACTTCCAGCAGTTCTGACAGACAGGAATGACTGTGCTCATAAACAGGCTGCTTTTCTCATAAAAGTCGTGATCATAGATTTAAGGTAAGTCTAAAGAGGAATTTGATCAAAAGTATAGACACAGAAAAACATATGGTGGACTTCTATAGTTTATCATTTATATGTCTTTATATAAACTCTTCTATATGTTTATCATCTTCTCTATGGAGGGGATCTGTAATAATTAGCACATGAAAATAAACCATTATCTGGGAATTGGAAAACACTGTTTCACTATCTTTTTATTTTTTTATAATTTTTAAAAATTTTCAATAGGCTCCACAACCAACGTGGGGCTCAAACTCACAACCCTGAGGTCAAGAGTCACATGCTCTACTGACTGAGCCAGTCAGGTGCCCCAAGAATCTTTTTAGAGAATATAAATCAGTATCTAATTTTAATCATTTAGATAATCAGGGTACTGTATGTTCTTAAAATTCCCAACTGGAATTTTATAAAAATGGAAGGAGCCATTTGCAAGGTACTGTGACTATTTCAAAAACGTGACCTTCATGAGAGCCGGGATTTTGTCTGTTTTGTTGACTGCCTTATCTCCAGTAACTGAAAGACTCCTAGCACACAACAGATGCTTGGTAAATACTTAGTGAATGTATACATGCATAGCTGAATGGATGAATAAATGAATGAGTGAATGAAAATGCCACAGTGATTTGCACCTTGTCCCAAAGGGCTGTTCAAGTACACTAAAATATTAATGATGCAAAAATTATGCTAATTATTTAGTTCAGGATAAGTATTTAATAATATTTATAGAAATATTTATATTCAAATATTTATAGAAAAAATATTTATAGAAAGTACTAATGGTAGAGAATTTTTTTTAAAACATAGGGTCTTACAATGAGAAGAAAAAGTAAAACTGATCCCTTTATAATGAAAATATTGGGTACTCTAGATTTGGAAGGTAGTATGTTTTCTTAATAATCACCAACTTAAAACTCTAAAGAAGAAATTACATAATTTAGTTCCAGGACACAGAACGAGACTTCATACCAGGAACCTGTGACCCAATAGTAACAAGAAAATCTTGTCCTTCAAAAAATTATTTCTTCCAAGAAATCAAAACTGTATGCAATATGATTTAATTATTTCTTTAAGACATAAATATGAAAAGTCTTGATTCATTTATCAAAATCCAATGTCTTCTTCAAAGCTCAATTCAACAGACACATCCTGTGATGGTAAATTTTATGTGTCAACTTAACTGGACCATACTACCCAGATGTTTGGTCAAAGATTATTCTAGATGTTTCTGTGAAGGTAATTTTTAGATAAGATAAACACTTAAATCAGTAGACCTTGAGTAACGCAAATGACCCTCCATAACGTGGGTGGGTCCCATTCAATCATTTGACAACATTAAAAAAAGACTGACCTCCCCCAAAGAATAGGGAATTCTGCCAGCAGACCACCTTTGGACTCAAGCTAAAACTCCTCTCTGGGTCTCCAGGCTGCAGAACTATCTTGAAGATTTTGGACTTGCTAGCTTCCATAATCATGTGAGTCAATTCCTTAAAAGAAGTCAATCTCTGTAGATACAGAGATTAGATATAGATAGTTACCTTGTTAGATCTGTTTCTCTGGAAAACCCTAAGATACTTTGCCAAAGCTTCCCCTTACCACTTCACCCATGAAGGATACCCCTGGTAGGTACCTATCATACACCACCCTGTCGTTCGGGTATTTTTATGTGACCATCTAAATCTTCCCTAATGGATTGGAAAACCCATTCAGGACAGGAGTGACATCATGTGCCACTTTGTATTTTACAGAGCTCCTTATACTTAGAAAATAATAAATGAGTTGAATGAATACTCAGAGATGAGTCCAGAAGGCAGAGGAGGCTTCCAAGGCAAAAGGAAAAGGGAGACACCTCAATTACTGGCAAAGACCAGAAGGACTGAGAAGCCCAGGGTGTCAAATACTGAATGGACCAGTCAGACAAGTCAGAAAGGTTTATGGAAGGAAGGAAGTAGAAGGCAATAAGGAAGATGTAGTCTTGCAATGCTCCAAATGCCCCGGTATGTTTGTCTCTACCTGCCAGGCAATGGTAAGTCATGAAACATTTTTGACAAAAGAAGGAAAATGATGAAAACAGCCTTTAAGAAGGATGCTTTAGAATCAGTATACACACCGTATAACGCAGATGGCTGGTAGAGACACAAGAGGCCAAAAAATAATGGGAATAGTGTCAGGCACTATAAAGTGTGCTTTTCCACTTACTAACCAGTTTAATCCTCATAGGATCCCTCTGTTCATGAAGAAACCTAGTCTTGGGAAGGACCAATAACTCACCCGAAGGCACACAGAGAGTAAGTGACAGAGTCAGGATTCAAATCCAAGCCTATTGGATTCAAAAGCCTATGCTCTTTCCCACGTCACCATATTTGAAGCCAGAAGTAGGGGCAGAGGTGGCTGGAATGGATTTAAATGAGATGTGATACAGCATAGTGGGAAACATGTGGACTCTGGAGCCATGCTGCATAAGTTCAAATCACAGCTCTGTCACTTACTCATATTGTGAGCTTGGGCAGGTTACACAACCTCTCTGTGCCTTAGTTTCATATTCTGTAAAATCAGAATACTAACAGTGCCAACGCTATAGTTGTGGTAAGAACTGAATGTCTTAATACATATAAAGAATTTAGAATTGTGCCCTGCCACAAAGTAAGCACTCAATACATGTTAGTGATCATTATTGTTACTATTAAGAAAGATCAATAATCCTACTGATCTGCAACTAAGTGCCACAGTGCTTGCTTTTATGTTTACTGATGTGGCCTAAGGGCCTCAAACATAATAGGTACTCAATAAATATTTAATGAATGATGAATTCAATACAAGGAGGAAAAGGAAACCAAGGTCAACTGTCTAAAATTTTTCGGCCTTAAAATGTGCTTTTTATTTTGCTGGTGGTAATACAAATTTTGGAGAACTGTTGGGTAAAAGTTGCATATACATGTTCAGCAGAAATGAGTACATGTCTGAAGCCACATGCAAGAACGCAGACGTGTATAAGGATGCCCTGGATACATGTACTAGAAATGTAAATATCATCACAGTGCTTAATGGCTCCAAACCCGAAACAATCCAGTGTCCTTCAACAGTAAGATGAGCAAAATGTAATACAGAAACTTCTAGTTGTAAAATAAATAAGTCATGGGGATGTAACATACAGCAGAGGAAACACAGTAACACTGCAATAACTTTGTATGGTGACAGATGGTAACTAGACTTCTCATAGGGAATATTTCATGATGTATAAAAACACTGAAATCACTACGATGTATGCCTGAAACCAAAAGAATACCGTTTATCACTAAGACTTCTTTTTTTTTTTTTAACACAGTATATTCCTGTGCTGGAATATTACGCAGCATTGAAAATGGCCAATCTCTTAACTACATACAATGCAGACAAGTCTCAAAAAATGTTGATCAAAGAAGTAAGACACCAAAGAACACATGTGATATTCCACTTTATTGCTTTATTCAAAGCAAAACCAATTCATGCTGTTAGAAGTCAGGATACTAATGACTTTTGGGGGACAGACGTTGAGAGGGAACATGAAGGATTCCTAGGTGCTGGTGATGTTCCAGGTCTTGATCTAGGAACTGGTTATGGAGGTGTATTCATTTTGCAAAGATTCACTGAGCTGCACACTTTGATTTCTGCACAGGACTGTATGTTAAGTTTCAACAAAGAGACTCTTGGTCAACAAAATGACTCTTGGTGTAGAAGGTCACGATGTGACTCCGAGAGAAAGGCTTACCAGCGCTTGGAGGAATGGTCAGGCCCAGTGTAAAAAATGAGATAAGGAAGGAGCACCCAGGTGACTCTAATTGTCAGTTTGTGACAGTAAAAGTATCAGAGTCATTCAGAGAAAAATGGGGTATTTAGAGAACAATTTAAGGTCAAGAGAAAGTAACGGGGTGGGAGGTGGAAATAGTTCATCCGCGTCTATCTTTGTGGCTCTGCCCTTTCTGGATTGGTTGTAATAGAGTGAACAGAGTGTCCTGTGTAGAGACAGATGATCAACAAACGGTAGTTGTCATCATCACCCAAAGAGCTTGAAGTAAGAATACAACACAAGGCAGAGGGGCTCATGTGAATGCAGGCTCCTGGAGAAAAGGGTTGTATTTTGTGTAGACTTCTGGTGCCTTGCACAGGGTAGATATTCAATGTATGAATGAATGAATGTCCTGTCGGCAGGAAATCAAGAGTAAAACGTGGGTAATACAAAATGAAGACACACATGTCAGAAACTACTTCTAAAGGTTGAAGATGACTGAGGTCTACTGCAGACCATAGATAAAGAGAAAATTATTTAGAAGGGCGGAGTTCTGGCAAACTGGGGATTAGAAGAGGAAAAGCAGTAGGCCTGAGACTGGATGAGGGGTAAGGCACCAAAAAACAAGGAGAAAGGGAATTTCAGGGAGTGGGCTCTCCATGTCTAGAGCTGTACGTGAGTGAAGAGAACAGGAGTAAGAAAAGGCCACTGGTTCAGAGGTGGGGGTGTCCTTTGGTGACCTTCAAGAGAACAATGTGAGCAAAATCGATGATGAACATAATTTTCAAGAAAACAAGCAAAAAACCCAGACATCTAAAGGTAAGAGAGATATACAATAGTAATTAGGAGGCATAAAGGTATAAACATATAGAAGTATAAGTATTTTGTAGTTAATTTCTTTAAATGTGTATTTGAGAGAAATAGAGAGAGCACAATCCAGGGAGGGACAGAGAGAGAGGGAGACACAGAATCCGAAGCAGGCTCCAGGCTCTGAGCTATCAGCACACAGCCCAACACGGGGCTCAAACCATGAACTGTGAGATCGTGACCTGAGCCGAAGCCGGACGCCTAACTGACTGAGCCACCCAAGCGCCCCTGTGGTTAATTTTTAAGATAGAAAAAAGGACCATGGTTGAAAACAGAAGGCAAGGAATCTATGAGAAGCAGATATTAAAGATACTTGAAAATTATGGGAAACTGGAGTAAGCCTGGGTAAAGCTTTGAGAATCCAGAAGAAAGGTAGAAGGACTGGCCTTCTTGCAAACAGCAGACACCCCGTCCTTGGACGTGGCTGGGGGTGGGAGAGTGCAGCAGGGGCTGGACTGTGTCCAGCAGAGGCTATGGGAGCAGGGGGCACCGCTCTGGACGGAGATGCCTGGGCTGCTTGGCTCCAGCTCTGATCGGGCTGGTTTCATAAAGAGTCAGATTTGATGATTTGTAATGTCCTTTATCATGACAAAATCCTGTGTTTCTTACATGAAAATCATAAGAAGAGAATCTGTACAATGCCCAAATGAGCCTCCTTCACCATATCAGCAAATACCACTCTAGACAATTAAATATATTAAATATATTAAATATATTAAATATATATATATAAATATATATATATACATATAAATAAATATGTATATATATATTTCATTCCCCATGGTCAAAAAGCTAGATTGATTCCCTCTTTCATTTGAATGCTTTCTAATGCAATTACTTATATACTGAGTCAAGGGTAAGGAGGGGTAAAATGTTTTAGACTTATTTTGTCTATGTGCTTTTGGGTAAAATGCAAGTATTGGAGAGCCATGGATAAGAATCTCTGTAGGTCAACTCAGCATTCTTCTACAGACGTTCAAAGCTCTAAATGCATTTCTAATGGCATTGCAGTTGTAATTATACAATGCTACAATTTAGCAAATAATCACATTTAGTAGGAAAGGAAAAATGCCTACTTTACAGTGTCATGGTTAAATAATTTGTGACACCCCTTTTGAAAATGAACCAGACATAAAAAATACTGTTCTCCTATCTTTGGTATTTTCCCACTTCCTGTGGATAAACGATTTCCAAGCCTTTTCAAAAAAAAAAATAACCATGGAATTTTTTGTGGGCGAAAGACTGTCAGAATATTAGCTCTCAGGATAATGTATTCACTCCTAACAAGGAGGACATCACAAAATCATGGGGCAGGGGGGCGTTGTGTGTGCACGCGTAAGCAACACAAAATCTCTTGATGTATGGTAAGGAGGCAGTCACAGAAATTTGCATTAAAATTTTTTTGTACTTAAATATATTGTGCTTCTTGTTGGTAGGTGGAATCAAAGGATTCAATGAACCAGTCTAGAAAATGATATATCTATTTTATTTTTTATTATTATTTTTTAAATTTTTTTTTTCAATGTTTATTTATTTTTGGGACAGAGAGAGACAGAGCATGAATGGGGGAGGGGCAGACAGAGAGGGAGACACAGAATCGGAAACAGGCTCCAGGCTCTGAGCCATCAGCCCAGAGCCCGACGCGGGGCTCGAATTCACGGACCGCGAGATCGTGACCTGGCTGAAGTCGGACGCTTAACCGACTGCGCCACCCAGGCGCCCCAAAATGATATATCTATTTTAAAAACTGATCATGAAAAGAAACTTCAATGTTTTCACAAGTTTAGACTTATTTGGTTGAAAAGATCTTATAACTGTTTCTCAATTTACCTATTTCATCTTTAATTTAACTAAATGCAGTAGAAATCGACAAACCAGAGAATGGCAAGAGAATTACTGAAACCCACGTACAGAATTCTCAGTTTTAAACAATTCTTTTTTTTTTTTTTAATTAAAATGAAGTCTACAGGGGCACCTGAGTGGCTGAGTCGGTTGCGTGTCTGACTCTTGATCTCGGCTCAGGTCATGATCTCATGGTTTGGGGGTCTGAGCCCCACATTAGGCTCTGTCCAACAGTGCAGAGCCTGCTTGGGATTCTCTGTCTGTCTCCCTTGCTCTCTGCCCCTTCCCCACTTGTGTGTGAGTAGGTGTGCGCGAGCGCTCTTTCTCTCTCAAAAGTAAATAAAGAAACATCAAAAAAAATTTAAGTCTTCAATGTCAAAGCCTGGGGAAATTGTGGAAGAGGGTCCCTTTTAAGGTTCTAGGGTCCATAGTGTAGTATAATTCAGGCCAGCTGTTATTACTGCTTTCATTAGAGATGCAGGTAATGCTAAATTCGTGCACAATATATCCCTAAACTTTTATATATGTATGTAAACCATACATTATATTACGTATAATCTACTATGCATTACCAAAGCTTAACTAATTAAAAGGCTAAAATGCTACATTCCGAAGTAGAGGAAATACAAACTGACCAAAATTCCTGCAAAATCTTGGATCCTCATTTTGCTTATTTCAGGACCCCATGAAGATGCCCAGGTAGTCTACAAAGAAGACCACGCCATCCATCCTCTAAGCTTCTCAGCCTAAACCAGATGTTCCAGACTTTGCACCTCTTTCATTCTTCCCCAGTTCCTTGAAATCCACCCTGAGCATTTCTAACCTGAATTTACTAACCCAAAACACCATATATTGCTGAAAGAACATCGAGGTATAGTTGCATTCCATTTCACCAAACTTAAATAAGTGTAAGAATCACCTGTGGCACAAGGTAAAACCAGATTTTGATTCAGGAAGTCAGGCGTGGTGTACAAGAATCTGCATTTTTAAAGAATGCCACGGGCCATTCTGCTAAGGACCGCCTTTAAAGAAATCAATGGGCTCCCCGTTTCTTAGTTTTGCTCTGTTTTTGTTTTTGTTTTTTTTCAAATAATTATCATTCACCAAGAGTCCATCATCTCCTTAAGTAATCTTTAATTGGAATCTGTTTATCTTTTCCAGACTACACCCTCTTCAAGTTACAAGTACAGCAAGATTAGCATCAGGTCGGCCTGGTCCCTCCTGCTGCAGCCAGCCTGGCTTCAAGACCCTGAACAGCTGCTCTGACCATCTGTGAGGCTGCAAAGGCCAGGCCTGCCTTATCCTCTTTGCTCACACTCATCTGATAACCTCAGCACAGTGAGCAGGACCAGCCTGGGCCCTCTATGGATTAGATCTGCTCCCTTGTATGGGACTGGGGTGAGGGTGGAGAACCTTCCTGGGGGACATACATTTATGATAACAAGGCAGCTTTTGTTTAAATCACTTTTTGCAGCTTCACCTTTGGGAGGTGTCCCAGAGAATAAGGGACAAATCTGAAGTTATCTTCAACTACATCAAAACATCATTACCTTTTGAGGCTAATTTTGATTGCTGGAACTCATGAGTCAGTACCAACTGGGGATTCAATAGTGTTTCTACTAAAACTGTGATACGGATTCTGTTCATCATCGATTACGTACTAAGCCCCTTGGTGGTACTGTAATGGCTCAACGCGACTAGGCTGAACTACATTTCCCAGAAGGCATCTCCCTGTATGTTTCGAGGTAGCGTGGGCCAGGACTGTTTCTTCCAGGTGATTGATAACCTACCTGCACAAATTTCTGAGGCTCGCAGCAATCTGTCACTACCCTCTAATAGATCTTTTTATTTAAACACACTCTGGATAGGTGCTTTAATGCACTGAACACACTGATAGGGGCTTTCTGAAGCTGTGCTGATATCATTTCCTGATTGACCTTAAACACAGTAGGTAAATTTTGAGTTTACCGAGCCTGACCAAGAAACAAATATCTCCCTACTATAGTAGTTTGTTATTGAACTACATTTTATCCCCAGCTTTTTTTTTTTTTAAGATTAGACCAAATATCAGTTCTTTGCTGATTCCATCAATCATTCTAAATATACAACACAGTCTGGCAGACACATAACCTGCCTTCAAATTTTTCCATCAGGATCCACAGTCGGTCCTTTATTTCAAGGATCCAAATTACTGAACTTTTCCAGTCTTCCCTAGAACTACGGGTTCCTTTCTTTAGTTATCATCATAAATGTCTTGACTACCTCCTTCAAAACATCTGCCACAGTCAAAAACATGTGTTTCTAACATTGTTTTATCTCCATGAGTTCCTATTAAAGTATCATGTGTCTGACTTGCTTTTAGTTCAATTTAAGTAAAATTTGCCGGGCTTTGTTCTGCATAACAGTAACACATTTTTATGCTGGCGAAAGGTCTACTCTCTCTCCCCAGCTGCAGGCTAAGATTGACGGGCTGACCTTGAAAGAGAGTTCAGCTGGGGTAAAATGAAACGTGTTGCAACATGTCCCCCCCTATGATTACTCCTGCTCGCTTGCTTTCCTGCTTTCCCAAACTGCACCAGAAAGCAGTGTCATTCTTTCACAGTCGCACCTGGTAACGTGACACTTGCTGACACCTTTCTACTGTTTATTTCCAATGTCTCAATTTTCCACTCTTCTAAAGGGCTTAGTGTCACCTGGAAGCTTGGCACTTTCCCTCTGTGCCCAGGGCTGCAGATGACTGATAACAACATTAAATAAGACCCATCTTAGTTCCAATCTCTGCATAATGCTCACCATTTAAACGACTCCATTCAAAGAAGTGCCTGTTCTCCTCTACCCTTTGTTTTCTTCTGTCTGAACTACTTCCTTCCTTTTGACGAAACTCATCTCTTCCAGTCCCAGTGTGTCGTTGCTGCTGCAGGGCAAGGGAGGGGAAGACGGGCAGAGGCTTTCTGGAAGTTTGAGTAAATCCTATCCATGGACTGTGCCATGTATGTCTGGCTGGTTCACCTCAAACCGTTCCAGTATCAAATTAAGAGCCGGGCTTCTGTCTCTAAGCTGGGTGACCATGGGCAAAGTCCCTTTATCTCCTTGGTTCTGTTTCTTCCTCTCTAAAATGAAACACCTCGCCTCTGTAATGCGTGGTGTTTGGTGTTTAGATATAAAACTATATTCTAGTAAAGCTTCCTCTGTCTTGATAGGAGGCAAACGACACTTTCTTCAAGAGATCATGTTTGCTTAAGATTTCAGTGCCTTTTTTTTTTTTTTTTTTGGCCTACAGAACATTTGGTACCTTTCTGATGGATGGAATCATTCATGGGTAATCAGAACAAGGCAGATACTGAAAGCAATAAGGAGAGGAAATCCGAAAAACTTGAGCTACGTCTCCAGAACAGAAAGTACAGGGCAATGTAATCTAGCACCCCAGAGTGATTTTACACAGAAACAAAGTTTCCAAATGAGTGCTTAAGGGAAATGATACTCCCATATCCAGCTACATCTCTGGCAGGTGGCCAAAGTGGTAAGACAGCTAGATGCTGAGTGGCATAAAACCAGCTGGGCCAATGAGAAGGTATGAGTTGACCCAAGTACTTCAAGTTATACAGACAGACCAAGTATCAGTGGCCACAGTCTAAATGCCCACAGGACCAGTCAGGTCACAGGAAGAGAGCAAATGTCGTCAACTGTACCACCATGGGCAGTGCAGGAAGTGGGGTGAACCATATAGCATATGCCTGTATTACCACAAGGCATCCAAATCCAATTAAAAACAATTTTTTAATGTTTATTTATTTGTGTAAGAGAGAGCACGAGCAGGGGAGGCGTGGGGGGGAGGGGGACAGACTTTACGAAGAGGGCTCTGTGCTGACAGCAGAGAGCCCGATGCGGGGCTCGAACTCACGAACCGCGAGATTACGACTTGAGCCAAAGTTGGATGTTTAACCTATTGAGCCACCCAGGCGCCCCTCCAAATCCAATTGGGGAAAAAAAAAATGGCCAGGTGAAACAAAACCTACTGGTAGACCCAAATCAACCCTCATGGTACCCGTTTACCATCTCTGACCTTACGGGAATTTCAGCCCTCTGGGTTTTTTTGCTGACATTTCGGTGGAGACTAAACCCCCTGTTGCTCTGGAAAACGCTGGGGAGTAGGGGCACATATGGACAGATGTATTTTTCTGGCAAAGTAACGTAAAAGATTCCCTTTATTTGATGGACGAAATCCCTGCTCATTAGTAATGAAACTTCTGTTAGAAACACAATCCTTCTTCAGAGGATAATAACAGTGCCCACTTCATAGGTTCCGGTGAGGACTGAAAAAGATAATCACTTAAGATACTTAGTGCAGCCCCTCACACATACGCTAGCCGCTATCATTATTATTATGAAATGATATCAGGTGACAGAAGGCAAACTACATTCTCCCACAGAACCCCACAGAGGAGGTTTCCAAGTCTGGGGTGGGATCAGACAACCGCCTCACCATAAAGCACGATGAAGGATCGTGTGCTTTCCAGACCGTGCTGCTGCTCAAGCACTGGGGGCCTCTGTGATGTACGAAAACACCACATCTGTCCCTTCCCTCTCCCTTCCCCACCCACTCAACCCGGACCCAAGGTCCCGGTGCCGAGACTCCAGGAAAAAGGGAGAGCAAAGGATTCTGAAGCACTGACTCCCTGGGTTCCTCTCCCCTCCCAAGATTTTCAAAAACCCATTTTGAAATGAACACACCGTTCACAATCCCACCCATTGTAATGATACCCCTACAAATCCTAAGAATCCTTTATAAGGAAGTGGATGTCTTTTAAAAATCCAGAGAGCATAGCTGGCATGCTTTGACATGACAAAACACCTCTTCCCATAGCTTCTGTTTGTTTTCCCCTCTCTCCACCCCTCAGCTGAAGGTACACTGGTGCCTGTGATCATCATGTTCTGCTCAGTTTTTGAAAAACAGGCAAAAAAAAAAAACAAAAAAAAACCAAAAAAAGAATATCCTAAAATTTCAATCTATGCTCGATTACAAATCTTTGTTATTTCATGGATTGAATGTATAATCTTTCTCAGTCTTCTGTGATGTAACTCTGATAAAGAGCTATTTTGGGGGACACCTGGGTGACTTGGTGGGTTGAGCGTCTGACTTCGGCTCAGGTCATGATCTCATGGTTCATGAGTTCAAGCCCCACGTTGAGCTCTGTGCTGACAGCTCAGAGCCTGGAGCCTGTTTCCGATTCTGTATCTCCCTCTCTCTCTGACCCTTCCCCACTCACACTCTGTCTCTTAAAAATAAACATTAAAAAAAAAAAAAACTATTTTGGAATCAATGACTAAGTGAGTCAACAAATTTATCTTTGGAAATCAAGAAACCCACAAAGAATGCAATTAGGACCCTTGTTTAAGAAACTGAGTTATTTTCGGGTTGCCTGGGTGGCTCGGTCGGTTAAGCATCCGACTTCGGCTCAGGTCATGATCTCACGGTCCGTGAGTTCGAGCCCCGCGTCGGGCTCTGTGCTGACCACTCAGAGCCTGGAGCCTGTTTCCGATTCTGTGTCTCCCTCTCTCTCTGCCCCTCCCCTGTTCATGCTCTGTCTCTCTCTGTCTCAAAAATAAATAAACGTTAAAAAAAATTAAAAAAAAAAAAAGAAATTGAGTTATTTTCAAAATGGCTTAACGGGAGCATGATTTTTGTTTGCTTTCGAAAAGTTCAGGATACATCATCAAATACACATTAACCTATGATTGCAAATGAGGTAATTTTAACACTTTAAAAGCAAAGGTTTTTTGGGTATTCTACTTCACCTATTTGGGGGGAAACTTTGCTTTACGAATCATTAAAACATACATAAGTACCTCTTGCTTTATAAAGGGTGAAAATCAAATGTCAGGTGCATTAAAGAACCCTAGCATTCCATGAATTCCATGAAGGCTTCTTTTGAAATATGAATGACACTTCTTATCTATTTCCTTCTGAAATTTGGATTTTTCCATTCATTATAGGACACCTACAATGAATAATAATGTCAAGTGATATTATTAAAATATTCTGACTTTTTATTACTATTTATTTTCTCTCCCCTAAAGGGAAAGAATAGTAAAAAAACAAAAAAACCCAAAACCACAGATTATGTTTATGTGTTAACTTCATTTTATTTGTCTACACTTTGTTTTTCTAGTGGCAGTAGGTTGCCTAAATAGCTAACAACATCCCTGCATATCTTGCAAACTCTTTTTCCTGGAGCATGGGGGTTAGAGAGTTGGACAAGAAGCTCCATGTATCTGGAAGACTTGAACAATGAAGCAGTGGCTAAGGCGTACTCTTGATTTAATTAAGAGACACATAAACTTTGCAGAGTCCTTTTTTCACAATAAACCATGAAGAAATCCTAGTTGAGGAATGAGAGGCACTCATCAATCAGCTTCCCTATAGGAGATTGAATTTATTTTATAACAGACTGTAGGATTTTCCAGTGAGTCACGTCCAGGAGCAGAAATGGTTACCAGGGTCACGTTTCTATTTTCTTATTTGCATAGATGGCGAACATTTTATTTTTGTTCCAAGGCAGGGTTTTGGGTTTTTTTTTTTAATTTACTTCTTCTCTTTGATCACACCTGTAACTGTAGACCCAGATCCACCTTAACTAAGAGTAACTACAAAACGAGAGTAACAACTAACAAGGTAACAACAAAACAAGAAGAAGAGAATGAATAGAGATGCAAGGAGGACACTGTCCTGGGCGGGACAGGCCACTTAACTCACAGGGTCTCGTGAAAAATAAAAATGCTGGGTCCGTGGTTCAAAAATTGTTAGCAACTCCAAGAGGGCCCCAGCAGAGCATTAAGCCAGGGGCAACGGCCTTTCTGAGTACAGGGCTGTGTAACTCACTGCACAGGTCACAGGCCCATGAAGCTGGCCCTGGTTTTGAAAGAGTCTTGCCAGGCCCTCTGGCTTTCACCAAAACAGTGAGAAAGCCTTCTCCAGGAGGTATGTAGGGTCAGCAACGTTTGCTGTAAGGCCAAACTCAAACTGCAATAAATCAAATACATGGAAATGAAATTAAAAGCTGCTTGGAGATACAGCTCTTTGCAAAAGAGGGGGACTGTGGAGATGTGTACATTTCACATTCTCTCTGACTGGCAAAGTGCCTAACAGGGAAAGGTGTTTCATAATAGTTGAAATGCAAAATAGTGCAAATGACAACTAACATTTTCATCAACTTATCTTTTGGGGAGCAGTTCTTCCCTTCAAGACTTCTCTGCTTATTACAAACAGCCATTTTCCTCTCTTGATCCCATTAAACAATACATTACCCACCCAGAAGAATGTTTAAGGTTAAATCCTAGTATCAATGGCATCTTAAAATATCTAAAATTATCTGGCAGAAACAACTCTGTTCTCAACTATCAACAGAGAGAGAGAGAGAGAGAGAGAGAGAGAGAGAGAGAGAGAGAAAACAAGTTCCCATTCACCAGCTGGAGCTGGCCAGAAGAGGATTTGCCATTCTCAGCAAATTATATTATCTAAGGCAGACTCATGCTGAATCTTAAGTCTGACTTGAAGGGAGTCCCTATTTCCCAGCCCAAGGGCAAACTTTAAATAGCCATTAAAATGACATTTCAAAATAATAAAAGAACTCAAAGAACCGGAGGAACAAAATAAATGGTGTTGTAAAAGGAAATGGAAACATTACCATAATTAGAGCTTTTAAAAGAGACACTTTAAACATTGGGTGAACGCTGACTTGTTTACAATAGCACTCAAGGCGCATTGCAAGAGCCTAAGCGGGGACAGCACTGGTATTTACAAGAAAGGAAAGGTGAAGAAAGCTTTTGTAAGGTCACTGGAACGACTTCCTGAAACTTAAAGAAAAAAATCAAAATACCATTTTGGCCTTGATGGGAATTGTAAGGTTTCAACTAATTTGGCTTTGCCATCAATGCCATATGCCCAAATATGTAACTGGAGGGAAAGAGCCCCCATGATAGTCTCAAAACTTACTAACCTAACTCCCTTGTCACTCACCGTCACGAAGAAACGCACCCCCCCTCTTTACAGTACCTAAACAGTGCAATTTTCAACATGGGCATTTATTCCCAGTTATTGGAATGACATCTCGTCCAGCAAGTTCTTCCCAGGCAGGAACTTCATTTAACCTTGAAGAATGCCCTATATGGGCCCAAGCAGAGATCGAGTACTTCCTAAGTCCTTTTGATAATAACGGGAAGCCAAACCTAGCGGGCTAGCATTCAGCCTCATGGACCAGTACTTGAGAAGCTGCACAGAAGAACCATGAGCCTAGAAGTAGGGAGCCCTAGTGAGGCTGAGAAGCTCAGAAAACACAGAGGAAGCACCCACTCGACAGAGGGAGCTTGGAACAGGTCCCACGGCCCTGGAATATCCACTAGATGTACCAGATGTGCTAAGCCTGTCCTTGGCGAGGGGAGCAGCTGTGCTGGCTAGAGCACTGGCTTCCTGGTTTTGCTTCTACACAGCCAGGAGGGTGGGCAGCCACCAACCCCCCCCCCCCCCCCCAACAGGCAGGCTGCAAACCTGTCCTGGAAAAGAAGGAAAGGTCATCTGATTTCATCAGGACAATCAGATTCTTTGCACCATGCAAATGTACCATTCAACAGTGAGCAGTGCAAAGACAAACATGTTTTGGTGAAAGAAAAGTGTCAGAGAATTAAAAATTTTAGAAACCACAGGGTCAGCAACTTACACTTTGCAGCCCAAATTCACCCTGAAAAAAAATTACTCTTTTCAACATTTTCTCTTTTGTATTGAAAAAAACTAAACAGGAGCTTCCTCGCTGGAGAGAAGACTTGGAAAAACCCCAGAGCGAAACTAAAAGCGGTAACTTTGGCCAGCACTCTTCTGGCTTCCCCTTGCTATTATTAAGTATCCTTCTGTTTGACGACGAATTTCTCCATCTCTCACAAACCATCTTTCTTCTTTCTGTGGCCAGAAAAATCTGAAAACCCTCTGTTTATACTGAGCCTGTTGCTATGCAAATCATTAAAACACATTACAAAAATCCTTCCTTTGAGTCAGGAGGAGAACATAATGGGGAGAGAGGAATCGCGAGCAAGAGTCCCTTCACTGAACAGCAGAGCTGGTGGAAAGGAATAGGGGGAGCAAAGTGGAAAAAATTACGGTGGTCCCATCCCTTGAGTCATTTTAACCAAAGTGGGAAAACTAACATTTTTAAAGCCCCAAGGTAACGTATCTTAGACTTTGGAGTGGGGCTAACAAACCCTGGTCTTAATCTCTTTAATTCCTATGGTTTCATGACTCATCTTCCATCTGTCTACTAGCGTCCTTTGTATCAGCTTTTTTGCACTTCTGTAAGAATACCGAGGTTTTTTTTCCTTCCGTGTGTATGCCTATGTGAATTCTCCTTTTGATATCTTTTGCCTTCTTGTTCAATTATCACCTAAATGCAGGGCTTGAATTGTCCATTTCTTCTCCAATTCAATCATAGTACCTCGGCAGGTTTCCTTCTCTTATGAAGACATTTGTTCTCCGAAAATCATATCCAGATGAGACGAGACACAGTATGTCAAAATTAATGTCAAAAAAAAAAAGAGCTTCTCAATTTTCTACTTAAAAAAATATGGACTTGATCATTTGAAGAAAGTAAATCACCTTCTGGAACAGTGTGCAATCAACATCATTCTTAAATTTTTGTTGTGCTGTTCCCAGGACTCTATTAACCTGCAAGTTTTCAAGGGTGGAACTGTCTGGGGACAAGAAATGAAGCACAAACTTTTAAATACATCCTCCTTCCACTGCTATGTATTTGAGATATGTGCGTTCACAAACACCCCATCCCCCCAAACAACCAGAGTGCTAATTCTAAATTCTTTTTCCTTATTCAGAAAGAAGACATGGCCGGGCCCTACTAATGCTATAGAACCTGTTTTCTTCTCAAATAGAAGTAGCCAAACCTTTGCCAACATGTGTTGGGTGAAAACGAGTTTGGTTGGCTCCAGACAAAGGCTTACTTTTTAAGCACAGATGGCTGAATGGTTGCCTCCTCCGAGGGCTTGCCCACAGTGAAAGACGGATTCCTATTTCTAATCTATGCAAATATCTTACTCTGCGGGGCATCACAAAGACTAACTGTTTTGTGTCAGACACTGCAGATCCCAGGTGCAGCACATCTCCACCTCAGACGCCTGGTAACACGGGCAACAGCAAATGGCTTAAGAGTTAGTCACTAACCCGCTCCTAATGAATGTTGTTGGGGCCTTCTGTGAAACATTCCTCTGGAATCCTGCCCTATCACCGCTGCTTCTCCTTGGCTGCTCTGCCTGGAAGACAGTTTCAGTATTCAGTTTGGACCCTGATGCTTCTAAAACCTCCCAAGAAGGCTCAGATCCCCACAGGCTCCTAAGGAGCCCTGGTAGCATTCTTCACCTTGAGTTCGGCTCATTTATTTGTGTCCAACATCAAACCCAGGAACCCTGCTCATTTTAAAATGTCATTCTGTCCAAACCAGGGCTCCTTTGCACTCCAGTCTATATGCCTACAACCCATGGTACAGCTCACGAATCACACCTGGGTCACTTCCCAAGTATATGTCATTCTCTCTCCTCCTTCTCCATCAATTCTCCTTTCTTTACTTACACCACTTCTCTCGCTTATTTTCTCATCTCCCCAACTAAAGTCTTTCACTTGCTCTGATGTCCCTTGGCACATTCCAGTTTTAGGGTTCCTTGGAGCAACAAAAATTTCTGTAATGCTGGAAAAAAACCGCACAAAACCAAAAACCCCCAACTCCTCATGCTAACCTAGCTCCTAACTTTAAACGTTCTTTGCCATAAAGAGAAGGTCACACCTAACATATATACAGTTTAGTTCCATGTTTAAGCCTAAAAAATGTCCTTCAACATTTTGTTTTCTTTGTTAGTTTTTCTGATCAAATGACAATAACAGAGTTTGCTTCAAAAACCTCGGTTGGAAAAGATTTCATTCTCTCCTTATCAAAGTTCATCTTAAATGAACCAAGCTAACTGAGCAAAAAAGAAATTCTAAAGGAAAAGGAAAGAAGTCCTACCGAATCTCCAGTCTCAATAACCCCTACCATCAAAATTCCTACTTTATAACTCAAATTTTTGAGATTTAAAACACTTTTTGTTTCAGCTTGTGAATGCAAATATTGACAGTCAAATAATCTGGCATTAAGTTTACTTACCTGGAAAATCTAAAACCGCAAAGAGCTTTAGAGGCTAACTAATTTGTTAATTACCAAGTCGGGATGAAAATCAGAACCACCCGAAGAATATCATTTATTTTAAACAATATATACTCCTGATCCACAGCCCTAGACATTTCAATTTAGACTTCTGTTACAGCCCTAGAATCACATTTATAATAAATGCTCCAGGTAATTACAATATAGCAAGCCCTGGTCTGTTTGAGAACCATTGATCTAGTCCAACATCCTACCCAATATGGCGGTCTCCTCTCCAAGACACCACCCCATCTACCCACTCAGTGCCACAGCACTTCCATAAACCAGGGCACTCACCCTGTTATAGGTGTGCTTGTGCCACCTTTTTATGGCTTTACTTATTAGAAACTGTGTTCTTATGTTGAGCCAAATAACCAAAGTCTTTCAACTCCTTGCACTTCACTTATTATTGGCCCAAATTTTGCCCTCCAGAGTTAACATAGAATTCCCCCCCACAAGAGAGAGAGAGCAAGAGAGAGGGAGAGAGAGAATCCCAAGCAGGTTCCACACTGTCAGTGCAGAGCCCGACGTGGGGCTCAATCTCACAGACCATGGGATGGTGACCTGAGCCAAAACCAAGACTTGGACACTTAACTGACTGAGCCACTCGGGGGCCCTAAGCCTTCATTTTTCTAAGCTTAAACAACCTTTTTTAACTTCATAAAGGACAATTTCTGAGTCCCTTACCTTTTATTTCAATTTCTTCTCCTTAACAACTGACCTTACAGAATAAGTCTGTCTAGAGTAACAACACTTCGTTTTTTTCCTACAGACTGAACTTTGCCCAATATGTTTTAATTTATAGTCTGCGTTTCCTCCTTGTTACCCACTGCCTTGCATTTCACAGTCCAAGAGCCATGAATCAGCAAGTACTTATTAACCTAATGCCGTGTTCCCGACACTGTGTAAAGTAGTCAAGGAAGATTCAGAAGCCAGTGGAAACTGTCCCATTTGGAGGAGTTAATAACTTCGTGCACAGAAAAGAAACTACATAAGTGAAAAAAAACAGAAAACAGTGCACAACAGTTTCCAACCAAGTGCTTCAAATCAATGATACCTGAAAGATGGAACACAGGTTTTCTGGTCAGGCTGTGAGCTATTTCATGGCCTCTGCTGACAGAAATACTACCTATTTAACAATAGTTTTTATTTTAAAAAGAAAAAAAAAAAAGAAGATGGAAACTATCACCTTAAAATGGACATAAAAATTTTAAGTGCTTCCTATTTTAAAATCCTGGGGCACCTGGGTGGCTCAGTCAGTTAAGCATCCGATTCTCAGTCTTGGCTCAGGTCATGATCTCAGGGTTCGTGGGATCAAGCCCCAAGTTGGGGTCCTTGCTGTCAGCGTGGAGTCTGCTTGGGATTCCCTCTTTCCCTCTCTCTGCCACTCCCCCTTCTACACACACACACACACACACACACACACACACACACACACTCTCTCTCTCTCTCTCTCTCTCTCTCTCTCATTCTCTCAAATCAACTTAAAAAATTTTTTTAATAAAATAAAAATTTTAAATCTAAGAAACCACACATGCAATAATCAAATACAATATTCCTACTTTGCAGTGTGTTATTGGTACTGCTTCCTAGTACTCTGAATGCCATGAGCCAAGAAAAATGTGGAAAGTAGAAGCTTGATGTAATTCTCCTTATTACCAGAAAGAACCATTTGATGAGAAGACAACCCTTCCGCATATTTTAATGGAAAACTCTTACCAATAAGCGAACCGTACTAACACCAACCAACACCAACTGCTTCATTCATGGAATCACTGACTATGAGACTTTAGAAACATGCAAACCCCTCACTTTACAGATAAGGGAAAAATACCACTTCACAGATGGCAGGTGGTTTCTTCCAGGCAAGACAGCCAATGAGCAGGAGGGTGGGACCAATCCCAGGTCTCCTCTCTACCAACGGCTCCCTGTCTCCTCCTATTATAACCCAGGACAAGCAAAACTCTCACCCTTCTCAACGTTCTCCTCAACTCTGCTCCCATCATTAGTTATGTTTTTAATCCTCAAATCCAAAGTCTGATGCTACATTTTGCTTGGGAGCATATTAAGGGCAAGAGTAGAACAAAGAAGTATTAGGTGGTTAATTCTTTTTTTTATGCTTATTTTTTTTATTTTGAGAGAGAGAGATTGAGTGAGCGAGCAGGGGAGGTGAAGAGAGAGAGGGAGAGAGAAAGAACCCCAAGCAGGCTCCATGCCATCAGCACAGAGCCCGATGCGGGGCTCAAACCCACAAACCGTGAGATCACGACCTGAGCCGAAACCAAGAGTCGGATGCTCAACCAACTGAGCCACCCAGGCGCCCCGTAGATGGTTAATTCTTTATTAAATTCTAGCCCATCTACTCTACCCATAGACTCCAACTAATCCTTCTATGCTGCCAGGCACAATGCTCTACTGGCTCAGGATCACTGCTACCTGACTAGTATCATAGGGAGCCACCGGGGTTGGCACCACGGATTCAAACAACGATTCTAAAGCTGCGAAGCAACTGGTAAACAATCCCCAACTACTCCACCCTCCCCCCCACTACACCCACCTACACCTACACACCCCCCAAATCAGCCAGCTCATCTACTTCATCTGAAGCCTCACAGTTGATCCACGCCCTTATGCACAACCCAGAAAAAAAATGCACCTACCTTGTGGCCTCCTGCTGAAGCCATGACACATTTGGCACATAGAACATGACTCCGAAGAAAAGCAGAGGCTCGTTAGCAAATTTGTCCAGATGTTTCTTCAGAGGTTTCTCCAGCTCCACCCATCGTGCTTGCTGGCTCTTGCTGAGAAACCAAAGGCCAAAGTAGTGTGTCTAGACGAAAGAGTAAAATAGCATCAGTCTATGTTTATCAGGGGTACCCCCAAGACTGCACAGGAGAGCAAGACTCTGACGCCCTACGCCACGTTTGGTTTCCCGGTTCGGACACGAGGATCCAGCATTTACTTTCTGACTTTAGGACAGGCCAAAAGAAACCACATGCACACAATCCACAGGGGCTATCCGATATAGTATCCATAGCCATTGCTGCTGTTGGTACATGTGGGTACTGATGCACCGGTGTTTGGGAAGGGGATGGGGTGCAGGGGTGGGGACAGGGTTGGCTTTTTTCCTACGCTCTCAAGGCCGACTTTCCTGTGGCTTCTGAATGCCTCGTGATCTCACGTGGAACGTGCTGGCAAAGGCAAACACAGTTCTTGCACCTGCTGCAAAGTAACTTGGTACTCAACTCCTAAGACAAAACCTTCTGCCAAATGAAAGCTTCCACATTGCAGGATATTTCCATACAGTACCAGATTTCAACGGAAAATTGATTCACTCCTTTTGAGTTTTAATGAAGTACTTTCAAAAACATCAGCCTCAACCACTTCATTATACATGAACTGCAGCAAATCTCTCCCCCATATCAAGCTTTGAGAATGGAAGGATGTCTTCGCAGCTGCCAGGGGAGCCCCTGGTGGCTGTTCTTGGCAGATTATGGTGGGATTTGATAGATGAAAGTAAGATTTTCACCCTTACACTTGAAGCCTCAACCAGTTTAGTTTTGAACAACGTGCTAAATGATTAAAACAGGTACTTTTATGCATCCAATCTTGTCTTTGTATTAATTCACACTAGGATTTCAGGATTAGCACAACAATCACCAAAAAATAGATCACCGCTTTTGAAATTTTCTTTTATATTTCAATTATAGCTTAGCACAGTTTACAGCACACCTGGAAATTTGCCTTCAAAAGAACGTTTTCATTTCGATGTTTAATTTCCAAAGGCATTCTTGTGCTGATGTTCCCACTCCAGCTGTCTGTCCCATCAGCGGTATCACAGATCAATCCCTGCCACAACCCTACCAAAATCTGTACCAGAAGTCTTGATTCTGACTTCCCTAGAAAACCAGGCATGTCCTTGCCTACTTAAGGCTACAGACCAAAACACTCTCAAGGATATTTTCAAATGCATGCACTTTTAGATGGGAGCAATGATTTCCCCAGCTTTGCTCCATGATGTTTTAAAAACGTTTTTATTTATTTTTGAGAGAGAGAGCACGACCAGGGCAGGGACAGAGAGAGAGGGAGACAGAGAATCCGAAGCAGGCTCCAGGCTCTGAGCTGTCAGCACAGAACCCAATATGGGGCTTGAACCCACGAACCATGAGATCGTGACCTGAGCTGAAGTCAGATGCTTAACTGACTGAGCCACCCAGGCGCCCCTACTCCATGATGTTTTAAAGGGCAAGCTCACATAAGCAATCTATGCATCCCTTGAGCAACAGAATGCCAACACACAGAACCAAGGTTATAGCTCCATCAACTTGGGACAAACTGCCTGAATTCTGACCCTATTTTGTTCACTTCCCAGCTTCGGTGAGCCTGGTGGTTGTTCTACGGTGACTGATGATGTAGAAGAAATGAAATGCGGCTGAGTAGAAAGAAGACGAGCTGTGAAGTCTATCCACCTCCGGGCGCTTGCATTCGCTGTCCTAATAACCCTATACAAATTCCTGAGGCTCCAGAGGGTCAGAGCTCCCATCTATAAGACGGGGTCGTACTGCTATCATGCACAGGCTGTGAGGGGTATCAGGGACATCATGTCTGTCCACTGTGCGCATGGCACGTGTAAATTAACTGCTTCGGGAATGGTGCTCTCTGTGGCTGCTACTATCCCATTATCAATCATCGTCACCATCGGTAAATGAAAGCAGGCAAGCCTCAAGAAATCTTTTTCATCAGCACTCCTGGCATGCCTATGAACCACAGAATTAGAGGATAGAGGTTACCTGGAGATAAATGAAAAAAAGCAGGCAAGAGTAGAAGCTGGAAGGCCCGTAAGTAACATAAAAACCTAAAAGATGTAAGAAGAAAAATCATCACAAAATTGTCCCTCCGCTCAGATGTGCTTTAGTCTTACAGGTGTTTATGGGACACTGGAACATCGCTCTGACGCTGTCCTAGGGGATCTATGATGTAGGCTTAAGCTAACCTTAAAATGAGGTAATCTGGGTACTTAACAGACCATCTGAAAAGGGCCCAAGGCAGTTCTGCATTATACTGAATTCCAAATGGACACAGTGTTGTGTAAGGGTATGTCACTGCATTTTGGGTGGCTAGGAATGAGTCTGCATATAATAAATGAGGTAATATATATAAACAGTGACATGCTACGTAATAGTTATTTTCTTTGGAAAAGAAGCCCTTTTATAAGCCTGGGTGGAGAAAGGGAGGGACTAGCTTTGCAGTTGCTTAACAGGCCAGCCATGATTTATTAACTTTCACTAAAAGCAGTCCTGACATTAGAGGGTATAATTTCATGATCATACTTCATTCAAATTACAACAGTCACTCAAATTAGTAACATTCAAATTAGAAACGGTCCACATTAAATGCATAAACATCCTATAATCAATTTTGCCAAAAAAAAAAAAAGTTTTGGTTTTTTTTTCCCCCCCAGAGGACACAGACTACCTGAGTGAGCTACCATGCATTTATCCAATGGAGTAACTATATTACTACAATATTACTACTCAAGAAATGGGGTGTCCAGCATAAGGCAGAGCTGAGAGAGGTGGGTAACCTGGAAGATACAGTTCCTACCTAAGAGGCCAGAATAACCAGTTTTAGAAGCACTGAACTCAGGGGCGCCTGGGTGGCTCAGTCGGTTAAGCCTCTGACTCTCGATTTCAGCTCAGGTCATGATCTCACGGTTTGTGAGAGCGAGCCCCACATCGGGCTCTATGCTGACATTGCGAAGCCTGCTTGGGATTCTCTCTCTCCCTCTCTCTGCCCCTCCCCTGCTCGCGTGCATGCTCTCCAGGGCGCTCTCTCTCTCAAAATAAATAAATAAACATTTTTTTTTTTTAAGCGCTGAATTCAGTTATCTGGTGGGAAGGAAAATCCATTTACGAGATCCCTAACCCCACACCATTTTGTGAAGCTATGCCCAAAGTCACCTTCTCTATTCCCACCCTGCCACCCCCACCCCATTCTTCCTCTAGCTATATCCCTGCCCTGGAGTATTCAACAGAGGAGAAAGACTCTGTCTCAAAGTTCTTAGCCTGCTCTATTTAAGTTCACGATGCAGCACGAGTTTATTCTGCCGTATCTTACGCAGTGCCTCTCAGGAAATAGCATCAGAAACTAACCTCTCACTTAAACCAAGAAGTGCATCAATCAACTTCCTGTGTATTAGCCAAGGGACCATTAATCCCCTCAGGCCCAGCTGAGACCACACCAGTCTGGTTCATAATTGACTTGCCATCAACTCCAGCTGAATTCTGAAAGCTGAGCTTCCCTGCTAACCACTGCCCCATGATTTAGGAGAATGTGGTAGATGATTCCAAACAGAAACCACCTCCTCCGTGGCCAGAAAGATCCCATCATATTGCCCAAGTACATACCCCCAAACAGTTTTGTTTAATCTCTGAAGCTCCAAACATCAGCCAGGTCTGGCGAACCCTCACGATACCTCTGGGTGAGCTATTAATCCCATTTTATTTCTCTAGTTTTCTTTAGAAAACGGGTCTGGTTACCTTGAATTCTGCAGTGAGCTCACTGCAGTGAAGAAAAAAGAAGACAGACGAACCGGTGCCCAGGGAGAGGAACCCCATCTGTGAATCAATGACTAAAAATGCACTACTAAGAAACAGTGTAAGGAAAGACGCACTAACATGACATTTTCATAGGAGTAGTTTCCTGGTCTATTTGCTTTGGAGTTTCTCATTTTAACACAGGAAGCATAAATGTATGCGCGCACTCAAAAATATGCTAGTTTCTTAAGCGGCAGATTTGTGTGTGAATATTTTAGTGCCAAAGTAAGATCCAAGCACCAGGAAAAAGATTCTAGTGAATAAAGGCCTTTAAAAATAGTCTGGGGGTGTTCTGATTTGTTTGCTCATTTATTTGCAGAGGTGGTGGAATCCCCCACGTTAGCTGTGACTAGGGGAAGATTCTTTTTGAGGAGTTTGCTTTTCCAGTTTTGTGACCAAAGACGCATCTTTCATGCTATCTGCAAGGGTTACAGATGCAGTCTTGGCAATGGCCAGGGATTAAATCCATGATCTTATCTCAAGCGTTTTGAAGAGTTAATCATCCAGAAGCAAACGTTTAAAATATCTTGCATTACGCTGTAATTGGTTGCCTGTCATACCCAGTGCTTCAGTTGTAAATTAAGAAACAGAGAGTTGGTGTAGCTCCACATAAAATATACAGGAATTACATACAGGCATTAAAACTTTCACTGAGCCATGGAAAATACTTCAAAAGATGACTATAAGCAGGCTCTGAAACGGCACTTCACGCTATTACATTCCAACGGCTTTGGAAAATAAACCACTATACATCAGTGGGATGACTGTAAAAAAACAACTTGTGTGCAGTCAACCTCTACTCTGGGTAGGTCTGGGATTTCTGGAACTGACACGTCTATAATTAACAACTGCACCCCCTTCATTTTCCTAGCCAACCTTTCACAAAAGTAGAGGAAAAGACACTGCAGAGTCACATCGACCCAAGAAGCAAACCTCATAACCAAGAAAAAAAAAATCACTCTTCTGAGGCTGTACAGCTCACTCAAAATATACAAAAAGATGAAGACTTACGAGTTAAGATGGGGGAAATTACTTCACCTACAGTCTCTTGTATCTAGAAACCAGACACGGGTGCCAGGTTGCCTCAGAGAACGGACGTTAAGCTAGTAAGGTTTCACGTTATAATCTTTATACAGACAAAAAGCAATACAAAATTCAGAGACCAGACATCTCTCCCGCAGTCTTCTTCAGCTGATTCTTAATCAGTGTTATTTTAGTCCACTGCAAATACAAACGTATATGGATAAGGGGAAGCAGGCTCCAAAACACAGCAATTTCCACTATTATCAGACAGGGCCAGGAAATGAAGTATTCCATTTAACCGAATTCTCTTATAATTGCACATTACGTTGTTACCAATGCCCAAAAGATTAGCATAAAATCAGACCACAGATATATCCTTAATGTAAGTTCACTTAAGCTAGTCAAGATTCAGTATCTTTATAAACTCTAGCTGTTACGAGAATAGCAAAATGTGGGACATTCCTACTGTGGCCCACAGCTTGGCATAAATCACCTTTGAGTTCAAACGAAAATATAAACTTGCAAAAGAACAAGGGGATAAATCTGAGGACAATCACCCACCCTATGAAATGATCAGGGATTCTTTTTTAGGCTCCTTTAAAAACCAGAGCTGTCAGTCTGGTCTTAAGGGAGGTCCAAGAGTTATCGAATTCAGCATTCTCAAGAATAGATTCTCTGTCTTGAATAGAGTTTAACTATGAAGGTACCTTTGTGAAATTATTTATTCTTCCTCCATTTATGATTCTCTAATTAAAAGCAGAGTCAGGAGTATCCCTCAAGAAAATAATTCTAGCAGATTTCTACATTTTATTAGAATCCTTTATATTCCAATAAAATTCTTGATAGTCATTATTACTATTAACATGGCCTCCTTGCCGCTCCTAGCACTGTTTAGTAGAAATATAACGTAAGCCACATGTTCAACTTTAAATTTTCTAACAGCTACATTTAAAAAGCACAGAGAAATGAAATTAATTTTAAATTTCATTTAAAATAGTGTATTCAAAACAGTAGGCTTCCAACATGTAACTAATATAAAAATGATGAGATAGTTTAACTTTTTTTTCATACTAGATCTTCAAAATCCGATGTGTATTTTCATACTTACCGCACATCTCAGTTCAAACTAGCCACACTTCAAGTATTCGATGGACACATGTGGCCAGTGGCTATCCTAGTGGACTATACAATCTTAATAACTATTCAAGGAATTGAAAGAGTTTTGGCTCAATGTATGATCACGGCTTCTAATAATTCAAGCCATCTAAAAATGAAACCAACAGATTTATAAAAGGGTCAGAGCCCCATCTTTGGAAGGGTTGTGTCACAGTCCAGAGAGCCCATGTGATGTGTCACAGAGAAGACTGCCATATTGAGTGCCTCCAAGTGCCAGGCTCTGTAATACTAACAACTAACAAAACTAACTCTTTTAACCCTTCCAACAACTCATGGAGGTTGCTACTTTACCGTCTCCATTTACAGATGAGGAAACTGAGGCACAGAGCAGTTCAGTAACTATCCAGGATTACGCTGGTGATAAGCGGCAGAGGCAGGACTCAAAGCCAGGCAGTTCTCACAGCCATGAAACCTGCTGCTTCTCTGTGCAATTATTTTTAAAATGTGAGAATTAGTCATAAGACACATTATGTTAACTACTCCTATCTTATCCCAGGTCAGTGATTCTCAAACTGTATTGGAAGGTAGGAAGGGCACAAGGAGCCGGGGTTCCAGATAACCATCCCCTCTGCAAACATAACAGCTCTATTTTTTCCACTTAAGTTCCACCTAACGTCTCATTTGGAGAAATGGGTGACGTCCATTAATCCAAATGTGTTTTAACTATATTCTGAGCCTTGTCATCTTATGTCTTTCCCTTAATAAAAGTTCCTTGCCAGAAATTCATACCCAATTTTTTTTCTGAACTTAAAATAATTAAAAAAAATTTTTTTCCTAAGGAGTTCATTTTATTTCCCGTAGCCAGGTTATTAAGTTCACCCAGCTAGCATCTCTGTCCTTCCTGTCACCCCAATCCTCATTCTCTTTCTGTTATTTGGTTCTTTTCCGAAAATGCAAGGTGTTCATGTCAGTCACACTCTGCCTTGAAGTCCTTAGATGTCTCCCCATCTCACGGCAGCATTTTATTCTCCAAACAATTCAAAGAGGATTTTACAGAAGGCTAAAATAATTGTGAAACACTGAGTTTGACACCTTTAAAAAAAATAGCATTTATGGAGGTGTTTCCCAAAGCATTTTACTACACTCCTTTTCTGCCACTACACATGCCCAGGAATTCGAACAGTGGAGGCAGCCTGCCTGGGGTTGAGGACAAGCCCAGTCACGGCCAGAAGGTCATGCTGTGCTGTGATGGCCCCGTCTGTAACATGGAGATGGCCAGAGAAGCCACTGCACAGAGTTGAAATGAGAATCAGATGAACTGATATGGGGAGGGCACTCAGCACAGTATGTGACATTAAAAGTTGGAGATTTATTTTAATTATTCTTGTGACACATTTTAGACACAATGTCCTACAGGATCCAGTTAAAACTCCCTGGCTAGATACATCAAACCCTTCAAAAGCAGTCTCCTGCCTGCCTTTCTACACTCCTACCCTCCCTGCCATGACCTCTCCACCCAACCCTCCACACACACACACACACACACACACACACACACACACACACACAAACAGATCAGTGCAAAATGAACTCTGCCCTTCCCTGAAAATTCCACGTGCTTTCCTGTTTCTGTACCTCAGTACGGACTGTTCCCTTTGCTTTGTTTCTTGTTTGTCCTATTCTCTAAGCTCTAAGGTTTCTGGGATCAGGGACCCTCTCATGTTCAGCTTCCCTTGGGGCTTGATTGTATTTGCTGACCCTACGAACCAGGTCTGGGTCCTCTAAATGCCATTTGAAATGGCAGCACATCGATACATTCAAAACCAGATGTGAGCCTCATAAAGTCTACCATATGGATACATGTCATTATACATTTGTCAAAACCCACACAATGAACACCACCAAGAGTGAACCCTAATGTAAACGATGGATCAGGGTGATGATGATGTGTTAACGTGGGCTCATCGCCTGGAACACATGTTCCACTCTGGCGTGGGGGAGGGGATAGGAGTGGGGAGGGGGGTGCAGGAGGTATGTTCCACTGTGTTCCACTCGGTTTTGCCATGGAGCTAAAACAGCTTTAAAAAATAAAATCCATTTTTAAAATGACTAAATGAAGTGGCAAAACACAAATTATAATTAATGTAGATCAAGAATTAAATCAAAGTTAATTTTCTTTTCCTAAGATAAAGCTCTTAAAATGTCTAGGATACATCTACAGAACACTTCTAAATTTTTGTTTTTAATGTTTAATTATTCTTTAAAAAAATTTTTTTTAATGTTTATTTATTTTTGAGAGAGAGACAAGTGCAAGCAGGGGAGGGTGAGAGACGGAGGGAGACACAGAATTCAAAGCAGGCTCCAGGCTCTAAGCTGTCAGCACAAGAGCCCAACGTGGGGCTTGAACCCACGAACCATAAGATCATGATCTGAGCACAAGTCAGACGCTTAACTGACTGAGTCACCCAGGCCTCCCAATGTTTATTCTTGAGAGATAGAGAAAGACAAAGCACAAGCAGGAGAGGGGCAGAGAGAGAGGGAGACACAGAATCTGAAGAAGCTCCAGGGTCTGAGCTGTCAGCACAGAGCCCGATGTGGGGCTCGAACCCACAGACTGTGAGATCATGACCTGAGCCAAGGTTGGACACTTAACTGACTGAGCCACCCAGGCACCCCAACTACAGAATCCTTCTAACAGCAAAGCCAAATACCCACCAGATCTGAGTTCCAAGCCTTAATAAGGACTCAACATTCTGTTGTATTTTAGATAGATTTCCACTTTCTCCTCTCAAGCCCCATCAACTCTACTTGGAAAATGACCCAAATACAAAAAGAAAGTCAAGCGAGTAGAGCAGACCCCGTGTCCATCCCCTCCTCCTCCTGCTTCTGGGGAAAGAATGCACTCCTCCTCCAGGTGTGTGTGCGCAAATGAAGAACAAAGTAGGAGGTTGCATGATCTCATCCTCTCGTTTGAAAGTAGCTATAGCATTGTTTCACAAAAGGCCATACCTTCCATGTCATCTGTCACAGAACAAAAGCATACAATCAAAAAAAAAAAAAAAGAAAGTGATTTGCTCTAATGTGAATGCACCCATTTAGAGCATGTCAAAATAAAGCCAGCATTAAATGTCAACCCCACCTTCGCATTAGAAGATCAATCACACTGCAACAGACACATGACAGCAGAATCCAGACTTCACTGCTCTGTCTTTTGTGACAACACAGTTGTGGGCTAATCCGGGTCTGACCTTTGCCCTCTCACTGAGAGAAGCAATACTCTGCTGAGAGTAATTATTACCGTCCACATCTCCAGACCCGCCTCCGCATGCACCTTAGACTCTGCCTGGGGATTCACAGAGATGCCTTCTTGGCCCCCAAGAATGGCACCTGCTTTTGCATCCTTGGATCTTCAAGACTCCAGTTCCCCTGGCCCTGGATGGCCTTGCTTTCTTTGCCACCTGCTGAAGTCCTGTGCATCCTTCAAGTCCCCGTTCAGAGTTCAGAGAGTGACGGCTCTGTTCATCCTTCACTGAAACTTCCTCCCCCACCACCGCCCCGGGGCCGCAGTGGTCAGCAGCACAGACTGTGTACTGCACAAGTCTAAGAAGAGCTACTGCCTTTCCGGCCTGTACCTGCATTGCATTTTAGCATGGATTGCATTTAATCTTGTGTTTTTGTTTTTTTTAAGTTTATTCATTTATTGAGAGAGAGAAAGAGAGAGAGTGGGGAGGGGCAGAGAGAGAAAGAGAATCCCAAGCAGGCTCCACACCGTCAGCGCAGAGCCTGATGAGGGGTTCAAACTCATGAACCGTGAGATCATGACCTGAGCCAAGACCGAGAGTCGGGTGCTTAACCGACAGAGCCACCCAGGCGCCCCTAGATCGCATTCAGCGTTAACTGCTTATTTAAATGCTGGATTCCCCTACTCACCCGTGCATATCTTGAAGACAAAATTACACCTTATTTATCTTCCCTCATCAAGTCCTAACACAGTGCCTGGCACATTGCAGTTGCTCAAGATTTTCTTCAATGAAAAATTTTTAAGACTCTCAAATTGGGACGGTTGTCAATACTAGATGCAGCACTATGCGTTTTCCATACTGTATCTCTTTTAATATTTACAACAGTCCCATAAGATAAGTAAGGTTACCATTATTTCCACTTTATTGGTGAGAAAACCGATGCCCAGAGAAGCACGGTAACTTTTCCAAGGACACCTAACAAATGACACAACTATAATTTGAACCCAAGTCCAGGAGGCCAAAGACCGAGCCTATAACTCCTTCAGCACGTGCTCTGCTGTCTCCCAGTATATGCAAAGAATAGTTACTCCCCCGTGAGTTACAGAGAATATTCAAAAGTGGAACCAGTGCATATCTTTCGTAAACGATCTAGAACGAACATTTTCACAAGAAATTTAGACCAGTCTTCTAACCAACCAACCTCCAGTATTAAGGTTTTTCCTTTATGCCCATGCACATGCATATTTTTAAATATGTATACCCCAATGTGCTACTCATAAGCCAAAAGGAACCAGCTCTCAACGGGCAAAGGCAGAACCTTTCCCATGTTTATTTTGCTGGCTCAGCTACCAAGCCACATGTAGCTGTGCGACAGGAAAGTCTCCCTATACAGGAAAAGAAACTTCAAAGGAAGCTCTGATCACAGAAACCGAAGTATAAACACGAAGACCGGCAGGAGACAGAAGGACTCAGGTGAAACTGTCCCCAAGAATACAACAGTTGGCCTGTGGAGGATGCCAAGGGGAGAAGAACTTCCCCGACCCCAATTCCTTTGTGCATGTGGAAGAAGGTGGGTCATGAGGGGTGTGGAAGACATCAAACACCATCACCTCCAGAAGGCACCACCTCCCAAACCAGCACCCTGAGGTAATGGGCAATGTGGTCACAGGGCCCAGGACAACCACAGAGCTTTTTCTGCTCCTCAAATCTCAGGGGCTTGCAGTCCCTTCTGCGCTGGCAACCACTGAATTATACCACCTGACCCACTGGCCACTCTGCCCCGGGGCTCTCAGGATGCATATGCGTGTGCAGGGTTCTCACCAAAGAATTAAGACTGGAAGACTAAGGGCTTGCTTCTTATAAAGGACATACTGCCCTAGGAGAGTTCCTTTTAAAGAGTGATAACATGACCGCCTTCATGGTCAACATGCCTTGGCTTTGTTTAAGCCCAAAGAAGTCTAGGAATGCCTGGGTGGTTCTGTCGGTTGGGTGTCCAACTTCGGTTCAGGTCATGATCTCACCGTTTGGGAGTTCGAGCCCCATGTCGGGCCCTGTGCTGACAGCTCAGAGCCTAGCCTGGAGTCTGCTTGGGATTCTGTGTCTCCCTCTTCCTCTACCCTCCCCTGCTCGCGTTCTGTCTCTCTCTCTCTCAAAAATAAATAAACATTAAAAGAAAAAATTTTTTAATAAATAAAAAAACTTAAAACGCTCACAGACAGCAGAAAGAAAAGGAGGGTCATGAGGAATCCTGAAAGAAACAAAACGCCCATTTTATATGCGCCCACAAAAAGCCTCGCTGGTCATGCTCGCTTTAAATACTTTTTCAATTTTTTCCCCTCTTTGAAGAGGAAAATATAGAAACAAACAAACAAAAACTAAAAGCAGCTGCATCCATCCCCTCTGTGGGCGTTTTCTCCTAGATGTTCAGCTGGAATGCCAACCCGCTCCACGGCTGTAAAGAGAGACAATGACTTTGGACGTGACACGGCCCCCTCCACCCCCCGCCCAACCTCCTCATAGAAGGTAACAAAAGGGAAGCCGCCACCCCAGGCGGGGTCCTGCTTGTCACGGCATTGGAGCAGGCCTCCTGATCCACTGACGCTGTGAGATCAAGCCTATGCCAAGGACAACAGGATCCTCTTAAACAGGAGGCTGGGACTGCAAAGCACGGCAGGTGCCAAGAGACAGGTGGCCAGTCCATTGAGTGAGTCCTGGCTCAGATGCCCGCCCACACCCGCTGTTACCTCTCGCAACTCTAGCCTCTGGGCCACGGCCTCCAGGCACTCCTGCCCGGTGCTCTCCACCGACAGCGTGCACTCGATCACATTGCTGTCCAGCAGGCGGATCCGTGTGACAAAGCAGTTCTTGCTCAGGACGTTGTAGCGCCGTGTCCGACGGAGCTTCAGGCCGAAAGGCATGGCTGCGTGGCCCTCGGACGCCGCCTTCCTATCCTGGCGCCCACGCCCCTGAGATGGCCTTAGCAGCTTCGTGTCTGGGTGATGACACTACCGCACGTGCTCCTCCAGACGCCGAGAAAGGTATCCATGCCCGGTGCGGCACTGCGGAGGATCGCTGCGAACAGAGAAGCAGCAAGGTCATTGGCTGCAAGGGAGGCTGAGGATGCCGCCGGCGTACGATCCGCACACGCGAGCACACGCCCCCGGCCGGCCGGACGTCCACGTTCGAGAACCAGCAAGCTCTGCAGCCCTCAAGCCTCTTGGTGGAGCCCATGAGCTCTACCTGATCTTACAAGAGGGAGCTGATGAACTCCGTTCGACAGCTGAGGACGCGGAGGATCAGAGAGATGAGAAGACCTCACCTAAAGACGCACAAGGTGAATGGCAACGTCAGAATTCAAACCAACGTCTATGGGCCTTGAACTCCCATGCTTTTTTCACTGCACCATCCTGTCCACTCAAGAAAGCAGTAGCGGTGGAACTGGAACACTGTGTAACTTCTAAATAGATCCTCTCGTTTCAACCTCATTAACAGCCTGATGGCGTAGGCTTTCTGATCCCCCCCCTTTTCCAGGGGAAAGAAGTGAAGCCCGATGATTTACGTGACTGGCTGATCCTGAACTTAGAACCTTATCTTGTTCCTTCTCCCTCTTTGCAACACTGCCTCCTTCTTTACCTTAACACTATTTACCTTTATTTTTATCTTAATATTTATTTTGTTATTTACTTTATACACTTAGAACGGATGATAGAAAATGAAGAGAATGCACATTTAATGGAAGTCAGCAACTTTCTACCTTTGAAGAAGTTTTAAATATATGAATCTAATGCATTTATTTATTTTTTTATTTTAAAAAAAAATTTTTTTTTTCAACGTTTATTTATTTTTGGGACAGAGAGAGACAGAGCATGAACGGGGGAGGGGCAGAGAGAGAGGGAGACACAGCATCGGAAACAGGCTCCAGGCTCTGAGCCATCAGCCCAGAGCCTGACGCGGGGCTCGAACTCCGGGACCGCGAGATCGTGACCTGGCTGAAGTCGGGACGCTTAACCGACTGCGCCACCCAGGCGCCCCGAATCTAATGCATTTATTATCACAACTCTGTGCTCTTCTTCACCAAACAGGCAGTTAGATGTGGGGAAGTGCCCTACCGTCATTTTGTTCTTTTACGAAATGCTTGACGCAAAAGCCTTGCCACCAAATTAAAGATAATTTACTTAACTAATAGTGAGATGTACTTACACCCTCGTGTCCCACCAAATTCAAGGGATGACACTGCCATGGAGAACACAAGAAGAAAACAACAGCAAAAGTGGCTTTTACTGTTCCGCTCTCACTGGGAGTTTCTTCATCGTTATCTTCCAAAGAAGCCAGAAATGTTCAGACAACCTCTCTGTTCACCTTTCTCTTCTCCATTAAGCCCAAAAGACTATCTCTTGCTCATGTGATTGTGGTGTTAACTCCATTCCCTAAGTCAAGCAGATCCAGCCTGACTTCACACCTTTCATCCAAAGAATTACCTCGGAGCCCCCTGACACTTAGAGGGGCAGATATGAGTAACTATTTACAGGCATTCCTGAATTAATAAATAAAATGGCTTTAATATTTAGAAACCACTCCCTGTCAGTACCCCAGGCCTCACAGAGGTTGTCAGGGCACAACCCTACAACAGAGCAAAACATACTCCCCAGACTCCCTCGGCCGGTCTTTGATGCCTGCCCTCTGGCACATTCCTTAGCATGACAGGTATGTTTTATGATGGCTTAAAATACACATGCTAGAGACTGTGGCTTGGTAAAACCTATTAACATTTCTAAATCACTTTGTGTTGGCAGACTGTCATGTTTACCTCTAAGGTAGACCAACCTGATGATCTCCTGATATCTGCAGGAAAGACTACACAGGGACCCACCCCAAAAAGCAAAAAAAGAAGTCAGGATTCAAATACAGAACCCTGAAGAGTTGACTACTACACATTCCCTCACCTTGTTGAAGAACAAGGCAGAAGACACCAAGATTCAACTTGTATATTAACCAGGGAGCCTCAAACAGAAGAAATATTTGCTCCGTGGGCATAAGCCACACTTCTAATCCTGGGCTAGGCGCTTTACATCTGGGTGTGCCTCACCTTAAACACCTATGAAAGAATGTGGCCGGCCGGGTACACCTTTATCCCAGCCACTATTAAAAACAATCCCTGCTATATATTCCATAGGACGCCATCCAGAACACACAGTTAGAGAAATAAAAAGTACACTGCACACCAAATGCACAGATAATGCAGTTTGTATAATAAACAAAAACACATGAAGTACTGGGAAAGAATGTAAATTCCCTAAAACAATTAACCATTAGGGCCACATAGAGGTGACATTACACAGAACTTTCACTCTGTATTTTATACATTTCTAAAGTGTTGTAACGTTTTACAATCACCTTAGATTACTTTTGCAAATAAAGATTAGCTTAAAATGGATTAGCTACTAAAAATGGTATGTCGGAAGCAACATCTGCCAATCGGGCAGTGTATCTCCTAGAAAATACCGATTTTTTAAGATTTTTTAAGCTATTTAAGTCTTCAATTTGCAAGAAACTTGCTAGGTAAGGTAGCCACAAAAAAGTTGTAAGAAAATTGGTCTGAAAAGTCAGTGTCATGACATAAAATATTGAATGGGGGGGGGGTGCCGGAGGGGGGTGTGGTGCTCTAGAGTAAAAGAGATGTAGGACTTATAAAAACAAAATGCAATATGTGAACTTCAATCAAATCCAGAGTTAAAAAGATACCTATAGAAGACATGAGGCAATTAGGGAAATTTGAAATAGGGAACAGAAATGAGATGATATCAATGGATTACTAATAAATTTCTTGGTTTTTTTTTTTTTTTTTTTTTTTTTTTTAGAGACAGGGAGTGCACAAGCAGTGGAGAAGAGCAGAGAGAGACAGACAGAGAGAGAGAGAGAGAGAGAGAGAGAGAGAGAGAGAGAACCTCAAGCAGGCCCTATGCTCTCAGTGCAGAGCCCAACACAGGGCTTGATCCCACCACCTTGAGATCATGACCTGAGACGAAATCAAGAGTCGGATGCTCAATCGATGGAGCTGCCCAGGCGCCCCTCTTCTGTTACTGATAGTAGAATTGTGTTTGCGTAAACAGAATGCTTTAGGAGACGGCAGTGGGTATATCTAGGGGTAAAAATGTCATATTATCTATAATTTACTTACAAATGGCTAAAAACCCAATGCATACATATACAGATTCAGAGTCGAACAAACATGACAAAACATTACTAGTTGTTAAATCTGGATGGTGGGCGTACAGATATTCACTGCACTGTTCTTTCAGCTTTTCTGTATACCTAAAAATGTTCGTAATCAAAGGAACAACAACAAAAAAACAAAACAAAAGGCAACCCTCAATACCGGTACTAAACATAGTCCTTACAGCTTGGTTTAAAATGCAGCTGGCTCTTTCTATGGACTTCTCTAATCCCTCCCTTTCTTTGTCTGAACTCCCACATCATTTCTGCCTATTGTAACATAGCAATCAAACTTGTGTTAATAGTATTAGCAAGGCTGACTCTAAACTCTTCCAGAACTAGAGACACGTTTTCTCCGTCTTTAACACCCACATCTTTCACCTAAATTAAAAGTTCATGGCATTTATGCCCAGAACTCGTGCGGTTGGAGGGTTGTGCTTCTGGAAAGAATTGCCAGGCGCTCATTTAAGACACCCCTTGCTTTAGGATGGGTCACACCTAAATGATTCCAGGTAAACCATCTGTGTGACACTAATCTGTAAGAATAGGGTTAGAGGAGATGATCTGTTAGTCCCTTTCAGTGTTAACATTTTGATAGTCTATGAATTATCTGCCGTGTTTTTAAAAATGTTTATTTATTTTGAGAGAGAACACACATGCACATGTGCAGGGGAGAGGCAGAGAGAGAGAGAGAGAGAGAGAGAGAGAGAGAGAGAGAGAGTCCAAGCAGGCTCCACTCTGGGCTCTATCCCTTGAACCATGAGATCATGACCTGAGTGGAAATCAAGAGTCTGACCCTTCACTGAGCCACCCAGGCCCCCCCAACCGCCATGTTTAAGCTCTCAAAGAATCCATAGCACTTGTATCATGAGTCCATCTCCTAACTATTTACAAAGGCACACAGTTCTACAATACACGTGACCCAGCACCGTCTGGGTTTTAAGCCTCCTTCCTCTGCTTTGTCCTTGATAGACAGAGAGAGGGAGGATTAAGATATGCCACCAGACAGGAGCACCTGGGTGGCTCAGTGGATTAAGCATCAGACTTCAGCTTAATGATCTCTCGGTTTGTGAGTTCGAGCCCCGAGTTGGGCTCTGCGCTGACAGCTCAGAGCCTGGAGCCTGCTTCGGATTCTGTGTCTCCCCCTCTCTCTGCCCCTCCCCCACTCACACCATGTCTCTCTCTCAAAAATAAATAAACATTAAAAAAAAAAAAAAAAGATATGTTACCAGACGGGAAACTGGATGTGAAGTCTATCACAAACAAGTCCTCTCTGGGACTCCAACGACTTTCCCTGTGTGGCTCTCAGGGGCCACATCCTATTCACTTCATCACATGAACATTGTAAAACCTAGAACAAAATGCCAAATTCTCATAAAAAGGTCACATGCTTATGAAACTGTAGATTTTCCTGATGTTACTGGATTTCCAAAAGAGCTCAAACTAGGGGGTCGTCAATTCTATTTGCCAGAAGACTTGGTTTTGTTTAATGGAAAACTCTTTTAAAACCTGAAGCCACTTAAAGGATGAGTTTTATTTGTCCCCTCTTCAAGAACACATCAAGTAAATAAGGGCAAGCTGCAAATGTTGCTTCCATTCATGGAAGTTTAAGGAAACAGACTCTTTTCTTGGTTAGTACACATAGTAAAGCCGATAGTGCTGACTCATGATTTTTTTTCTTTCAAGACAAACAGCATCTTATTCTAATTTCCAAACATCATCTGCTGATCCTCTTTTTCACAGATGTAGCTTAGTGAGAAAAGTAGCATCGGATAAAAGAGACCCCAGCCCTTTAGTGACGAGAGTCACCGGGAGTAAGAAGCAAATGTGAAGGGTGGCCTGGGTGGCTCAGTCGGTTGGGCGTCGGACTCTTGATTTCAGCTCAGGTCAGGATCTCATGGTTCATGGGACTGAGCCCCACATCAGGCTCTGCGCTGACAGTGCAGAGCCTGCTTGGGATTCTCTCTCTCTCTCCCTCTTTCTGTCCCTCTCTTACTTACTGTCTCTTCCTCAAATAAACATTAAAAAAAGAAGAAGAAGAAGCAAATGTGAAAAAAAAAAAAAAAAGGACAAGGAAAGTACCAACAACTCTGACCGCTCCAGCTCGGTGGGTATTCGTGTGAAGGGATTGGAAGTAAATGTTAAAGGCTCCCCCGAAAGGAAGGACACCCATGTGACAGAAGGAGTGAAGTCAGGGACACAGAAGGTCCTCTCTAAGAACCAAAGTTAGCTCAGGGAAGGGAACATGTGCACATCTTCCTGCAGGAACTGGCCTAAGTGCACACCCAGCAACTTAACCTTTCCCTGCCTCAGTTTACTCATCTGTGAAGATAATACCCACCCTGCCCATCTGCGAGAAGTAAATGAGAAAAGGCTTCTGTGGAGCACTCAGTGGCTATAAAGGTCCCCTTCCTCTTCCCCCTCATACAGCAAGCCCAGTTTGCTCAAAGGATAGCAAAGCAGCCGTGGAAAGGACCGGAGTACGTGACCACCTAAAGTCTTAAAAACAAAAAAACAGGCAAAGCAGAGAACACAGAGTTGAATGCAAAGCGATGACAAGTCCAAGGGTAGAACCGTGCATTGTCCCAGCACTCCACCTTGTCATCCTCCAGTGTACCGTCACCTAGAGCAGAAAGGAGCCAATCATTAGAAGAAATGCTCCCATACAGAGCCCAGCCTAAGTGGGTAAGAAGGTTGCGGCCTTTTCCTTATCTTAGTCAATAACATGCTTACAGTGTCTGGTGTGAGGCAGCTGTTCTTTTTTTCAGTGGAAATTGATTCCCAATTGCTGTGGGTCTTAGAATCCAAATGGCTGTATCTCTACAGCTGATGGCATAGCACAGTCTCCCTCACCCCAGAGAAACTTCCGTGTGTGTCTTAGCTCCCCAACAAGAATCTTTTTTTTTTTTTTTAACATCTATTAATTGTTGAGAGAGAGAGACAGCACAAGTCAGGGAGGGCAAAGAGAGAGGGAGACACAAAATCTGAAGCAGCTCCAGGCTCTGAGCTGTCAGCACAGGGTCTGATGCGGGGCTCGAACCCACGAACCGTGAGATCATGACCTGAGCCGAAGCAGGACGTTTAACCGACTGAGCCACCCAGGCGTCCCCACCACAAGAATTTTGAAGGGAGAGAGCTATGTCAGGTTTAGATTTGTAGTCGCCTTTGGATGTGGCAGGGTGCTAAATAAATATTTGTCACTATGATGAAAGAAAGAATGAATTCTGAAAGGGTTGAGTTTTTGAGGCCAAGGTAGGGCAGGGGCCTCCAGGTGACCTCAGTGGCACCTAAGGAATTTGGAGCCTTAGATAGATCTGACTTGCGAGGGTGTGAGAAAGGCTAAAAAGTGCAGAGAAGAGGGATGAGAAGTTATTCAGCTCACTGGTGCTCTTTGGGGGTAAAAAATTGAACCCACACTTCTATAAGAACATTCCCACCCAAGCCTGTCTTTTCCAGCCCTTGATGTGTCTTAGACTGGGCGTGGTCTCAAAGACCAGAGAGATGCTACATCCCATGGAAGTTCTTTGCCAAAGCAACAAGGGAATTACAGATGTGATAAAGAATCCCACGGGGCGCCTGGGTGGCGCAGTAGGTTGAGCGTCCGACTTCAGCCAGGTCACGATCTCGTGGTCCGGGAGTTCGAGCCCCGCGTCGGGCTCTGGGCTGATGGCTCAGAGCCTGGAGCCTGTTTCCGATTCTGTGTCTCCCTCTCTCTCTGCCCCTCCCCCGTTCATGCTCTGTCTCTCTCTGTCCCAAAAATAAATAAACGTTGAAAAAAAAAAAAAAAAAAGAATCCCAGTGTGCCCACGATTGCCGAAAGCAATTTGTAGGGATATTTGCTCTGTAAACACACTTTAAGGGCCTTTCATAGAATAAGTTACAGCAGAAGGGGACAGGACATACAGAAAAGCTTCAAAGTCACTTCTAAAACTCATTCCTGACCGATCAGCTTCCTAAGAAGATCTAATATGTAAGTTTCCATCTTCTAACAATCAGCTATGGATTTCCAGCACCTTGTACTTTATTTTTTCCCCCTAAACATATCAACAAAACACCTGCCAAATGGAAAACACAGAGCAAAGCCAGCTTTCTCATAGAAAAGTCAGTCGGCTGATCTAATAAATTTTAAATATGATGAGTAAGAAGTGGAGAGACCTTTCATAATATCAACCAAAGACAGCTTAATCCCCTTTACTAAATTACCTGTACTAAATTTCTTTAGGGAAAAGACAGGAATTAAAATCCAAATCTTAAACGCGGTCATCTTTTTATTTCCCATGCTATATTATGTACGCTTACTTCTGAAATCTGAACATAAGTTCTGAAACCACGAACATAAGCTAACTGCTGTTCCACTGCATTCTATATTTACTAACAGTCTCTGGCATTTTTCCAGCATTCCATATTACTACAACTCCCAAGCACACCTCACAGAACTATGTAACCCTGGTCTGGGTGTGAGAAAGGAAAAAATGATGCAATGAGTCCATCCTGTGTATAAACACGCATGAGGCACAGCTCAGTTTTAAAAAGTACTATGTCATTTTTCTGAGGAGAGTTTTAAAAAGGGGTAGAAGGGCATGGGGGAAAAAGAGTATGGGAAAATGGGAAATGCTTTCTCCGATTCCCCCTTAAAGACCGGCAGAGAGGAAGGTAGTTCGTTTTGGTGAAAATTAGAGTTAGTTTCTTCTATAAATGTTAGTGCTATAGAATCCCCAGATTACATCCATACATTGCATTATTCGAAGCCAAGCAAAATGTTGTGCGAGGTTTACAACACAAGCCCCTAACTTTTAGTTGCTAAATAACTACAAAAACCAACGCAGAATGTCCACGTTTTTGAATTTCTTCCTTTTCCTCCCGCTAACTCAACTTCAAACGTTCAGTGGTGGGATGGAGAGAAATTTGTCCAAATCTGGAGCTGCACTGCAAGTCAGAACAAAGATTCCTGCTACAGGACCCCATCACAGCGGTACCTCACCTCCACGAAAAATGGCTACATAGCAACTACATGTGTGCAGAATGTCTCCGAAAACCAGGAAATGGAGGCAAACATCCTCTGAGCAATCAAACATCACGAAGTCCTTATTAATGCTCTGCTCAGGACACAAACAAACACAAACCACCCTCACAGTGCATTTACTCTGACTTTATATACCTTACATACCTTGCTTCTTAGCCCTTAGCAGACTGAAAGGAGATAAAGAAAAGTATGCTGGCAGGGAACAGAGAGGCAATGAGGGAGGCAGACTATAAAATTAAGCATTCCACAGCACGGAAGATAGTATCGAAAGTACCCTGTGGTAAATATGGATGACGGAATAACACCCGGCATATTTTGGTTAAGATGGCAGTAAAGAAATATACTTGTAAAGAGTGTAACTTGTAAACTTGTAAACTCCCATGCATACTGGTTAAAAATAACCAAAAAAAAAAAAAAAAAAAAGTGGTTCTTGAGTGGTAAAGCTTCTATTACCTGGAATCCCAACTCCCCCACCCCAAGCAGTGGTTCTCTCTTGTTTATTCCTGCTCTAATACTCAGAGCAAAGCAGTTTGGTGAAGAATCAAAGGCTGCGTTTTCGACTGTTGGGGGGGAAGGGCAACGATCTGTGAGGACCAGCAGTTTGAAAAAACCCCCCACAGGTAACTGCTGAAAAAAAATCATTACCCCATCCCCCACTTTGAGGATCACCGCCCTGAGGTCTCTAGAGAGACGTGATCTTCCCACAGGAAGGATCTCAAGACATGAAAGCTTTCATTATTGACTTCACTGAGACTCTTAAGGCATTCAAAGCACATCTTGAATATTTTATAGATAAAATAATATGTTGTCTGGAATTTACTCAAAAATAACAGGACTGGGGTGGGTGTGGGGGGGCGTCTGAGCGGCTCAGTGGGTTAAGCATCTGACTTCGGCTCAGGTCATAACCTCATGGTTCGTGAGTTCAAGCCCCGCATCGGGCTCGCTGCTGTCAGCACAGAGCCCACTTTGGATCCTCGGTCCACTTCTCCCTTTCTGAACCCGCCCCCCGCTTGCACTGTCTCTCTCAAAATAAATAAATAAACTTAAAAAAATAATAATGGGAAGGGGACACTGCGGGGTCCGGATAAAGCAATATTGGCCACGTAGTTGCCAGCTGCGGTTGGTGGCAGACAAGGCTCATACCTTTCCTTATGGTTTTGTATGCGCTTGAAATTTCCCACATTAAAAAGTTGTTTTTTCTTTCTTTTTTTTTTTTTTTTTTTTTTAATAAAGAAGTCTTTCTTAAATGGCACTTCGTAAAGCAACCTGGCAAAAATCCTCCACTCTGTGGAGCTATGTTACAGAGAAAGGGGGTCAGAATTCTTCCTCCATGTAACCCCTCCTGCCCCTCCAAAAGAAAACTTACATTTAACTAGATCAAATTGAGAGTGAGCATTTCTCATCTCATTGTTAAAAGATGGCAATAAAAATTCTTTTTGCAGGGAAAGTTGACAGGCTGGATAAAAGTACAAAGAACAACCAATGGGCAGAGGGGAAGGGATTCCTCCTGCCCAACCTGCTTAATCGACTGTATCAGAGCACCTGACTCTGGCTTACTTCTCTGATGAGCTTTCTCTGTCTATTCACGCCAGGAATGCTTTGTCCTACGAGACTCCACCCTTCTTTGAGAGACAGTAGAATCTGCAACTCTCCAAATCCAGTTCTTTCTGGTGTCAGTGTCTACACCCACAGTGATGTGCGTCCTGGAATGTCACAGCTAATCACAGCCGGGAAGAAGAATGGGAGAGTCCTGTGAGTGTTGGAACACCAAGAAGGCAATAGCGAGCACCTCCATTTTTAAAGCAGATACGATGACAGAGGCATTTTCCTGAGCATTATCTCCAATGGTCTTATGAGACGGTGATTCCTAATGCCCCCATTTTTACAGACGACAGCATCAACTCTGGAGAGGTTAAGACCTTGCCCAAGATCACACAGTTACTAAGGATACCACCTGACCCCACGTTCTTACTCAATGAACCATGTTAAAATACCCAGAAAGGGGGTAGGAAACGACCTGGTGATATGAAAATAACAATGACAACAGCAAACAACCACACTCTATAAGGAAGGCTTCGATATGCCATCTGCAGTCTATCTTTGCTCAGCCCGAGTGGACTCGATCCAGACATGGCAGAAATGGATCCTGAGGCCGGTGACTCAATTTCAGTCCCAGGATGTTCTATCCAGACGGCATGGCAGCAGAATCAGGGTCTTATCCCTGCCACAGCACCCCATACCTCCTCCCCCCGACCCAGTGCCTCTTACCTAGACAACTTTCCTTCTACGGTTCCAGTGTGTGCAGCAGAGAGGGATAATCCCAGCACATCAATACAAGCTCTTCAAAAACCAATTTGAAAAACACAGTTACAAGAGCAACCGGAGAGGTTTTCCAGCCTGTTCATATGACTCACTCATCAAAACGAAAGAAATTCGCTGAAGGTAAACATACCTCCAACCTGCTTCACTCACCCTCCTCTGGGATGTGCACCCTAACGGGGACAGAGCTGACCAAGAGAGGGGTTCTTTGTGAAAGGCTGTTACAAGTGACCTCCCTTAGCAAAGTTTTCCACACCTCCCTCTCCCGTTTCCTTCCTGTCCGTGCCTGAATTCCCTCAACTCCCCTTGCATGTCCAGAACTTTCGGATGGGAGGACTCACCCGTGTCACTTCCTATCCAAACAGAAGCAGCAGCCACGCAATCTCTGCCAACTCTCTTCAAGGGGGTCTATGCAGCCAGTGCCCGGCTTCCCTGGGTACGTCGCCATGTTCCTTGGTCTCTCTGGCCCCATCAGTGAGCCTCACCCTGATGTGGAGTGATTTCCCCGCATCAGCCACTTACAGGCTGTACAACCATAGCTCAGAGGCTGCCTCCCTTTCTGCATTTATACTATGGGGGTGGTAACAATACCCACCAGGTGCAGCTGCGGGACTACACCCGTTGGTAACATATCAAGGGCTGGCACAGAGTCTGGCACATGGTGAGCACTATTTGTATGTTTGCAGTCACTGTCCTTATTATTGTTGCTGTTTCACTGAATACTGCAGGAAGCCCAAGGAAACACAGACTGCCAACGTTCGCAAGTGTATGAATCGCTTTCCAACAAGCCAGCGTTTGTAGAATTTCAAAAGCTAAGGCTATTTATCATAAGGAGGCGAAGCATGAATACAAGACCCCTAGGTCTCACTGACTGGGAACCACGGACAGGATGCACAGTGGGCTCCAGAGACCGGGACCAAGTCAGTGAGTCAGGAATACAACCCAGCGGGTTCTGAAGCGTTAACGATGCAATCACTTCCCCTGAATCAGAGGGGGGAAAGAATGGCAACAGGTAGGAGCCAGTATCAGCTGCTACCGAGTTGCATGCTCCCCACTGGTGTAAGCAACTGTCAATCACTGATGGGAGAAAACGAAGCTTCTAAACAGTGATGCCCATGCTACCGGCTGGCACCCACGCAATAAACAGACAAGCACACGTGCACAGACACGCACAGGAAGCCCATCGTAATTGTCCTTTCTTCCCTCGGTCCCCTGCCTATGAGACCCCCACACACAACCCAAGTGGGTTCTTGGAAAAAACTCGTGCTGTACATTAAGTAGCCCTCAGTGACATGACAGAGAAAAGCACCTGTTGCCAGCACGGTCACTTGGCTGTCATAAAAACAGTTAGCATGCTAACATTCCCGCTACCGTTAGTGACCTCAGACCTGAAGATGTGCTCAGTGGCCTGCATCAGCGCTGAGCAAGCCGGGGCCTCTGGAGACACTGCTGCCCGTGGGGAGGGCTCTCCCCCTGGGCAGGGGATGACTGCAGCCCGGTAGGGGGTGGGCGGAGGAAGGAACAGGAGCGAAAACGTCAAGTGCTTCGGTTCTCGGGTCGGACTCTTCGTTCTTAAAAGCTGAGAAACTTGGGGCGCCTGGGTGGCGCAGCCGGTTAAGCGTCCGACTTCAGCCAGGTCACGATCTCGCGGTCCGGGAGTTCGAGCCCCGCGTCGGGCTCTGGGCTGATGGCTCAGAGCCTGGAGCCTGTTTCCGATGCTGTGTCTCCCTCTCTCTCTGCCCCTCCCCCGTTCATGCTCTGTCTCTCTCTGTCCCAAAAATAAATAAATGTTGAAAAAAAAAAAAAAAGCTGAGAAACTTAAATATGTACAATATCTAACAAAGCCATATCTAATAAATACGGCGAGTGCTACGCAGGGTAAACGTAATTTAAGAGGCTCCCTTTGCTCTCCTGACTTACACCTATGTTTCAGAATATTAAGGATTTCAAATCTCCCTGCAGACAAACCCTGTCTGCCGAAATCTTGGTACAGAAGCAAAAATATCGCTGGGAAAAGAAAACGCGTATCTATCCTTCAACTAGATGGTGAGAAGCCAGGAACCAACAACGCTTTTACAGCTTTTATCACCCCAAATCCCTTTGCGCTATAATTAACGCACACTCTAACTCAGCAATGCCACTTTAAAAGCAATGGGTCTTACGGATCGCGTATAAGGATGGGGCAGTAAACATCATCTGTAGTAGAGGGTGGGGGCCTAAAAACGACCTGCATATCTATGACGGAATGACGTGTGAATGCACTCTGGCATTGCCACATGATTTAGGGCATTATGCTGTTATTAACAATCAGCTAAATCTTTAGCTATGAACTCAGAGCAACAACCGTCAAAAATTCTGTAACTACCAGCTTGTTGAAAACGCTGCAGAGTAAGGCATGCAGACCCAAGGCGAAGCCAGTCATCTTGTATGTGTCTGTGCCTACTCGAGCTCGGAGAAAGGATGGAACAGGTCCATCCTCAGAGGGACAACAGGTAGAGCACAACATCTACTTTGTCAATATGCAATCTTTGGAGTATTAACACTGTGTTAAACAAAAACCTATTATTTAAAAAATTTTTTTTAAGATTTATTTATTTTTGAGAGAGAGAGAAAGAGAAAGAGACAGAGCATGAGCAGGGCAGGGGCAGAGACAGAGAGGAAGACACAGAATCTGAAGCAGGCTCCAGGCTCCGAGCTGTCAGCACAGAGCCCGATGCGGGGCTCAAACCCACGAACCGTGAGATCATGACCTGAGCTGAAGTCGGACACTTAACCGACTGAGCCACCCAGGTGCCCCAAGAACTATTATTTTAAATACTGCTTCTCCTAAATACTAGATATAAAAACATTGAGGAGAAGTCTTCCTTCAGTATTATATCAGTCATCACTGACCATTTCAGCTCTAAGATCATCTGAGTGGTTGCAATGTGTCAGAATTATGCTAGACTATTGCACGCACTGTATCATCTAACCCTCACAATCCCAGCTTACGGATAAGGAAACAGACTACATAACCTAGCCAAAGTTCCAAAGCAAGCAGGTGGCAGAGATGGGCTCCAAAGCCCAGTTTTTACAATTAGATGATACACATAGGAAGATACACCTTGATCATATATGCCCCCTTCATAAATAACAATGCTTAGAACACAAATCTCATTAACCATTTGCTTTTAGCACCACATAAATCATACCTTGACTAACAGCAAAAGCAAAAATGAAAAAAAAAAATCACTTGAGATCAAGCATTCCTTTTCAAAATTGGAATTAAAACTACTTAAGCCCTGGAGAGCCTGGGTGGCTCAGCTGGTGAAGCGTCAGACTTCAGCTCAGGTCAAGATCTCATGGTTTTTGAGTTCAAGCCCCGCACTGGGCCCTGTGCTGACAGCTCAGGGCCTGGAGTCTGCTTCAAATTCTGTGTCTCTCCCTCTCTCAGCCCCCTCCCCCGCTCATGCTCTGTCTCTCTCTCTCTCAAAAATAAACAAACATTGATAAAAAAAAAAAAAAGCCACTTAAACCCTGGGACTTCCCTGAGTTTCCATTCTTTTGAATTATTAAGCCTAGAGAGGCCATTCTTCTTCTTTTTTCTTTTTTTTAGAGTTTATTTATTTTAGAGAAAGAGAGAGAGAACAAATAGCAGAGGGGCAGAGAGAGAGGGTGAGAGCCCAACTGTCAAAGCAGAGCCCAACTTGTGGTTCAATCCACTGAACCCACAAAATCATGACCTGAGCTGAAATCAACAGTCAGACACTCAACCGACTGAGCCACCCAGGTGCCCCCTTTTTAAATATTTTTTAAGTTTATTTATTTATCTTGAGAGAGAGAGAAAGAGAGCACACAAGAGCACAAGTGGGAGAGGGGCAGAGAGAGGCAGGGAAAGAGAGAATCCCAAGCAGGCTCCATACTATCTGCACAGAGCCCAACACAGGGCTCAAAATCACTAACCGTGAGATCGATCACAACCTGAGCCTAAATCAAGAGTCGGACGCCTAATCAATTGAGCCACCAGGCACCCCTCTCTTTAGCATAGATTCTTAAGGAGGAATGCTCCCAAGTCAAAACCTGTAAGTTTTAAAAATCTCTTACTACATACAGCTAAACTGATTCCCAAAGGACTGTCAAATGCAGAAGCTATGGTAAGTCACTATGATTTCCATTTCTTTACCTGCAAAATGCTCAAAATGATGTGTTTTCTTAAGTACTCCGCTGAAAAGCTGCATAATGTAGAACAGAAAGGAATCAAACTTGGAGTCAAAAGGACCAAGATCAGGTTACAGCTTTCTTTTTTCTTATTGGGTCACCTTAAGCATGGTTCCTCAGCAAGGCAGAAAAGCTTTAGGAAAGGAAAATTTCAACCCAAAAAGGATATATCGAAGTCCTAACGCGAGAGCAGGTCTGCGTGGCAGAATGGCCCCCCAAATCCAGTCTGCAATGAACAGGATCCTTTCTCTCGTTAGCTCCAGTGCTATGTCACCATGCCACAGCTTTGGGAGCAGCAGTTCTGAGGACAGCTTTTGAGAAATACCACACGCTGTCCTCCGTCAGGCAGCAACTATGGAAATTACTTGGCCTGAACATCAAATGACTGTACTTCCTTATATTTATATACCATTTCCTCAAAAACTACTATTCGCTCAGCCCAGACTACTGATTGTGGGAAATCCCAAAGAACAAGTAAAGACACCCTCTCTGCCTGCCAAATGGTAGGACATGCTCGGTAAGGATAAAAACAGAGCGGCACATACACTGGGCAGCTGGGAAGAGATTCGTCCAGACAGAGGCAAGGACGAGAAGAGACAAGGAGTGGATGCAAATGCACACCGACCGTCTGGAGACCGTTCTTGGGTTCCGGATAATCTGCAGAAGGTAGAAGGGGAGGTAGCAAAGGTCCGCAGCTTAAGTAGAAAAAAAGAAGAGAAGTTGCCTGGGTGGTTTGGTCAGTTGGGCATTTGACTCCTGACTTTGGCTCAGGTCATGATCTCATGGTCATGGGATACAGCCCCGAGCCCCTCATCGGGATCTGTGCTGACAGTGCAGAGCCTGCTTGGGATTGTCTCTCTCCCTCTCCGTCTCTCCCTCCCCTCTCCTCTTCCTCAAAAAAATTAAAAAGAAGAGTTTCCAGTGTGGAGAGATTTTCACTTGAGATTTATGTCCACGCTCATTTTATTCTATATAAATGCAATATCTGAAGCAAAAGCAATGCAAATTCAGCACAAGGAAAGAATAAAAATTAAGACATCGTGATTTTTTTTAAATTAATGTTTATTTATTTTTGAGAGAAAGAGGGAGACAGAGAATCTGAAGCAGATTTCAAGCTCTGAGCTGTCGGCACAGAGCCCGACGTGGGGCTCAAACTCATGAACCGTAAGACCATGACCTGAGCTGAAATTGGATGCTTAAGCAACTAAGCCACCCAGGTGTCCCCAAAATATTCTCTTTATCTTACTATTACATATGATTTTTTTTAACTGTTGCATTTACGCAAACACTGGAGCCATAGTCCTTAGTCTTCGAGAGCACGGCTTCCTGTAAGTCAGATTGGTAAATGAGGATTCTGATATAGGAACTAAAGTAGACAAGTAGTAAAAAACGAAGATTTCATTCCAGTACCTGTGCCTGGATCCTCTCAAGGAAGAGTGAACTAATTTGGAAAAAAAAAATGTAATGGCAGTGAGTCATTTATACACTAAGTTAGAACTTTATTTTTTTTCTTAGGTTTACTTCTTTATTTTGAGAGAGACAGAGTGTGAGCAGGGGAGGGGTAGGCAGAGGGAGAGAGAGAGAATCTCAAGCAGGCTCCACACCAGCAGCACAGAGCCCAACAGGCGGCTCGATCCCGAGAACCATGAGATCGTGACCTGAGCTGAAATTAAGAGTTGGATGCTTAACTGACTGACCCACCCAGGCGCCCCTAATTTAGAACTTTTAGATTGTGGGTGAACACATCGAATAAAAATACTCAAGATGGTCATACCTTAATAGCTTATTCCAGTAACAATCTTTACCAGTTGAAATTTCTTCTTTGTAAAATATACTTAAATCTCTATTCGTAATTGTATCTATTTCCTCCTTGAAGTCTTTCATCCTGAAAAGGGCAACTGGGAACCATCATCCCCGCATCACACCTTCATATATTTAACACTCTTATTATGACACTCACTGCCTCAGATTCCCCAACATAAATATTCCTACCTTTCTTGCCTTCTCTTTTTAGGGACTAGTTCATTGCCCTGCAATCATCTATCTCTGTGGTTCCCTATTCACTCTAAATCCTTCTTGTTTTCTTTTTGTTGCAGAACAAAACTGAGACAAGTTGCATTTACAACCTAACTCATGGAGATGGGCTTCATGTTCAGCAGAAAACACAGAGCATGCATGTTGGATTTGCCCATGAAATCCTTCCTTGAACAAAAAGATCTCTCACTGGAGAAGACACCACAAGAAAAGCTAACTGTTCTCTCGTCTATGTCAGATAATGAAGACTATGACAAAGGACAAAGAACGTCTGAAGAGGGTCTAGAACACTTAGGCTTAATTCTTTGCTCTGTCTGGTTACTTGAATCCAGTCAATAGTTAGAAAGCTAGAGCTGGAGGGGATGCCTGGGTGGCTCGGTTCTTTAAGCATCCCACTCTTCATTTCGGCTCAGGTCATGATCTCTGATCTTGTGGTCGTGGTAAGTGGGGCTCTGTGCTGAGTGTGGAGCCTGATTCTCTCTTCCCCTCTCTCTGCCTCGCCCCCACTTGCTGGCTCGCTCTCTCTCAAAATAAGTAAGTAAACATTGAAAAAAAAGAGAGCTAGAAGTTGAAAGATAATGGGGTTTCAGTGGTGAAACAAAGATGTTTTCCCAACTGAAAAATCACTTCAAATCCTGGAGAGGAACACGACACACACATTACAAGCTCCGTGTCTGATGAACAAGGGGATGTCAGAAACCCCACACCAAAAAAATACAAATACAGAAGGAAAAATCTGGAAGAGTAAGCCAGGCAGGCCCTCTGGAAGCTTAACTTGGAGAGGCACACGGGGCCAGGTGTGGGTTTCGTTTTGTGAGGTGTCTCGTTTTTGCCAAGCGTGTAGGTTGTGAGTAGGGAAGGATGTGAAAGCCGGGGAACTGTTGGAACGTCTTGATAAGGACATGTTCCTCCTCCCAGTCCAGATGGCACAGGAAGTGAGAGGGCTCCAGGAGGGAGGTGTCCGGATGGAAAGAGAGAAGGGGGCAGGGGTGAAATATCGTGACACGACTGGCTCACGTGTAAAGTTGTGCACAAGGAGTTCTTTAAAGCAGGTGGAGGTATGCGGAGATGTTTAAAGAAAACCAAGCAAGTGAAAAGGTGAAACATTTACAAACTCAAGAGAAAACAATGTGTTCAAGAAAGAAACCCCGATCCACATACCACACTTGGCTAAGCTGTACACATTATCTGCATCGTTATACTGAACGAAAAAGGCACTGAACTGAGTCTAACCAGAGCATCTGCGCTGCTCTTCTGGAATGATGGCGGTAAGGGTGATGGGGTATCAGTGAGCCTCAGTCCTTACCTGCCGCTGCCACTGTCACCACCATTGTCCTACCTAACATTACTGAGCACTTACCAGGTTTTATGTTTTTCATGCTAAGCCCTTTAAGCGGGCCTTGTGTCTCTCCCAGGAGTCTGCCACAGAACAAAAAGCATCATGAAGGCTCTGAGACGGAGCAAAGAGGGATGTTTCTCTAGCAAGGAAAGCCTCCTTTGAATGCCCTGCAGTCAGCCTTTGGAATTATTTCAGCAAGGAGAGAAGGAACGTCCTGCCCAATTTCAGGAAGTCCATGACAACTGCCAGGAGCAAGTCCTTATTAGTTAAGAATAGAAGAATAAAGAAGGGCCAATGGACACTGAGCTAGGAGAAGTGCACCTGAAGAGGAATGCAAAATACAACTGACCTAGACCTCCAGCTCCCCAGCCCCACTACCCAAATAATACAGAAGGTTAATCCCAACGCAAGCACACATGGATCTTGTGCTGAGCCTGAACCCGTGATGGGCAGGGGCTGAAGACATCCAGCCTTTTATAGGCCCTATCCATAGATGCTGGCACCATTCCGAGCAACATGACTCAGAGGGTCAAGATTATGGTCACTAAATGTTCATGGCCAAAGCCATACCCGAATTCTGTCAGAAATTATAGTTTGCATTTCTGGAGCATTTCTTCCATACGAAACCCTGCACAGGTTATTTCTAGTACCCACATCATCAACTGTGCATAAGCATTATACCCATTTTACAGACGAGTAAACTCAAGCCTACAGACAACATACTAGCTAGCGATGGAATTCACAGTCTCACTTAGGCTGTGTAGTCTCCCATCTTCCATAATATCTTAAAGGAGCCTTTACTGTGACTTTTCTACAGAGTCTGGAGGGATACAAGGAAGCCAATCTCTACCAATGGAAATCTAACGTGGAGCTCATGACCCACTGACCGTGTTATATACAACTAGTTAACCGTGTGAGAAAAATAGCACCTAGGACAAGGGGAACAAAGTTGCTAGACGACCCCAAGGTCAGAAGAAAAAGAAAGAATTGAGATTAGCGGGAGTAGAAAGGGAGAAGCCCCAGTCTTCACCCAACGTGTGCCTGGTGTTTGCTCTAGACACACGCCTGGCGTTTGCCATATGTTCCTCCTCTGTTGCAACAACAGAAACAACCCCCTTGGATCCTCCCATCCCTCCTGAAAGTGAACGGAGGCCAATATTGATACTGTGGTGCTGAAAAATAACCCAAAAATGTGGGGAAGGTCTGATATTTACATGACCAACTGGCATATCCCAAGCTTTAACTTCGGCGTTTCTCAGGAAATCTGGAAGAGCTGACCTACTGTCACCCAGAGGCACCAACCTCCTACCTGTTCATATTAATTTCTGCACTTTGGTCAAATTCTCCACAGTATCCTTTCATTCTGCCAACAGAATAATAAATATCAGATAAACACGTGAGGGGATGAATGGGTTCATTCAGTAGATGGGGGAGGGAGGGGCAGGGAATCTTTTCACGATATATATGTATTTCAAATCGCAACACTCTCTTTAAACATCTTACAATTTTATCTGTGGTTATACTCCAATAAAGCTGAAGTTTTTAAAAAATCAAAAGAATAAATACCAGAGGGGGGGAAGAAAACTATACACTTTTCTCTTTTCATGGGTTAAGTGCAGATATGAACACAAACCCCACCACACGTGCTCCCTGTAAGCCAATTCCAATATTAAAACAAATTCAAGGGTGGCTCCTGGGTGGCTCAGTCAGTTAAGTGTTGGACTCTTGACTTCAGCTCAGGTCACGATCTCACGGTTGGTGAGTTCGAGCCCATGTCAGGCTCCATGCTACCGGGATTTCCTCTCGCTCCCTCTCTTTCTGACCCTCCCCAGCTCGCGTGCGCACTTTTTCTCTCTCGAACATTAAGTAAAAAAATTTTTTTCAAAAGAGATTCATTATTGCACATATTAAAAAAAAAATTTTATTTACTGTTTCCTTTCGAGAGAGAGAGACGGACACAGAGTGCAAGCGGGGGAGGGGCAGAGAGAGAAGGAGACAGAGAATCCCCAGCAGATTCTGTGCGGTCGGCACAGAGCCTGACGTGGGGCTCAAACTCACGAACTATGAGATCGTGAGCTGAGCTGAAGTCGGACGCTTCACTGACTGAGCCACCCAGGCGCCCCCGTTATTGCAAATATTTGTCAAGGACCTACTCCATGCCAGGCTCTGTGCTAGACGGTAGGGATAAAACCATGTGAGACCAACAGCTGTGCCGTCCTCACAGAGCTCACCTATTACACACCTTAACTGAGTCTGGAACAACGGTCTGCACAGGTGCACAAGAGAAACCAAATGTAAGCAGGGCGACATTATCACGAGCATATAACAGTCACTGACTGCACTGGCACAACTCTCACCTTTTTCCTTAACCCCATCTGCCCTCCTTTAAATAGCAAGTGCCAGGACATGAAGGAACGCCACCAACGTGCACTCACCCCTCTCATTTCTTCTGAGCAATTACCAGCTGCCAGACACTATAGACAACAAAGAGTACCGTATGGCTCCTGTCTTCGGAAGCTCATAAGCTACTGAGGATGAATTCTGAAGAATCAGAGGGCAAACGGCATTCTCTGCAAAGAGGTTTGACAGCTGTGTTTAAACGGTTTTTCGCCAAAACCGACACAAAGTAATAGTATTGCCTTGTTCTCCTTACACATGTCCCCATAGCAAGCACGGACGTCAAGACGGGCTCTTGACCTCCCTGCTCCATTGAAATGTGTGTCATCAAAATAAGCTTGCTGCTGCTCCTCAAAAATAGGAAATTCACTCTACCCTCCCGTGATGGCACTCGAAGACATCAGAATTCTCCCTGGTCTACAGAGGGGCTAAGGCTGCTCATACAGCCGCATGAGGACGGTCCTTCAAGATCTGCTCCTTGTCTACCTAAATAATGAGGAGGAAGAGGAGGATGGTGATAAGGACGATGGCCATTAGTAACTGTAGCTTCAAGGTACGAAGCATCTACTATGTGGCAAGCACTGTGATGATAAGCAGTTTCAGGCCATCCGTCATTAAACTTACGACAGCCCTAGGAGATAGGTATATTATTTATCCCCAGACTTATCAGAGGAAACAGAGGATTGAAGAGGGTGAGATCTGGCTCAAGAACAAAAAGCCAGGGGGCGCCTGGGTGGCGCAGTCGGTTAAGCGTCCGAGTTCAGCCAGGTCACGATCTCGCGGTCCGTGAGTTCGAGCCCCACATCGGGCTCTGGGCTGATGGCTCAGAGCCTGGAGCCTGTTTCCGATTCTGTGTCTCCCTCTCTCTCTGCCCCTCCCCCGTTCATGCTCTGTCTCTCTCTGTCCCAAAAAATAAACAAACGTTAAAAAAAAAAAAAAAAAAAAGAAAAGAAAAATTAAAAAAGCCAGGAACTGGCAGAGCGAAGCCCAAAGGCTTACCCACTGTACTATGGTCTCAGCCCAGCCACCCTTTCTTTCTTCACGTGCACGACACCTGCATTGGAGCCATTTCTATCCTCCACACCCCACTCTCCGATCTGCACCCAGTTGACTCCTACTTCCCTTTCAGAACTCATGTGGAGTCACCTTTCCAGGAGACGTTTCTAGATGCCCCACTCTAAGGTCTGATGCCGCCTGTCTGAATTGGCTCTGCCTTGGGCGCCCCCTGCACCCCCCCCAGCACTATCCCACTCTGCCATTCAGTCGTGAGCTGCTCAAGGCCACGGACATCTCACAGTCAACAGTGCAGCTCCACAGCCCAGTGAGAGCACTTATGCACAGCAGGCACCAGATCAACTGTGCGGGTTTGCTGACTGAACAAATGAATGAGGACAGAGAATTGAGGCTAAGGGCTTATTCCAGGATGGTCTCTGGAACCAGAAATACCTGAGTTCAAGTCCTGACTCCATTTCTTAACAACTTGACAATTCACTTACCTTCCTAAGCCTCATCTATAAAAATGAAGGTCGTCGGAGCGCCTGGGTAGCACAGCGGTTAAGTGTCTGACTTTGGCCCAGGACACGATCCTGTAGTTCGTGGGCTCCAGCCCCATGTCAGGCTCTGTGCTGAGAGCTCAGAGCCTGGAGCCTGCTTCAGATTCTGTGTCTCCCTCCCTCTCTGCCTCTCCCCAACTCATGCTCTGTCTGTCTCTCTCAAAAATAAACAAACGTTAAAAAAAATCTCCTAATAATACTATGTGAACTTTAAAAAAAATAAAAATGAAGGTTGTCACGTAGCATCTAGCTCAAAAGGCTGTTCTAAGGGTTTCAATCTAGCAGCCTAGCTCAATAAGTGGGACACAGTATGTGCTCAATAAATGTTAGCTATTAGTAGTAAAGTACAAGTCAAAAACCAACCCACTAGTAATAAAGGACTTTGCCCTCGATAGCCGGCTTTTCTCTTCCCTCCAATCTCAAGCAAATACAAAGTCACTCCTTTCCATAATGTGGCTGGGGGATAGGAAGGCTCGTTTCTATAACCAATCCAGGTCCCTTCCAGACCTAAACATTTAAAGGTAACTTAGGTTTTTCCAAAAAGCTTTGAGGGCAAGGCGCCTGGATGGCCCACTCGGTTGAGTGTCCGCCTCTTGATTTCAGCTCAGGTCATGATCTCACGGTTTGTGAGACTGAGCCCCGCATCAGGCTCCGTGCTGACAGCACACAGAGTTGGCTTGGGATTCTCCTGTCTCCCTCTCTCTCTGGGCCCCTCTCCCACTTGCCCTCTTCTCTGTGTCTCTCAACATAAACAAATAAGCTTTTTTTAAAAAAATTACAGAAAGTTTTGCAGAGGAAAAATGTCTCACACATAACCTTGAATTCAACCTTTTCTCCCAAGACAAGCATTTCCGTGGCAACTCATGAAGCGAGCTCAGAATATAGGAGTTGCTTCTGTAACAATCACCTTTGACAGAGCACTATTAGTAATTGTAACACGTGCACCACTAGGTCATAGTTTAAAATCTTAGTCATTGTGTGCCATATTCATCAAAACATCCTTGGCTGTAAATGACACAACAGAAGTGTTTCCCATTTTGTATAGCTCATGTTTCATGAGATCGAGCCCCACATCCAGTTCTGTGCTGACAGCACTGAGCCTGCTTGGGATTCTCTCTCTCCTTCTCTCTCTGCCCCTCCCTCGCTCACACTCTTTCAAAATAATAAACATTTTTTTTAAATCTACACATTTCATTATAATAATTATATAGGACTAGGGATGGCCCAGAAGAACTCTAAAATCAAGCCTCACCTGACACGCTTTTCTGATGCTTTTATCTAGGTGGTAGAGAAAACTGCAGTGTAAGAGCTTGGGGGGGCTGCTGGAGTGTTCCAACTTCCATTCACCGGTCTTGATAGAGCACAACTGCACCTCCCTCCAGGCTTGTGATGAAAACTTTGGAACTTACCAGGTTGGGCTTGGAAAGCGACTATCAACTGAGGTGGAGACACGAGGATTTCCCCCAGAGTTTTAGTTCCTGTGTGCGATGTACCAGAGCAAACTTCTACCTTTTTCCTTCCGTGTGTCAGTTTTGTTTTCTGTCTCTCCCTCCAAAAAAGGCCCATTTGCTACACTAGAACCTAGTCCAAACACTCAGAACATTAAACAAGAACTTTACCTTTTCTACACAATTTTAATCTCTGCAGAGGCACAGTGGCATCAGAGAAGATGATACCAACTCGTGTGCTGGCCAACACCAGACCCACGTGATAGACACGGAGGGTCACCTATACATGACCAAGGGCCACTCAGATCTGAAACAGGGGCAGGACGATTATACTAGGAGGACCTTTCACAGAATACAGTCTTGTTGGCATCTATAGGAGAAAACAACAACAGCTTCTCAACTTGACTGGTGCCCAGTCTACACGGAGACAACGAGGCAAATTGTGGGGACACCCCACGGGTCCTTTCCCTCCCATTTCCCCTCACTTCTTTCTCACCTTACGTCGTCAGTGGCCCTGTCAGCCCTACTGAAGGGCCAGCATGCCCCAACATTACAGAGGTTGGAGATTCCCACCACAGATATGTAGTTTAATGCTTTCTGGTCAAAATGGGAGCGAGTCCTGTCTCCCCACAGTTAACCATCTAAACTACAGGCTGCGTTGTGAGTCACTGTCATCTAACATTAAGAAGTTAGAGCTGCTTTTTTTTTCTGGAAGTGGAAAGAAGAGGTTCAAGGAAACTGCCCATAGAGTGGAAGCTCTTGCATGAGCAAGGCAGAGAGAGAACCAAAGCTAACCAAATACTTGGGAGTCTAAAGGACGCATGGCCTCTCAGGACATTTCTAAAGCCAAGAGTCACCGCTGTGTTACCAGACGGAAGAGTGGGAATGAGGGAGGTGAGTTCTGCTCCTTGACAAGATTCAAGGAAAAGAAGGGGTGAGGTATAATTAGCAACGCTGACCGTATGTCTCTTCACCACAAGAGAGCCCTGTAAGAATTCCTCTTGTCCGACTCATGACACTAAATGAGTCTTGGAGATGACTTAACAATCCCCTCTAGATCAAGTAGCAACTGACTGAGAACTGGAACCAGCCGTTGTGGTGAGATGTATACTCTCTTCTCAGCCTCATCCTGGAAAGGATGGGGACACATCCAGTTACTCATAAAGATGAAAAAAAAAAAAAATCGAAAGACCTTATAATAGTTAAGAGCTTGGGCTTTGAAGTAAGAGACTCCTGAACTTGGAAGCCAGGCTTCAGTGTTAACTAACTGTAAAATCTTGGGCAAACTATTTAACCTTCCTGAGCCTCAGTTTCTTCATCTGTAAGATGAAAATAAGAAAAGTCCTTGAACAATATGGGTTAGAACTATACGGGTCCACTTACACATGGTGTTTTTACAAGATGGTACTGTAAATGTATTTTCTCTCCCATATGATTTCACATTTTCTTTTTTCTATTTTATTGTAAGAATACAGCGTATAGGGGCACCTTGGTGGCTCAGTCGGTTAAGTGTCCGACTTCGGCTCAGGTCATGATTTCAAGGTTCATGAGTTCGAGCCCCGCGTTGGGCTCTGTGCTGATAGCTCAGAGCCTGAAGCCTGCTTCGGATTCTGTGTCTCCCTCTCTCTCTGACCCTCCTCCATGCTCGCTCTCTCGCTCCCTCTCAAAAATAAAAAAACATTTAAAAAAAAGCATACAGTGTATAATACATATGACATACAAACTATGTGTTAATTGGCTGCTTATATTAACACGAAGGCTTCCAGTCAACAGTAGGCTATTAATAGTTAAGTTTGGGGGCAGTCATCAGTTACAAAGGATTTTCAACTGTGTGTGGGGGAGGTGGTTAAGTGCACCGCTCCAGGGTCAACTGTGACAGTAGCTACACATCACAGGGTACTGGGAGGATTACATGAAGTAAGACATGTAAAGCAGCTGTCAGAGTATCTGGCCACAGCAAAATACCTAATTAATTATTTATTATTAGAACCATTACAATGAGAGGAAAGGGGGATAAAAAATTAACACTCAAAAAATAAAAAGATCTGAAAGGTAGATACTAAGAACTAACGTTAAGGTGAGGAGTAAGAATATCTGCAAAGGAGATCAAAATATCTGCAGTATCCCCAAGGGAATCCAAATAGGAAATAATGTGCCATTGGTCCACTCCAGGGGGAAAAAATGCATTTGGACAAGACTGAAGTTGTCAGATTCCGTCGGGGCAGGGGGAAAAAGCATTTTGAAATGGTCACCATAGGGGCGCCTGGGTGGCTCAGTCGGTTGAGCGTCCGACTTCAGCCCGGGTCACGATCTCGCGGTCCGTGAGTTCGAGCCCCACGTCGGGCTCTGGGCTGATGGCTTGGAGCCTGGAGCCTACTTCCGATTCTGTGTCTCCCTCTCTCTCTGCCCCTCCCCCGTTCATGCTCTGTCTCTCTCTGTCTCAAAAATAAATAAACGTAAAAAAAAATTTTTTTTAATAAAAAAAAAAAAAAGAAATGGTCACCATATGCTATCTTAATAGATTTTTCACACCCACAGATAAGCAACACTTCATGTTTCTTTTCTAAACATAAAAATAAAACTCTCCCGGCATTCTTGGTCCTGAGCTTATCATGTACTCAGTAACTTTCCATTTTCCTTTTGTGCTCACAGATTTAGAAAAGTACTTCCATTCTTAACGAAAATGTTTATGCTCTGAAGTATTTATTGCTTCTACATAACTAGATCCCGGTGTACAGATGAGAAAGGTATCCAAGAGGAAATGTGGAATAATAGCCTGCAAAGTGTTCTAGAGCAGAAGGTCAAACGATGGAACGCATTTTATAACTGTAACAGGATAGGGCTGGAAACAGCGAGGCTCAGCCCAGCCCCTCAAGGCAAGGAATTTTTGCTCTGGTGCACACTGACCACACGCGTGACCAACACGAACACACTGGAACCCCTTGGGGGAGAATGAGTTACTATTACCTGCCCAGCTCCCAACACTTCAAATAGATTAGCAAATCATTGGTTCTCTGTTTCATTTTTTAACATTTATTTTTGAGAGACAGAGACAGCGCACAAGTGGGGGAGGGGCAGAGAGAGAGGGAGACAGAGAGTCCGAAGAAGGCTCCAGGCTCTGAGCTGTCAGCACAGAGCCCGATGTGGGGCTTGAACCTGTGAACCACGAGATCATGACCTGAGCCGAAGTCGGACGCTAAACCAACTGAGCCACCCAAATGCCCCTGTTTTGTTGTTGGTTTTTTTTTAAAGCAACACCTTCATTTGCAAATAAAACATTATAGACGAAAGCAGAAGTGACTTTCTCCCATCCAAGTACTAACCAGGCCCGACCCTGCTTAGCTTCCGAGATCAGACGAGATCGGGCGCGTTCAGGGTGGTATGGCCGTAGACAGAAGTGACTTTCTGACACTCCCATATCCTCTGTGACACACACCCCCAACCCCCCCCCCCACCCTGCCCCAGTCCTAAAGTGACCAGGGAACATTATTTAAAAAGACAAACTAAATAAATGAGAGCCAGAGAAAGATTTGAAAATCCTGAAGAAAAAGTTTATCTGGAACATGTAAATTTCCACCATTCAGTTTTAACTTGATCTATTATTACACGGAGCTGCTCTAAGTCATAAAAGTCCTATACAAAAATAGGCCAATTTCCATGATTAAACGACAGAGGGAAAGGAAAAGAATTCAATCAATCAATCTAGCTCAGTCTAAATGTAAGAAAACAAAATAATGAAACTGCCAGAAGAAAATCTATTATAATGTGGAAGGATAGAAGTGTCTCCTAACTAACATCCCAAACTCTGAAACATATCAGGTTTTGTCACATAATTTAAAAGTCCCGTATGACTACACATGCACCCCATGTTTATAGCAGCACTATCAACAATAGCCAAAGTATGGAAAGAGCCCAAATGTCCACTGATGGATGAATGGATAAAGAAAATGTACACACACACACACACACACACACACACACACACACACACACTGGAGTATTACTTGGCAATCAAAAAGAATGAAATCTTGCCATTTGCAGCTACATGGATGGAACTGGAGGGTATCATGCTAAGCAAAATTAGTCAGAGAAAGACAAAAATCATATGACTTCACTCATACGAGACAAAACAGATGAACATAAGGGAAGGGAAGCAAAAATAATATAAAAACATAGAGGGGACAAAACATAAGAGACTCTTAAATATAGAGAACAAACAGAGGGCTACTGGAGGGGTTGTGGGAGGGGGGATGGGCTAAATGGGTAAGGGGCATTAAGGAATCTACTCCTGAAATCATGGTTGCCCTGTATGCTAACTAACTTGGATGTAAATTAAAAAAATAAAATTAAAAAAAAAAAAAAAAGTCCCGTATGGCTGAAGACAGCATAATGCAGGTGACAAGACAGCCACCTGGGAGAAAAATCTTACAACATATGTAACATACAAAAGTCAGCATCAAAGAAATCCTAATAACCAATAAGAAACCAGAAAAACGGGCCATTTATAGCTGAAAGAAACAGGGCTAAAAAGCACATGAAGACATTCATCCTCACTATCAGGAAAATGTCAATTAACATGCAGCAAGAGGTCATTTAAAAAAAAATCTGTCCAGTTGCAAAAACATTAAAAAGACTGATCATCTTCCATGCTTACAACGCTACAGAAGTGTTACTTATTCGAATATGCACAGGTAAGAATTTTTAAGGGGAAATCTGACATAACCTGTAAAACCTTAAGTATGTGTGACCTTTTACCCAGCATTTCCACTTCTACGAATCTGTCCCACAAGATTTTACACGCAACTATTTAAAAAAAAAAAAAATGTTCAGTAGCTCCTGGGTGGCTCAGTCAGTTAAGGGTCTGACTTCGGCCCAGGTCATGATTTCACAGTTGTCAGGCACTGTGCTGACAGCTCAGAGCCTGGAGCCTGCTTCACATTCTGTGTCTCCCTCTCTCTGTCCCTCCCCCACTCACACCCTGTCCCTCTCGCGCTCTCTCTCAAAAATAAATAAGCATCAAAAAAAATTTTTTTAATGTTCATCTCAGCATTCTTTACAATAGGAAAAACCGGATACAATTAACATGTTGTATTGAACATGGTGCAAATGTTTAGAAGAACCAGGATGGGTACATACAAAACAGCGGGGCTGACCATGTATCTCTAAGCTGCAAAAACAAGTTCAGCATTATGCATGGTATACTTGTGCTTCTACTTTGTTTTTAAAATTTTTCTTTACATTTCATATTATGTACGTATGTGCATAAGACAAGTTCTGGGAGGGGTACCCCAAATGTTAGCTGTTGGGAGGGTGAAGGGGGAAAATGTAAAAACTGCCTCAGCATGTTACACCCAATTTAATTTCACACACGCGCGCAGGCACACACATACACACATGGACCAAAGAACTGATGGAATAATGACCTGTGTGTGGTAGGATTCTAGGTGATTTTTATTTGCTGCTTTATAAAATTTTCCCCATTTCTCACATTTTCTATAATGATCAATCATTGTTACTTTTATACTCAGAAAAATATTAAGAGTTATGCTTAAAATGCTATAATGAAGTACTTGAGGGGGCTTAAAAAAAACTTGGGAAAATAGTATTTATTGAATGTTATTGTTTGCGTCCCAAGAACTAGACAAAAATCATAGGGCAAAGCCAAGAGTTAAATCCCTCCATGCTCTTTCCATTTTAGCATTTTGATTCTCCCGACACAATAAAAAAATGGTAGATATTAATTAGAGTAAAACATATCATTGAGAATGGGAGCTAAATGTGGTCCCACATCAGTAAAAGCTAGAATGATTACAGAAAGTTCCACAGAAAAAGGCAACACTGAGTGGATCTTAAAGAATTTAGAGTGGCATAAGAAAGAAAGAGAGGCCATGAATCCAGAAGTTCCTCAAATTATCTTATTATTCATCTGTTCTCAACCCGATAACTCTGGATATGTGAAAATTGCCACTAAAACTGCCACCTTTTAAAAACAGACTCAAATACAATGACGCAATAGTGACACACATATTGAAACACATTTAAATATGACATAGATATTTAAATACGCCTATTTTCAAATTCTCAAATTCCTACCCCCGAGACTTCAAAGTCAATAGCCCACAAGGCACTCCTAAACATTGCTGATGGTACAACTCCCATGGCAAGCCATGTGGCAATCTCTATTAAAATTACAAATGCACCAACCTTTGACTCGGCAATTCCAATTCTAGAAAATTCTAAGACTCGTACACGTGTGAAGAATTCTTTGTAATTGCAAAATCTGGAAACAACCAAAAAAGTTCATCACAGAGGACAGGGTAAATGATGGTGTGCCCAAATAAGGAAAAAATGAATCAAGAGGTCCTCGGTGCACTGAAGTGAAAGGTTCCCAGGAGGAGACCATATACACAGCAGGACTGGTGCAGTGCGCCCCCTGGGTGGGAAACGGAGGGCAGGGATATGTGTGTCTGTATGTATACAAAATACCTCTGGAGGCCACGTTAAAACTTACGAACAGTTCAACGCTAAGAGGGGAACCCGAGACTAGTTCATGGGGTGAAAAAAAGGCTTTTTGCTGTATCACCTTTTTTATTTTTTAAAATTTTGCATGACCTTTGTTCTTCGCCCATTTGCACAAAAAGAAATGTAACCCAGAGTTTAAACTGAAGACATTTATCTCTGCCCTCGGCAGAAAACTTCAAAGCCGATACTTTATACAGCAAAATTAACCATTTACGTGAACTCAGAAAGTCTGCCAAAGTCCAAGGAAATGCAGTTTTGGAAACGGCTGATCCGCCGAGCCCTCTGTAACGTTGCTATAACATTTCCAACTTCAGTACAAATGTTCTAAAAATGCCTCTGAGACCATTCCTAAAAAGAAAATAATACTCAGTTTTGTTTGATGTCTCTGAACACAGAAACATTCTTCACGTGACAGGAAACTCCACTTCAAACGCCACCACGTTTCCTACAGGAACTCCTGCTCCCGGCGACGCATCTGCGCCAGGCACTTGAGGAGGGACAGGGCCAGCAGCTCTACCTGCCTTTCTGCCAGCAACTGGTGTGTGATACTTTCTCATCCTAGGCATTCATGGCATTTGGACTTTACACTTAATTCTAAAACATCAGTGAGCATGTGCCCAGGGATAAAAATTCTCTGCAGAACATTCTCCCAAATAAGTAACAACACGTCCGTCCACACGTGTTCATGTTGCCATCAGGAAAGATACCTGAAAAATGATCTCAGCAGCTTGGGGCAAAAGATGGACTCAGGTCCCAGATCCCTAATTAGAAAGGGCCATGGACCTACCCCGTCCCCTTCCTTGCCAAATCTTCAACCTCCTCTACACCATCCCAAGTCACTTCAAATTCTGTCTAAACCCCTCCCCCCAACTTCTCAAAGAACATGGGTTCACCTTTCCTGAACATTCTCTACACTAGAGGCTTTTTTTTTCATTTTATTTTTAATTTTAGAGAGCGTATGTGAATGGGGGAGAGGGGAAGAAGGAGAGAGAGAGAGAGAGAGAGAGAGAGAGAGAGAGAGAGAGAGAGAATGAATCCGAAGCAGGCTCCACATTCAGCATGGAGCCCAACACGGGGCTTGATCCCATGACCCTGGGATCATGACCCGAACCGAAGTCAAGAGTAGGATGCTCAACTAACCAAGCCACCCAGGACCCCTCACGCAAGAGGCCTCTTATAATCAGTGCCACCCTTTTAGCAACACAAGAAAGTCACCAATACCTTCTTCTGGAACTCCGTGAATAACAACTCTGTTTCGGTTCCCAATATAAGTGGCTACCAGACAACTGGATTACTGAATAAGGTGCTAAAATCTGTCTTGAGGAGAACAGTGTCCTAAGGCATCAGAACACCAGAGGGGCAGATAGAAAGAAATGTTCAGTAATCAAGTCTCCCCGGATTTCAAGGAACATATGAACCTTAGCTATCCCAGAAGGGGATACGGGGATAAGTTGTTACAGTCCATCTACGGTCTTCGTAAGACAGACTGAAAGAAGCCTGAAGCCAGCAGAGGACTGCTCTGGACCTGCGTCCATAGTGCATGTGCTGCCTCGGGTCTCTACATCAATAATATGAGGAAAACGCAGACTCGTTCCAGAGGGCGGTTGTGGGCACTAGAGGAAAGATTAAAAAAAAAAAAAATCTGGAAGTTGGTGATTATTCATTACTATTAAAACACTCATCATAAAGGATTCGCCATGCTCAATAGTAAATTTGAGAAAAGTAAATGAAGATAAAAATGTATTCTGATTGCTACGCTGTGCAGTTTGAAGTCAGCACCAAAGGTCAAGGAAAAATACAGCAAATAGTGAAATTCATCCTGGCAGAACTGGGCGAAAATGCCAAATTCATCTATTAATATTTTAGTAATATTACAGTGTGACTATAACAATATTACAGTCTCAGAAGCCATATGAGAGCAGGTTAAACACAAAACCTTAATCAATGAAACCATAATAAGAATTCTATGAACGAGCAGCTATCGTGTTTTTAAGGAGCGACCCTATGCCTATCTTATACCTGTTGAATTGCTACCCAACACTGTACTTGGAACACGGTAAGAGCCAAAATAATTGCTAAGGAAATGAATTGGGATGACCATGTGCGATACAGAGAAAAACTGACTTACATCCATCTTTTGTGCCATACACTCAATCGATTCCAGGAGTGAGTATTTTGAAAAAAATTGTTTATTTTTCATTTACCTATTTTGAAAGAGAGAGTGAGCAAGTTTGAGCAGGGTAGGGGCAGAGAGAGAGGGAGACTCGGAATTCAAAGCAGGTTCCTTGCTGTCAGTGCACAGCCTGACATGGGGCTCGATCCCACAACCTTGAGATCATGACCTGAGCCAAAATCAAGAGTTGGACGCTTCACTAACTAAGCCACCCAGGTGCCCCCCAAATTTTTTATTGTACTAGTTAAGAGTCTGGGCTTTAGAGAGAGAGAGATCTAAGTTCAATCCCTTAGTAGCCCAGCAAGTGATATGATTTTTATTAAGCCTGTTCTCCCAGGGGCAAAAATATGCCTCATTTTCATGAAATACAGCTCAAAGAGTGGCAAGGGTTAAACACAAAAAATATATGCAAATATTGCCCAGTACATCACAGACCCTGAAAAATATCTGTAATATTAAACATTTTTATAATTTAAAAGCTAAGTTTAAATGCTAGGCAATGTAATGTAACTTTCGGAGGAAATGCAGCATCTGTCAAGGAATGAGAAGGAATTATCAAAAACAAAGTCAGAGTTATTATGTTATGTAAAATAGTTCCCTAATGAAACAGAGTGTGAAATGACAATATCACAGAAAATATCTCTGTGGAAAATATGAATGGAACAGTCCCATCCTTCTTGTATGAATTATTTGCATAGGATATAACCAGATTTCCCTCCAAGTTTTTTTAACAAGACAGAAAAGTGAAGTAAGAAGTTGTTGAAATTTGTAATTTAAAGGCTTATCGGGGCACCTGGTGGCTCGGTCGGTTAAGCATTCAACTTTGGCTCAAGTCATGATCTCACGGTCCTTGGGTTCGAGCCCCGCGTCAGGCTCTGTGCTGACAACTCGGAGCCTGGAGCCTGCTTCCGATTCTGTGTCTCCCTCTCTCTGCCCCTCCCCTGCTCGTGCTCCATCTCTCTCTGTCTCTCAAACATAAATAAACGTTAAAAAAAAAAAAAGTTTATCAGTATAGTTTACTGATAAAAAAAATAGCAGCAGCTTAACCCTGCAAAAGTAGACCAAGCATCTCAAAAGAAAATTCCAATCAAAAAGACAAAAGTCATGAAGGGAGGGATCCTGAACTTTATATTCAAACTGTGAAAATCACACTGTTAGTTTATATTTAGAGAAACATATCATTAAAGGTAAAATTTAAATACAACTTTGTTAAAAATAAGTAGTAACAACAGTAAAAAAGCAAGCACTATTTGGTGTTCATTATGACACTGTCCTAAGTACTCTATAAGAACAAACTCATTAAATCTTCAAAATAATCTCCAGTGACATAGTAGAGGTACTAATCTTACCTGAACACATGTTGAGTATTGTGGTTGGGGTGGGGAAAGACATGGAAAGACATTTTATTTTATTTCATCTTATTTTATTTTTTAGAGAGACAGAAGGAGAGACCATGAGTGGAGGAGGGGCAGAGGGCAAGGAAAAGAGAAATCCAAGCAGGCCCCACATGGAGCCCGACGCGGGGCGTGATCCCAAGACCCCAGGATCATGACCTCAGCTGAAATCATGAGTCAGACGCTCAACCGACTGAGCCGCCCAGGCGCCCCGGAAGGACATTTTAGACCTGGCATCTTGGACACAGCTCAGTAATCATTAGGACTGGACCTTATTTAAACACAGCCATAAATTTATCAGCAGCTGCCCCTCTTCTATTCTTGTCTCCGGTATGCAGGTGTGTATTTGCAGGACAAGATAAAACTTAAAAAAAAAAAAATAATAATAGAGGTTAAGAAACAGAAAAATAAAAACCACCACTCCAATCTCACTTCAAATCTCGGTTCAGGACTGTTACGTTTCCGCAAAGCAAAGCACGGTGGTAAGCGTCTTGTGATCCCACTTTTGTAATGCTGGCCTATGAACAACCTGGTGGGGCAATTAGGGAAATTCATATGATATTCTGAGCTGCGGGAAGAACAGACTTATGTCAACAACTATTAGGAGTCATTCTATTTCATCTGCACATAAAATATTTCTATCTGTTGAGCAGCAAACATACCTGACTTCACCTACCCCAATAAGGTTTGCCCTGTGCCTTTTTACTCATTTATTTTAGTTCACAGGTGGTTCTCTGAGCTTCCATAGTAAGGACAAGCAAGGTTCCTGGGACTCCAACCACTCCGATCACAGAGCTTTCTCGTTATTGAGAAGTCTGAGAAATAGTTGGGAGATGAGTACCTTCACCAAACTGTAGGATTAGGAAACGACCAGTAGACACTGCCAATGACGTCACCACTTCCCAGCTCCTCCCCACGCGTTATAGAATGTGGGCAAATCAACCTGAGACTAAAGAAAAGTCTTCCAACTTACATTGTAACTGTAAAGCAATTGCCACTGCCTCCCCCCGATCCCCACCCCTGAGAAGACCTTCACGCTGTGGTCAAGGGGCCAGAAAATACATGAGGACGGTGACCTCACTCAATCGCCGTGTAGCCAGACAGGGAGACTTTTTGTCACCGCTGCATCGATGCACTATCCCAACCTCCAGCAATGCGTTGCTGCCTCAAACATATCATTATCGAGAACCAGCTACTCATCAGGGGCTTCCGAGGCATTATTCTTCCCTAATCCTTACAGCCAAGTGCGGGAGGTCTGTGTTCTTCTCCATGCACCAAAACCGACCCGTGCCCCCCCATCACCTTCCCATGGCGGTCACATCCAACTTGAAGCAAGCAGACAAAGGACAGGCATCACAGAAACAGGACTTTCAGGACCAGAAAGTCCACAGACTGATGTTCCGGCCCCACCTGTTAATGTAAAGGGTAGGACACCCATCGGCCATGGAACAGTACTCAAGCATTTCCACTACATCACCTATTTCCAAGGCACCACTCTGCCTTGGTGACTGGCAAACGATCATAAATGAGGCATGGCCCTAGCTAAGGCCAAACCCAATCACAAAAAGACCAACAGGTAAATGGGTAAAGCATACCCCAAAATAAGGGACCGGTCTGGAATTTGGGGACTCTTTCTGCAGGAGGTTAAGGTACATACTGAATCTGAAGGACAGCAGGAGTACCTTGGGTTAGGGGAAAAAAGTAGCTACGGCGGGGTAAGGAAAAGCTTTTGGTGATTACGGCATATAGAGGGTGAAGGAGAATGAGGATCCTAGGTTGACCCAAGCACTCTGTTTAACTCAATAGGAGGTGACGCCATCACCAAAGTAAGAAACGCAGGAAAAGGGAACAAGTTTGAGGAGAAAGCCAATGAATTCTGTTTGCGCCATTCTGAGTTGAAGATATCAGCAGTCAATCTATATGGATAATCCAGTAGGCAGGTGGAATGGGGGGCGCCCAGAGAGAGAGAGGTATGAGTTACCAGGCAGCTCACGGGAGTAGTCTTGAATATGGCTGTGAAAATAGATCCAGATTACACCTACATCCAACGGGTGATCAGTGGAGGAGAACCTTCAAAGGACAGTGAGGGAGAATACCCGGGGTAGGAAAAGGAACGTCAGTGGGACCCAACAGAGTCATGCTTCAAAGCGGAGGCTGTGGTCAATGTCAAACTCCAAAGGAAAGTCAAATGAGATACAAGCTGAGAAATATGCACTGTGGCCATCGGGAGATGTCTGGCCCGACTGCCCATACAGTGTCCGAGTACATGGAGCCCAAGCCTGAACAGGAGACGCAGCCAGACCTCGGAACAGTCTCAAAAATCTTAGCTACGAGGGAAAGAGACCAGTCTTTTTTCATTTGTTTAATTTAAAGAGTTTATAATAAGAAATATTCCAACACAGACCAAACTGTCAGTTCCGAACAGATTTACAATGAATTCTCAGAGGTAAATCTAAGCCAGAGAGACACTGGCCATGTCCGCCATGCATCCTTAGACAGGAGACAGCAGACAGATGACCGTGAAGAAAGGAAACTAAGAGCATTATTACAGAGGTTTCTAAGGAGGAAAAAAACCCAACACAACTAGGACCCTAATAATGGGTTTGGAATCATTAACACAGAAGCACAAAATCCTCAGCCAAGCTTTTTTTTTTTTAAACATAAAGGCTATTTCTAATGTTTATAGGATGGTCTTAAATAGGCAAGAGCACCAAAAGCTTCAGGTGGACATGACAAATGGAAAACCGGAAACTACGTCTTTGTGGTGGTGGCATTCTACCAGGTGACTGCGACTCGTTAACTAGGAATGAGGGGACTGACTTCTTGGAGACTGACATGCACCCAGCCTGAAGCAACCCCACTGAGGGAGGGAGACCTCCCATTTCTCTTTGCTCCCCCTTTCTTTTTTTTTTTTAATTTTTTTTCTTTAACATTTATTTATTATTGCGAGACAGAGAGACACAGAGTGTGAGCAGGGGAGGGGTAGAGAGAGAGGGATACACAGAATCTGAAGTAGGCTCCAGGCTCTGAGCTGTCAGCACAGAACCCGACGTGGGGCTCAAACCCACAAACCGTGAGATCATGACCTGCGTTGAAGTCAGTCGTTTACCCTACTGAGCCACCCAGGCAACGCCCCCACACGGCTTTCTTATTTTGTTTAATGTTTATTTATTTTTAAAGGGGGGGGGGGTGGGAGGGCAGAGAGAGAGGGAGACAGGATCCCAAGCAGGCTCTGTAGCTGTTAGCACAAAGCCCAACATGGGGCTTGAACTCATGAACTGTGAGATTGTGACCTGAGCCGAAGTCAAGTCAGACACTTGACCGACTGCCCAGGTGCCCCTTGCTCTCCCTTTTACAAACATTTTACCTTTTCCCAGGCCAGATGACCGGTCCCCCCAAATGAGAAAATCTCACAGCCATGTGCAGCACAGCCGACTAAAAGAACCTGTGAGCTAGCAGGGGCACTACTTATTGTGGTTGTTTTAACACCAAAGAGAGGGCCATTTCATCCTGGTCTCTACACAACTGTGATGGAGTTAAATGAAGATTCAACAGCCATCATTCTAGTTGTCCCTAAAAAGGGACACACTATCCATGGATACCACCTGCTTTCTTTGCAAGAAATGAGTCATGAAACTTCTGTGCTGTGTGAATTTTATTTGCAAAGGGAAAATTAAAAACCTTCACGGTGTCACATATCTAAGCGAACAAACTGTGGAAGGTATATGGTCTTAGTCAAAGGAATGGTTTTAACCCTTATTCATTCTGAGCAGCGGGTCTCAGCAAAGATTAGGCGTTGTGTCTGGCAGGTTGCAGGAGTTAACCATGAATCTACTGGCCAACAACAGGCCCCTCCCCCAATCCTTCCCCGCCCTCCAGGTCTGCAAAGCAGACACTGGCAAGGCAGGAACGCCTCCTGTTTCTAAGGCTGCAGATACGGTTAATCCCACATCAATGCCCTATCAGTAAAGGACATCTCAGAAGTCAAGACCTCAGCGTATGTACCTTTTTTCAATTAACCCTGAGTTAGTAGGGGTTCACCCTAGAATATTAAATTCTAGAATGAAATCTTCAAGAGGTGTATATAACACCTTTTAACCCTAAAACTACAAATGAGCTGTCACAGAGTTAAATTTACCCATCTTCAAGATTTTGGGGGTCTAGACATTAGCGTTATTTTCACCGGATGGATTATGACCGACTTTCTTTTGTTCTAAGCAGCACCAGCTAATGGCAGAGTGGGAGGAAAGACCATTTATTTACTTTACTGTTTTTTTTTTTTTTAATATTTATTTACTTTGGAGAGAGAGAGACGGAGTGGGAGACAGAGAATCCCAAGCAGGCTCCGCACTGCCAGCACAGAGACCAATGCGGGGCTCAAACTCACAAACCATGAGATCATGACCTGAGCTGAAGCCAAGAGTCAGACGCTCAAGCGACTGAGCCACCCAGACCCCTCCTAACTCTCCTTCTCCACCTCCCGTACCCTCCACAACCTAGCCACAAAACGCTTAATCAGATTCCACAGAAAAGTGCTCTTAGGATGAAAAGAGGGCTCTTCATGCTGCACAAGTAGCTAGAATAGTGCATGTACCCTGACGCTACTGAATTGTATCCTGCAAAATGGTTAACACGGTAAAACCACAATTTTTTTTGAAGATTTTTTTTACCGCAATTTTTGAAAAAGAATTTTTAAAACAAACAAACAAAAACAAAAATACTAGGAATGCTGGTCTGAAAACCAACTCACACTAAAGGGATTTTTAACCTTTTAAGTAGATCTGATATATATAGTTAGCTAAAAAGTGATCTGGTCTGGGATACGAAGCAGCAGAAAACCTAAAAGGGAGCTGGGAAAAGCCACAGAGAAGAGGTTGAAAACTGGCTGCCTAAGAGTGTAATGTGGCCCCATATTCATTCATTTATCTGTTCAACAAGCATCCACTAAGCACCGGCCACATGCCAAGGGCTGTTTTAGGTGCTGGGCATATAGCAGTAAACAGAACAGAAGAAAAACCTTGCTTACATTCTGATGTTTTGTGTGGCCCAGATAGTTTTAAACTTTGAAAATGATGCCCTTACTTAAAAATCACGATGTTTCACACAAAAATACAGATTTCAATTTGCTCTTTTTTACGTTTGTTTATTTTGAGAGAGAGAGAGAGAGCCGAGGAGGGGCAACGAGAGAGAGAGAGAGAGAGAAGCAGGCTCTGCACCATCGGCCCAACATGGGGCTGGAACTCAAGAACGCGAACCGTGAGATCATGACCTGAGCTGAAACCGAGAGTCGACACTTAACCAACCAAGCCGCCCAGGTGCCCCCAGTTGCTCTTGAAAAGAAGATCTGACTGCATTGGCCCAAATTTCCGCCTAGCAGCAAGGAGCCGGGATTGAAAGTGACTGCCCACTGGCGGGGGAGCCCTCTCTGGTTTGGCCGCAGTCTCCTCCACTCCCCACGTGACTACACGCGTGCTCCATTCACTTATGCTTCCGACCTAGCCTTGTAAGTATTTGAATCTTTAATCTGTGCTGAATTTTGTGCTCAGGTTCCAAGGCAGGCTTCAGAGTCTGAAATCTGCACTTGCCGTGACTAGCTATTTGACTGAAGCGAAGATGCCTTCCTCAGTTTCCTCATCTGCAAAATGGGGTATAATAACAATGGCACCTATTGCATAGGGTTGTCACAAAAATTAAACGAGGCGATGTATGTAAAGGGTTTAGCACAGCGCTTAGCACCAAGCAAGTCCTCATTAAATCCTTGCTTTTCTTATAACTGGTTGTGTTTGTTTCGACTCTTATCTTCACCATCATAATTATTAGTATGACTGCAAGAGAAACAATTAAAATACAGAAGGAATTCTGGGGCACCTGGGTGGCTCAGTCGGTTAAGCATCCGACTTCAGCTCAGGACACGATCTCGCAGTGCGTGGGTTCGAGCCCCATGTCGGGCTCAGTGCTGACAGCTCAGAGCCTGGAGCCTGCTTCGGATTCTGCGTCTCCCTCTCTGTGCCCCTCCCCTGCTTGTGCTTTGTCTCTCACTCTGTCTCTCAAAAATAAATGTAAAAAAAAAAAAAAATTCTTTTTTAATTAGAACAAAAAAAATAAAATACGGAAGGAATTCCAATTGTGAAAGACTCCCTCCCTGCACCATCCCTGCCCCCAACAGTTTTTCTTTCCTGTCTTTTTTTTCATACAGGATAATTCTGAGAGTCTATTACCACCTGAATGTTCCCCCAGCCACAAACTCCAGTGCAGCAAGCATATCCAGCATACAACCCCTGGGAGCAAAATCAGTAATCTGAGATTGTCCTTAAACAGAATAAAACACCCCCATTTTAGAAAGCCACAAGCCCAGTGCTTGGTATAGTCTCTCAAGCTCTCTGCAAATATATCATGAAAGGGACCATGAACTTATGGATGGCGTGCTGCCTACAGGAGCCCTCCTAGTACATGAGAAACTCTGGGCTCCTCACTCACCAGCCCACAGACTGTATGAGGAAAAGTTTTCCAAAACTGCAAAATGGGCTGAGAGAAGTCATCTGCAGATAGGAAAGCATGAACCAGTGGTTTTGCAACTGAAAAGTTCACCCAGCGAATTTGTTAAAATGCAGACTCCGGGGCGCCTGGGTGGCTCAGTCGGTTAAGTGGCCGACTTTGGCTCAGGTCACGATCTCACAGTTCGTGGGTTTGAGCCCCGCATCAGACTCTGTGCTGACAGCTCAGAGCTCGGAGCCTGCTTTGTATTCTCTGTCTCCCTCTCTCTCTCTCTACCCCTCCCCTGCTTACACTCTGTCTCTCTCTCAAAGATAAATAAACATTAAAAAAAAAAAATTATAATGCCGACCTCAAGTCTATCACTGGAGAGTGTGATTCCCCCTGTCTGGGGTCCCTTGCAGGAACCTTTTTTTTTTTTTTTTAATGTTTGTTTATTTTTGAGAGAGAGAGAGAGAGAGAGAGAGAGAGAGAGAGAGAGAGAGAGAGAATCTGAAGCAGGCTCCAGGCTCTGAGCTGTCAGCCTAGAGCCTGACACAAGGCTCAAACTTACAGACCACGAGATCATGACCTGAGCTGAAGTTGGACACTTAACCGCCTGAGCCACCCAGGCGCCCCAGGGACCTACTTTTAACAAGCGCCTGGCGGGCAGAGCTGGGGCTGCTCTGAGATGCCAAAGTGTACCCGCACGTCTTCCTCTTTCGTCAGATCCAACCTTTCCCCCATCACCCCAGCTCAAACCAACTGCTGCCCGGTGCTGTGCTATGCGTGACATCACACACTTAAGACTCCAGAAGAGATGTGCTGTGTGCCCTCAGGACCCTCGTATATCGGAGGATGTGGGCACCCCTAAACTCAGCGTGAGCACCAGAACAGGCTCTCGAGGCACGAGCGTACCAGTGAGGATGTACGCAGCAGAAGCCCTCAGCCCCGCTCAGTGCCCTGGCGGTGCCCTTCCCTCTGCCGTCACACTAAACAAGCGCCTGCCTCCCACCACCATCCGTGGCAATGACCCAGGAGCAGAACTAACTGCAAGAAAAGAAGTTCTTCTTCCCAGTATCTCTTCTAACATAGTAAAACGGACACATGGCCCAGGGAATGGCATCTTTGCAATCAATGCCTTTTGACCAGTCAGCTAGCCAAAACCGCACAGATCATAAAAGCAGGAAGTACACCTGCACCTCTCTCCCCAGAGAAGCTAGACTTACCCCACCCACTCCACTCCCACCCCCAGGTTCTCAAGAAAAGTCTCGCTGTATTGGCTCACGCGTGAGCCAACAAGCCCAGTCACAGAATGGGGACAGACCATTTGCCTCTCCAGGTACCTCGCCCTTCCCATCCACTTCTGAGTTAAAGCCATGGCACTAAACCAGTGGAAACAACTTCTCTATGAGGTTTGTTTTGTTTTGTTTTTGTTTTTCGCAGGGACAGTCTAAGAGGCCGAGGTGAGTATACAAATCAGAAAGTAATCCACAGCATGTCAGATTAATGTTTACCAGGATAACAGTGACCAGTGAAATATGTTGCTGTCCCCATTGGAACAAGTTTAAAAGGGTCATCACTGCCAAATGTATGCCAGGCAGATAATATATTGGCCAACACCCCAGCATTTCTATAAAACAAATGGTTTATTAAGATATGTTGCCTTTCCAGAGGTGCCCGCGTGGCTCAGTCGGTTGAGCGTTCGACTTCAGCTCAGGTCATGATCTCGCGGTTCATTGAGTTCGAGCCCCACGTTGGGCTCTGTGCTGACAGCTTGGAGCCTGGAGCCTGCTTCAGATTCTGTGACCCTCAGATTCTCTCTGACCCTCTCCTGCTTGTGCTCTGTCTCTCAAAAATAATAAATAAACATTAAAAAAAAAAACTTAAAAAAAAAGAAAAAGATATGTTGACTTTCCTGCTGGACACCATTCTTGCCATATAAGCACCAGAGCAGAACAAATACAAAACATGGTTTGGTAAAGTGTGTTTGAAGTTACCCGTGTTACTAAATGCTTCTCCAGCTGATCCATATTGCTACCAGGCCTATACATATTTATTTCCTTTGGGGATAGAATCAAATGTTAATGGAAAAGCAGTGTATGTTTGAGAACACTAGGTTAACTTTGATACAAGGTAAAAAACAAAAACAAAAACAAAAACAAAACCTCAATGTGACACAAAGGTAGAAGGATCCCACCTAGAAAATTTCTAATCTTTCCGAATAGAAAAGTCACACACGTTCCTTTGTTGCCATCACATCCCAGCTTAAAAGCAATTCCCATTCTTTACCACCATCCACACCCTTCAGCCACCACCGCCCCCGCTCACCCCAAGCACCAGGCATACTGGGCTCCCAGCTTCCTCGTAGGCCCTGCATGCAGGTGTCCATGCTCTACGACTCTCAAAGCCCATGATACCTCTCTCTTTCTGGCGACATTCTTGCTCTTTTTCCTTCCTGGAGGTCCCATTCAGCCTTTCAGACTCAGCTCCTTCCTTTTCAGCTAAGGTTGTCTCATACCACCCAGGCAAATGCAATCAGTCCTGCCTTTGCAATATTTTACTCAAACTGTTTATAGAGCAATCGTCAACCCCGCATATCTACTTCCTTCTGCCTCAGTAGCGCTCCCATCTCCATTTCTATGCAAGCACGGCAGGTGTGCGATCACCGTTTTCCCAAAAAGCAAACTTCACGTATGCATTAAAGAATGCACCATATTTCTTCCTTTCTGAAATCATTATTGTGCTAAAACTTAAGGAACCTAAACAGAGAAGGGCAAGCGCTTTCTCAAGGATATCTCATCAGAACGCTGGCCATCAAGGTTAACACTAAAGACAAAGTCAGTCCATCCATTGCATTTAAAGAAGCAGCTTCAGGGGCGCCTGGGTGGCACAGTCGGTTAAGCGTCCGACTTCAGCCAGGTCATGATCTCGTGGTCCGTGAGTTCGAGCCCCGCATCAGGCTCTGCGCTGATGGCTCAGAGCCTGGAGCCTGTTTCTGATTCTGTGTCTCCCTCTCTCTCTGCCCCTCCCCTGCTCATGCTCTGTCTCTCTCTGTCCCAAAAATAAATAAAAAACGTTGAAAAAAAAAATTTAAAGAAGCAGCTTCACCAAACTGAATGGGGATAACATAGTTAAAATAGCTAAAGAAATATCGCTTAACCACCCACACCCAAAAATCCTATCACAGCACTCACCAGGAGCCATAAATGAGAAGAGGGGAGAACACAACAGCAAGGCAAAACATATCTTTCTCCTGAGATGAAATGGAAGGGGGAAAAAAATGGAAGCGGGAAGAGAAGGGCAGGAAAGAAAAGACTTAAAACATATTAGGTTTGTAATCAAGTCCTCTAAAAAAGGGACTTAAAATACAACGAATTTATAATGAAATCCTTTAAAGGGGCGCCTGGGTGGCTCAGTCGGTTGCGTGTCCGACTTCGGCTCAGGTCGTGATCTCGCGGTTCATGAGCTCGAGCCCTGCATCAGGCTCTAGGCTGACAGCTCAGAGCCTGGAGCCTGCTTCGGATTCTGTGTCTCCCTCTCTCTCTGCCCCGCTCCTGCTTGCTCCCTGTCTCTCTCTCCCTCAAAATAAATAAACATTGAAAAAAAATCCTTTAAAAGAAGAAACCCTGCTTTGGTATCTTCTCATAACTCCTAACCTACCACTGCTACTTCCCCTAGCAGTACAGTAAGTTCTCAATAATGCTTGCTGATCCATAATAGACAGAAGTAACCTCCTCATATATTTTAACAGTGTCCAGTGACAGTCTGAAAAAGAGAAATGCCCAAATAATATGAAAATCTTAGATACTAGAGCATTCTTATTTGTGTAACAGGCTAACACCAAATTATTATTTAGAATAATAATTTATTATTATTGTATATAATAATTTATTATTGTATATAATTATTATTTACCATTATTGTATATAATAGTTGTTTATTTATTATATGTAATAATTTCTTATTTAGAATAATAATAATTTGGTGCATATGACTAATTCTTACTCACTGAATCTACCCTGCCTAGGCTTCTGCTAGATCACAGAGATAACTGCTTGTAGAAACTCATATTCTAGTAGAATATAAAAGGAAAGTTCTTTCAAATTAATCTGGATTATTCATATTCATACAAAGAGTTTAACCCTCTTACCCTAAGACATCGTTTATTTGAGATACAAAAAGGCAGGGCTGTCAGGGAGGAGTTAAAACTCTGCCCATTATTTGGTGGAGACGGAAGAGGAACAGCAAGGCTTCAGGGAAGGAAATGAGGGAGAAGTCTACAGACCCCAGTGCTTACCACGCGTCAGGCCTTCTGGGTAGAAAACATCATGGCCTTCTTGTCTAGAGCCACTGTCTTCTCCCCTTTTTAAAAATTCTCTACAAGCTACACCTAAATCATTTTTTAAAGTATGGTAACAATAAAAATGAGAAAACTTAAGAAGGTTTTAGAATGCTTTTCCCTTAAATCCAACTGAGGTAAGCAAGGATATTGAGTCATCAACTCCAGCACAAGAGAAAATACAGAATGCGTTAAGAATGATGACAGAGAAGTTTTGGGTAGAGGAGGTTCAAGAAACAGAACTGAGAAAGTCCAGCAAAACAAAATTCTAAGACTTCAGGACGGCTGGAATCTAAAGCAGGATGGCAGGTGGTTCCGCAGCAGGTGCGAAGAGAATGAGGACAATGGCATTCCTCGTGTCCACCGTGACCGCTGCACTGGAGATCCCGACGGCCATCTTTCCACAGTGGGAACCGAAGAGCGGGCGACATGCACTCTAAAGGCCCCTTCCAGTCCCCACTTTTACTGTTCTGCATGCCTCATATACTCTCCTCCATCACTTTGACTTGTTGAGTTTATTGGGATTGGTCTTGTGATTAAGAGGCTTGTAAATAAATACAAAACATTTCACCAGTTCACTCAAATGTTTTATTGCCTGACCTCCTGCTTGGAGGTTACACATGGAGCTGATGAAAAGAATGTCATAAGCATTCTTTTCCACCCACCTGGACGAAATTGTTATTTACCCCAGGCTAGTGTCTCCTTAAAGGAGCTCAAATGCCTGCCTTGCTTTGTGTAACACAGGGGGAAAATAAAGCAGATTCACAATGACTGCCAGGGCCACATGTCATTTCACAGAAGGAATTTTAGGGGTAAAGAGTCATCTGTTTTCCTAACTTGAGAATGAAGTTTATCTTTGGAAGTGGCAGTTAAACAAAAACAGAACAAACAAACAAAAAACCAAAAAGGCAGCCAGATGCAATCTAAAAAATCGTTTTCTTGAAAAGGCATTAATCAGTACAAGGTTCATGGTATACATGGCATGTTAAATAGTATCAATAAAAAGACCTCTCATATAAATGCGTACACATGAAAGCTGTTTTCATAAACTATTTGGCAAGCCCTTAATTAGTGGCAAAAAGGACTTCTTAGCTACCTACTTGAGCTCTGCCACAGAAAAGAGCTTTTTGAAAAGACAACAAATACCCTGAAAACAGCAGATCCCTCCCGTGTGTGAAAGGCACGTTTAAATACTAACTTAATGACAGTATCAATAAATAGAAACAAAAAAGAACAAGAAGGGTTAACGGGAAAAATCTCTTAAAGGTGAAAAAGGAGGCAGTCAGAAAAAGCGTCGGCGACATTGAGCCTACACGTGTTTCCCTGTATGTCAGAGGCACCTAAAACCATGCTTCGTGACACTTGTGTGTTTTGTTTATATTTAAGTTCAAAAACATAGAAATCAAAGGCTTTGGGGATCATTTTTTTTCTCACCAGTTTGAGAGATTTCACATCTCTCAACTTCACATATAGCAACTTAAAGATCCAAAACTAGCTTTAATTAAATATGGAATGAACAATTTGGGGGGTGGTATGATCATTGCTAAGGCAAGCTTTAGACCAAAGGCATGTCTCCCTTTCAAGAAGGCTATAGCCTGCAAAATGACTGACCAACAGCTAATTCAGTGGACTCGAATAATAACCTATGTGCAGAATATAAACATCCAGGGGCACCTGGCTGACTCAGTCGGTTGAGTGTCCAACTTTTGGCTCACGGTCCGTGGACTCGAGCCCAGTATCAGGCTCTGTGCTGGCAGCTCGGAGCCTGGAGCCTGCTTCAGATTCTGTGTCTCCTTCTCTCTCTACCCCTACCCTGCTAATACTCTGTTTCTCTGTCTCAAAAATAAACATTAAAAAAAAGAAGAATATAAAGATCCAGACCAGTAGAATGTAACTAAAGAATGCATAGGCAACACATGCTTTATACCCAGGTCTGAAATAGACTCCCTTTCCTAATTACATTTATCTCAAACAAGCATATAAAAATACAAACAAACAAATGAACGAACAAGTAAGATTCCTTGAGTTTATACCAAAGAGTGCTAGTGGAAGAAGTTGCCTAGAAGTGTGGTTAGCACACTCTAGGCTATTTTAAATAAGGAACATGAAAAGTGTACATGAAGACAAGAAGAAAAAAGAGGAGAAAGAAACAGGGGAGAGGGAGAGGGAAGAAGGGAAGAAGGGAAGAAGGGAAGAAGGGAAGGAGGGGGAGGGGAAGGAGGGGGAGGGAGAGGGATGATAAGAAAGCTGCAAAAATTGTACTTGTAAACCACAGATAACCAATTGTGAAATGAAACGTCACGGCATTTTTAGTGATTTATTGTGCAACTTTATGTTTAACACTTAATAAAATTGCACGTGATATCAATTATATTTAAAATGTTGCCAAGACCAGACTGAGAAGAAAAAGGAGACAGCCACTAGGCCTATTAAGAAGCAGAGAAACACCAACTCAAGATATTTTTAAATTGCAATGGTGATCGGGGCCAACTGTGTTCAAAAATAATGAAACTTACTCTGCCTTTTAAGACTCAATCATACTTATGAGGCATCTATGCATCTAGGAGACTAATAAGATATTAATCCTTGGGTGATTCTGACATTTTCACAGTACAGGATCTACGGAGACAGGCACGATCCATTTTTATAGAGGCAGTGACCTTGGACCTTGCATCCAAAGGTCAACATAATCTCTCACAAGAACACATCTGCTTCCCCCCATTCCCTATCATCTTCCCATTTTCCTTACACAACCCTTATTGGTAGTCTTTCCTAACCAAGTATGAACCCAGAGTAATCACTATTAACTGGCCCCATGGATTTGACAACTGAGAGCTCTGTGGGCAGTTTCTGTGCAGCCTCCCGGGGGGGGAATGGGAGCCCTGGTGCCTCATGGCATTTCCCAGGCAGCTGGTCCCAGGAACACTGGCCACCACTACAAAGCCTGGAGCCCTTCCTCCTGCTGGGGCTCCTGCCTCAAACTTCTGTCACTGAGCATACAGCTACAGATCTCTTTTTGCACTGAAATAGTATTTAAAAGAGTGCCTTCATTCTAGAGTACGCTACATAAGAGATAATGGGCTTTCACCAGCTAGCTGAGAACGTAAGCACAGTTTCCATAGGAAAATCGATTCTTGGTTTCAGGCTAATTGATTCACAAACTTCTGGAACACTCTTTGATAAAGTGACACCAGAAGTGGAAACACCATGTTTCAAGGACGTAAAGGCCAAAAAGAGTAATTTGTATCAATTAAAAACAAACTCTGTGTCTGCGTGTCTGTTTTCACCTGTGTCTGTCTGTGTGTGTATCTGTGTCTGGAAATAAATAAATAAATAAATAAATAAATAAATAAATAAATAAATAAATAAATACATACATACATACATAAATAAATAAATAAATATTTTTGGTTAAATTAAAACCCAGTTAAAGTGGAAAGTAAGCAACTTAAGGTACGCTTTTAAAAGTATGAAAGGACTCACGATATAATAGGATAAAGGAGAAATACCATATATATACTGCAAAATCTATTTTTTCAGACAACAGTAGCCCCTCCCCCATTGTAGGGGATACAATGAGGACCTCCAGCAGATACCTGAAACCTCCAGAGAGAACTGAACCCTATATACACCATGTTTTTTTTCTTATACATACATATCTATGATAAAAGTTAATTTCTAGATTAGGAGCAGTAAGAGATTAACACGATAATAAGAAAACAGAACAATTATCACAATATCCTGTTATGTGACTGTGGTCTCTCTCTCTCGAATATCCTATTGTACAAATATCCTATTGTCCAGTGCACACCCGTCTTCTTGTGATGATGTGAGACGACAAAATGGCTGAGATGAAGTGAGGTGAGTGACACAGGCACTGTGACATAGGGGTAGGCTACTACTGACCTTCTGAGGGTAGGTCAGAAGGAGGATCCTCTGCTTCCGGACCGTGTGACCGTGACCACGGGTAATTGAAACCTGCGAAGCCGAATCGCGGGTAAAGGAGGACTGCTATATGCTGCCGTCCAGCAACCCCTACGTAAAAGCTACCATCGCCTCTGCTTGGATTCAATGATCCACCTCACAATCATCTTCTCTCTTCTCTCTTGTCCATCACGTACTGCTTTCCAGACTAGACATTTTCAGCCTAGAATCTGAAACAGCCCTGAGTGTCTCCGGTTATTTCAAAATGAGTTATGAAATTCTCAAAACAGATCAATGTAATAAGCATGTGCTATAAAGAAATCGGCAGTGTAGGGTGTCAGGAAACCTCAAACCCTGGAGATGATGTTGCAATTCCCAAAAGGAAACAAATCACAGCTCAGGAGGAGCCAAAGAGGCACATAAGTGACACCCAGCAACTTCAAACACTTTGAAGACGAACACAGTAACAGCAATACCGTTAAATCTCTGCCAAGAGACCTGAGAGTCATGCCACACTGTCATGAAAGGTAACGTTTTGCAGAGGGCAATGGACAGACAGGAGAATATGTATCCTTTTCCACAGGACAGAGAGACTTCTGCTAATTCCACTCATCACCTCACCCCAGCGATTTCCAGTCTTTGACAGGGCAACCTTTAATACTATATAGAATCACCTCAACAACCACAGTGAAGCTCTGGACATACATCCAAACAAAATCAACATTAATTTAAATGAATGTAATAACAAGTATATTACATACATTTTAACCCCATCTTTAAAAGTTTTTTTTTTTTAATGTTTGTTTACTTTTGGGAGACAGAGAGATGGAGCACGAGTGGGAGAGGGGGGCAGAGAGAGGGAGACACAGAGTCCGAAGCAGGCTCCAGGTTCTGAGCTGTTGGCACAGAGCCTGACGCGGGGCTTGAACTCATGAACTGTGAGATCGTGACCTGAGCCACATCCACGCTTAACCAACTGAGCCACCCGGAAGCCCCTTAACCCCATTTTTCATAGGAATGGTCAGAGGTAAATGCCACAGAATCATGGAAATAAAATGAACTATCACTACAAAAAATTTTGAAATTTAAGATTTAAATATGCAACTTGAATCTATTCCTAGATCTATTTTAGCAATCTATTCCTAAATCTATTCCTAATCCAAAAATGAATCAGACAACTAGTAGTTTCTTCTGAGAAGGGTAACAGCACAGAGGTTTCCTTCTTTGCTCTGACCACAAATTCAACCGCAGGGATGAAACAAAACGTTTTCTAGAACTACTAAGTTTTCAAAGTGTGGAGTTAGGAGCCTAAAGAATCATACTCTATTAGACCGACTAATCCCTGATGAAGACAAGGAAACTGAGTCATGAGTCACTAAGTAACTTGCCTAAAACCAAAATAGCTAATTAGTAGCAGAGCTAGGGACTCAGGTTTCTGAAATTCCACAGGAGTGCCCTTTCCACTATACCACGCGGAGGACGACAGGGGATGGTTGGAGAGTTTGCAAAAACTCAAAATGGACGTGGCCCATTACACATCTGCCCAGAGTGGTTTCATCTTACATGGCCTAAGGACTCTCATGTAACAAGCTACGAAGCTACGAAGCTACAAAGAGTCACTTTGTAGTGGTGCTGCCTTTTTTAATGGTAGTGGCTTTTTTTTTTTTTAAAGACATGTGTGATCAAACTGATTAAAATCAAGTTGGAATTAAAGTGTACACATACCAACAGTAATCCAAATACCATTGAAAGAAGTCACTGGCTTTCTGGGTCAAACAGTAATTTATGGAAAAAATATCCATAGAATGGATGTTTTTAATGGATCCAATTACCAATACAATAGGCACAATAAGGAGACTACCTTTAGAATCTGTTTGGTAAGGACCTGAGGTCCCCAGACATTAAAACAAAAAAAATATATATAAAGACCACTAGCTTTAGTAGAGAAGTTCTTTGAGCACTGCTCCCAGAAACAAAATACAGCAATGAAAGGACCCAAGATTATACCCCAACGCTGACTGACCCAGACACAGCAAAGAAGGAGAATTCTGATTGGCAGAACGTTAGAAAATCCAGGAGGCTTTTCTTCCTTTTAAGCCTGGGATAGGGAAAGCCATGACAGGTGACAGAAAGGGGGTTGCAGAATAAAACAGAACATCAGAAGAAAAGGAAGTAATGAAGCGGCAGAGAGAACAGGTGATGTTAAGGGGAAGGCAAAATGGTACACTTTATCCAAGAGGGTAGTGGGAAAGCACGTGCCATCAACAGAAGAGAGTTTAGTCAAGACATAAGAATCAGACTAGATGGTTTAGGGTATCTGGAGATTTCCGTGTGGGTGCAAACAGCGGCTTCTGTCTATATCAGGGCTGGTCTTTTGCTTTGCCCATTAAAGAACTTGATTTTCTGAGTTCAATCAGGACCGACCAATGCCAACTGAAAAACTATACCGAGAAGTCTAACTGTCAATGGGACTCAGCTCATTCTCAACCCAAAAGGTCTAATGTCTGGGCAAATCGGTTTAATACTCAAATTCTGAAGAGAGGGGATTAAATCACTCGACCTACTGTAACAAGACAAGACTAGCCTGTTCACACATTGATGCTTCTGCTGCCTGTTCAGGGTGGCCTTTAAACATTAACTACATTTTTAACTCTTCTTTTTTAGTATTCCCTGTGGCTGCCACACACTCCTAGCGGTACAACAATATTTCTTTCTAGCGGGTACGTCCATGATTCTGAATAGTCATGTATTTCAAAAATGGACTGGATTTTATAGTAGCCCAGAAATGCAGGCTGAGACATACCTAACCAATCACAGTCAGTCAAGTGGAAAAATCTAAAAGGTAGATGGGAAAAGCAGTTAAGCGGAGCTTGCAAATCTTTGGGCCAAATGCAGTTTGTGGTTTTTAAATTTCTTCCTCTGCATAGTGTTTTTTTCCCCAGAAAAACCTCAGTAAACAACATCTAAAAATCAATAAAGTGCACATAATGGTGAATGGTTACAATATTGAAAATGCTAACACTGATAAGCACTTCTCCTTAAAGCTCAATTAATTAATAAATATTTAATATTAATCTATAAAACAAAACAATGGCTAAATATAAACCATATCAGTTATAAAATCTGGTAGCAGACAGTAAAATTCTTAAGTGGTTTTGCCAACAAAAAAAAACATAAAAATGTGTACATTATTTGCCATGATGCATTAATCTTTCTCCTGGGAATTCAACCCAAAGGAACAGTCCAAAGATGAAAGATGCTACCTGACAAAGATATTAATGGCATTTTATTTATAATAAGCAAAAGCCCTGGAAACAACCCACATAATCAACAAATGGAAAATGCTAATATAATGTATTATTAATTCAGTGGATTAGTTACACATCTGTTAAGGGCACCTGGGTGGCTCAGTCCAGTGAGCGTCTGACTTCAGCTCAGGTCATGATCTCACTGCTCATGAGTTCAAGCCCCACATAGAGCTCTGTGCTGACAGCTCAGAGCCCGGAGCCTGCTTCGGATTCTGTGTCTCCCTCTCTCTCTGCCCCTCCCCCGCTCATGCTCTGTCTGTCTCTCAAAAATAAACATTAAAAAAATATACACATCTGTTAAATTTATACATTCATGAAGACTCTAGAAACAGGAAAACTATACCTAGTGGTATATGTGGGGAAAAGAGCAGAATAAAAAGTGTTCTCGCACTATATTATTGTATGAGCATTATTCTATACAAAGAGCATGTTTATAGTTGCACAGTTAACAGAAAATTTAGAAAGAATATAAAAGGCAGTGGCTATGCTATCATGGTAGAACAACTGCTGTCAAGATTTGTGATGCATTTTAAAAACTAAACTATGGTTGTTTTAAAAAATGGGCTTCAGTGTGATACCCACAGTCGTAAGAGTCAAGAATTATGGGTCCTCATCCATATGTCACGGATACCTCATCACAAGCAAAGTATGCGTTTGTGAGACCAATGTCCTCAAAATGGCAAAGAAGAGAAGACGATGGGTCATTCACAAATGTCCTTGTGAAAAAATGTACTTGTATTTGGTAACTGAGCACACAAGCAAATCAGAGTGTGTTGCCTACACTTTCCTTGGGGATCTGCAGCAAAGACATGAGGGAAATTAAGTGGGTTTGTGCTCCTGCCCTCTTTATAAACAACCTCAAGCAACTCATGGACATCGGCAAACACGTACTAATTACTATAGGATCAACACACTGGATTGTAAGAACCGCAAATTTGTCCTACGTCTACAAAAGCCGTGGGTTGCGTTCAACATTCAATGTTGGTGAAAGACAGATGGATGTAGGTATGTTACAACAGTCTGGTAGTCACAGGCCTCCTTAAGTAAACAACTACCATGTTTTGTCTGACAATCACCCATCAAGTTAAGTCATGTATCGTCGTCTTTTTGGGCTGATACATTAAAATACCACAGGCTGGGTAGTGTATAAACAACAGAAACGTATTGCTCATAGATCCGGTGGCTGGAAGTCTGAAATTAGGGTACCAGCATGGTCTGGCGAGGGCACTCCTCCAGATCACAAACTTCTCACTGCATCCTCAAATGGCAGGAGGGACCAGGGAGCTCTATGAGGTCTCTTTTAAGAAGAATTTTTTTAACGGTTATTTATTGTTGAGAGACAGAGAGAGACAGAGCACGAGCAGGGGAGGGTCAGAGAGAGAGGGAGACACAGAATCTGAAGCAGGTTCCAGGCTCTGATCTGTCGGCACAGAGCCCGACGCGGGGCTCGAACCCACGAACCCAGAGATCGTGACCGGAGCCGAAGTCGGATGCTTAACTGACCGAGCCACCCAGGTGCCCCTATGAGGTCTACTTTAAAAGAGCACTAATCCCATTCATGAGAGCCCCACCCTTGTGACCTAATCACCTTTCAAAAGTCACATATGAATTTCAGGGGGAGGTGGTGGTTGGGGTGCCACATTCTGACCATAGCACCACATCAGTGGATTCCAATGGTAGGCCAACATTCAGGCTTGGAGGAAAGGAAAATGGAAGAGGAAGGAAGAAAGTACTGGAAACAGGGTACCATTGTACAGGGTCCCATAGGCGGGACCTTCAAGCCAGAGCCAAACACTATGTACACACGTAATACATTCACACCCTTCGCCTCGACTCTCCCACAATCCAGTGAAGCAGAACACACAGCAAGTGTAAGTGCTTCTTTTGTCTTTAAAACTATAAGCAGCTTAAGAAACCATTTACAATGAGCAGGACAACCTTTGAGAAGAGCTCAGGAGTAACCTCCTTTTTATAAATACAACCTAGATACGTAACGATTCAGTATAAACCAGCATCCTATCTTACTGCACTGATTTTTTTTTTTTAAGTTTCTGAAATTACTTGGTTTCTTCTGTATTAACATCCTTACCCTTACCTACTTTGAGCCTCAGAATCCAGTTTCCCCAAATGATTTACCTGTTATGAAAGCACAATTTCAGGGGCACCCGGGTGGCTCAGGCAGTTAAGCGACCGACTTTGGTTCAGGTCATGATCTTGGGGTTTGTGGGTTCAAGCCCCGCGTCGGGCTTTGTGCTGAGAGCTCGGATCCTGGAGCCTGCTTCGGATTCTGGGTCTCCCTCTCTCTCTCTCTCTCTCTGCCCCTCTCCTGCTCGGGCTCTGTCTCTCTCTCTCAAGAATAAACATTAAAAATAAATAAATAAATAAGCAAAACTTCATAAACCAATGAGTCCTCACCTTCCAAAGAAATTTGCAAAGAATTCCCAGAAGACGTAATGTAATTAAATTGTAAATTAAATACACAAAATGTAATTAAATTGAAATAGGAAAATATTTCAGGAACAAAACCCCAGAGACCTTCACGGCAAATCTATTCAAAGTCCTATGTCTTCAAAAGTAACCTGAGTCTTGATATTCACACAATTAACATTCTAAATATTCCTGCTCTGAACATCCTGCAGTCAGCAACTACTACTGTTCAAATAAACTCGGCTTCACACACGGATGTCTGGTTCACACATCATCTTGCTTCTCCCCCACTTGGACTTGCTTCCCACTGAGCTGTAATATTTCTTACAAGCTTTACCAGGCTGTGTCTCAAAACACAGAGAATGGGTTTCTCAGTTCAGAGGATTTTTGACATTCCTCTGCTAAATGAGGTGGGAGGCATTTGCATTGCAGTGGTGGTTGCAAAATCCAGCTTTCGCTCCCAAATCTCAGCACCACTTCCCATCCCAACACTCTCTCTGTCTCTTTGTCTCTCTCTCTGTGTGTCTCTAGGAGCTCTGGATTCGGTGGCCTACACATTTCTCTTATCTGCTCTGCAAGTCTACCTTGCCTTTGCTGGCATGTCTCAGAGCTTCATATGAAGAAATGTAACCAAGGTTATTTATGGGTAGGTCTAGATAACACTATTTCTAAACAGAAGCCAAAGACAAGTATACCCAGCGGGCAACATGACACTTGTAAAGTAAACCAAGTGAGAGGATACGGTTGGTAATAAAAAGTTTTAGTTTACAGTTTGAGGGGGAAAGCTATAGGAAAATCTGCTTCTTAGGTTTCAGTGGGTATTTTCTGCTATCTAAGCCATACGGCCGTAAGAGAATCTGAAAACCATGGAATTAAAGTTATCCAATGTTAGGCAACAGGATAATCAATACATCCGCCCTCCTAAGACTTAAAATTTGTAACAAAATTCAGCAATTTAGATTTGGCCATTTACCCAGTTCCATAGTAATTATTACTTATGATTTGACTCCAAGATAAAAACTATAAAACCTCGTATCAGTTTTCATTTTATTTTTGTCACTGTTTTGTTTTCACATAAGGGTAAAGATGTATTTCAGTAAGATACAGTATAGTAAGAAAAATATGAGACCAAGGAAACAAAGAAAGGATGAAAATGACCTTTCTTTTTATTTACAATGGCCTTCAGAAACCAGGAAAGAAAATGATAGATGGCCTTTGTTTTATTCAACTAAAGAGGTAAATAACAATACGTTCTGAAAGTTTCTGTCTTAAAATACCATCATTAGTAATTACAAAAATCAAACTGTAAACAATTATGAAACCAACAAAATGAAGATTGCAAAACCCAGCACTAGCAGAATAGGAGGACACTGGATACTTAAATATTAATGACGGTACTATAAACTGATAGTCTTTCTAGAGAGCAATCTGGCCACCTGTAACAAGATCTCCAAGCAATTCATGCTCTCTGACTCAGACAGCCTACTTTGGAAACCATAGCCCAAGAAAATATTCTCCAAGTAAATAAATGTAATTTGTTCCACGATGTTTGTAACAATGCTATTTACGATGGTGAAAACTGGAAACAATCCAAATACCAAACATTAGGGAACAGTTACGTCAATGATGGTATAAAAAATGGATCACCGATCCCTACCCCTTGGTCCCTTCCTGTAATGTCCCCCTCTACGTCCCGGCGACTTGCCTGGGAATCCTGTGGGGTGAGTGTAGGCCCCTGACTCATTGGGTCTTTGGCTTGGCCACGTGATATACTTTGGATAAACTGGACATGAGGAGACAACATATTTGCCACCTCCAGACAACAGTTCTAAGTGGGACTGCATGCTTCTCACCATATTCCTGTGATCAGCCTCGAGAACAGAATGTCCCGGATGGGGGCTGTCCTTTAGCCTGGGTTTCCGAGTGAGAAGACAGAGGAGCAGCACCAAGCCCAGTCAAGCCACCAAGAGCTGCGACACATGCACAGCACTCGCCTAACATGGACGAGGAGCAAACATTTGCTGTGTTAAGCCACTAAGACGTTGGAACCCTTTTCATAACCATAGCAAGAACTATGACAATACAATAGTCCTCAAAATACAGCAAGTTATAGGAAAACATATATTTGAAATAAGCTTGTGAAAACGTAGAAGACAATAAAAAGCAGATACCAATGACATCGAGATAAAAATAAGGCACGAAGTTAACTTAGAAGGATGTAATAGTTTCTAATTACAGCAAAACCTTGGTTTGCAAGCATAATTCTTTCCGGAAACAAGCTTGCAATCCAAAGCACTCGTATATCGAGGCGAATTTCAAGAACCACTGGTTCAGTTGTGATCATGTGACATTTGAGGGCACGTGCTACTCATACTGCAAGACATCGCTCTTTATCAAGTTAAAATTTATTAGAAATGTTGGCTGGCCTTGCAGAACACTCACAGAACAAGTTACTCACAATCCAAGGTTTTACTGTGTCACTTTCTATTAATGAAATATGTACTCATATAGATCTTTAACTCTCTTTTATTTTTTTATCTTAGAGAGAGCACAGGGGAGAGGGAGAGAGACAGAATCTTAAGCAGACTTCACACTCAATGCAGAGTCTGACGTGGGCTCAATCCCATGACCCTGGGATCATGACCTGAGAGCTGAAATCAAGAGTCCAACGCTCAACAGACTGAGCCAACCAGGCACCCCTAATTTCCTTTCAAATGCTACCTTTATGTAAACATATCTTCAATAATTCCATTCATATCATATTCGTGATAGCAATAATTCGAACGCACCTTTTTCTGTATTAAATGATGTAAAGACTAGTGAACACTTGCATCAAAAGTGAACCTACTGTGCGGATTATTAATCAGTCTTTGAAAGTATCAATTTAGAGCTCATTCAATTCTTTTGTCAGACTATAAGAAAGGGAACTATAAGAAACAACAACAATAACAACAAAAGACAAAAGCAAGACTTATTTGCTGGGATAATCTACTTCCTAGGCAGAAAGCAAGATCTGAAAGAATATCAGCATTTGATAATAAAGTGTTACCTTTCAATTTGCCTTCACGACCTATGTTTAAAATTCCACTTGCAGGATTCAAGAATCTCAAAAAATGTTCATCATAAGAAACAATCTGATAGACATTTGCCATAAAATAAATTCAATGAAAATAAGCTATTAATGTGAAGATCCTCCCTATCATCTTCTATGGGATAGCAAGAAATTTAAATGTGTGTATTTTCAGCAATAAAAAAAAATAATAAAAGGGGGCACCTGGGTGGCTCAGTCGGTTAAGCATTTAAAGCGCCCAACTCTTGATTTCAGCTCAGGTTATGAGCTCACAGTTCCTGAATTCAAGCCCCATGTCCGGATCTATGCAGACAGTGCAGAGCCTGCTTGGGATTCTCTCTCTCTCTCTCTCTCTCTCTCTCTCTCTCTCTCTCTCCTGTGCTCAAGCTCTCATTCTCTCAGAAAGAAAGAAAGAAAGAAAGAAAGAAAGAAAGAAAGAAAGAAAGAAAGAAAGAAAGAAAGAAACTTAACTACAACTATAAAAATATATCCATTTGTGAGCAAAGACTAAAATATGAAAAATATGAAAAAATTTTAAATAGCTAGAAATAGACTTGTAGGTAGAGTTTTAATTTTTTTTTTAGCGTTGTAGTTATTTCAGGGCAGAGAGTTAACACTTATATTTACAAAATCTGTACTTGCTATGAAATACCTCAATGTCTCTCAGTTAAAAAGCCATCAGAAGTGAGCTTCGAGTTTCTAAAATCAAGTTCTGATAAGTATCTTCCTCAGTAAGGCAACCTTGGACTAGTAAACGAAGTGTATCAAACATAACATCAGCATTTCTTGATTATGTGAGATCATTCTCAGGAACATCAACTGTGCATATTCCCTAAGTCCAAGATGATTGATTACCTGCCAGTACTGGGGAGGAGAATGTATGCCCTCCATAGGCCCTCAACCAATAAAGAACTGCTCTGGATCCATTCTAAGGAATGTTGTCTCTCTTGCCTTTGGGAGGCAGTGATGCAGAATGGTTACAAGTACGAGCTCTGGATTCAGGCCCAGATTTGCCTCTCAGCTCCACCATTGACTAGTATTTGCATGCCAATGGTGTGACACAGAAAACTAGTACTTACTAGTTGTGGGATCCCGTCCCTTAGCCTTTCTAAGCCCTGGTTTTCTCATTACAAAATAAGTCTGTGAGAGCGCTTACTTCATAGTTGTTGTAAGGATCAGAAAGATAATCCACGTAAGTGCTTGACAAAGTACTTGTGCACCGTAAGTAGTAAAGAAGTGCCAGCTAATACTAGTCTCCGTCTGGTGGTCATCTAAGGTGTCATCAGGCTTGCTCCTTACCATCACCAATAACTACTGCTAATTTCTCCAGCCACTGGCCCCAGGTCCCCTAAGGCACCACTCCAAATGAGGCCTCCCAGGAATAATCTGATTCCTATCGATAGCAGTGCTATCCAAAAGAAATGTAATGTGGACCACGAATGCAAGCCACACAGGTGATTTTTAAGTTTCTAGTCGTCACATATAAAAGCAACGCACAAGAAATTAATTCTAATAGACTTTATTCAACTCAATATATCCAAAATATTATTTCAACGTGTAATCAATTTTAAAATATTACGTTGTTTTTACATTCTTCTCCTTCTTCTTCCCTTTTTTTTTTTCTTTTGTACTAAGTCTACAAACTCTGGTATGTATTTGAGACTTACGTCTGCCTGAACTCAAATGAGGCACATTTCAAATGCCACTCAAATGGGGCCAGTAGTGACATTAGTTTGCTTATTATTTGAAAGATTATAACCACAGAAAGACATCCCTTCCTTGAAAAACATCAAAAGCCATTTACTGAACAAACTGATGGACGGAAGAAAGGAAAGAAAGAGAGAGGAAGGGAGAAAAAACAGATGTTCCTGACCAGCACAGACCTGTGGGTCTAATGTCATGCTTAGGAGCTTGATCTATGGGGCCAGAGAGAACGGGTTCAAATCTCACTTCTTCCACGAACTAGCCGCAAGACTTTCACAAATAACCTCTTCACCTCCCGTATTTCTCGTGGACAAGCTATGGATAAAAATAACATCTCTTTCATAAGATTGTTATGAGTTTAAAGGTTGTAGAGGGAAGGGAGTTTCCATACATAAAGCTCTGCTTTGTAAAAAGGTCGCAAATGGGGACAGGAAACAAATGATGATGGGGATACAGAGCACATCACCTTGAGGTAATAAAGGGGCCATGGTGGAGGAAAAACTGATCATGTTATAGCCACAACGCCTTTGTTAAAAACGCCCCGTTACACAAAACAACTTAAACAGTGGCAGCTATTAATAAAATGATGGCAATGACTTTTCTGAAGCCCTCAATGGTTTATACCTCGTTAGCCTGCCTGCTTTCTTCTTGGCAGGATCACAAGCAAGGGGGGAACAGGGGGAGGAGGGAGGAGGGGAGGAGGGGAGGAGGGGAGGAGGGAGGAGGGGAGGAGGGGAGGAGGGGAGGAGGGAGGAGGGGAGGAGGGGAGGAGGGGAGGAGGGGAGGAGGGCTGATTGCCAGAATTGGGAAAAACCAAGATTTTTCAGTAGTGCCAGCTTCTGGCCTCAATTAGACGGGACCACTGACTACACCTAAATCTCCCCTTGAAGGATGTGGTTCCTATAGTGCCGTGAATGTAATCTGAATATTACTCTCGGCCGCATCAATACATAAAACTAGACGAGATGTTTACTGTTCCTGAAACTTTCCTGAAAGGTAGTTTTGTGAACAGATTCCTGATATTTTGTTTTAAACTTGTTCTTCTCCTGTGCTCCCATCCCTCCAAGTAAAAATCCAATTAATTAAAGTTTTTAAAAAGTTAGGTCTGGTCGGCTGATGAGGATTTTAGATATTTATCCATCTTAATAATCTAAGTCACTATACTCTAATTTATGTTGAGTTTCTTAGAGATAACAGTCAGGACTTCTCTATTCCAGGGACCTTCTAAACCAAACTTCCTCTAGAGAGAAATAATCAGTGTCCCTCGAGATTACATGTGTCTCATAAAAGCAAATTAAAAAAAAAAAAATAGGTCCTTACTAAAATGAATTCAGCTTTGACACACTTTTGTTTACTGCAAGACTTCTTGGGAGTCTTTAACAAATTCACATACACAGATTTCAAAGTGCTATGCTCATCCACTATTACCATTTTACCAGCCTACAAAAGAGAAAAATAATAACATGAATTGAGAATCAAATGATAGGGAGAGAGCCTAATTATCCCATGGAAATAGACATCCTTTACAGACCTTTGCACTGAACTTCTGGCTTGACGTGCTGCTGTGCTGTGCATTTCTCCCTTTTATCATCCCTGATAAATATCAATCTTGAATACATATATAGTAATTAACCCATCAGGACCCTCCAAATGAAGACAATTTATTAGAAAGGGAGGGAGAAAGAAAGGAAGAGAAGGGAGCAGAGAGAGGAAGAAGGAAGGAGGGGGGAAACTCCTTTGAATAACTTAGTGTAAACATCACTTCATATTCACAGCAAAGCTAAATGCCTAAACACTTTCATCAAGATGAAGGGACATGAAATACACACTTGTACCTAACCTAGTACTTGGAAAATAAGCCTCATTTTGAAAACAACCAAACAGCTGCTCCGCAGAAGCCAGCGCAATTCATCCTTTCCAGACTTTATTTTTAGATGCCTCTTAAGCAAAACAATAATTTTCTAAAGAAGATCATTAAGATCCGTAGATGCCATCTCATTATATTAAAGTTTTAATTCGTTTCAGATCAGTCCCACGTTTCCCTCATAAATCACATAATTATCTAATATTCCATAACAAATTCCTTGCCTTTGAATAAAAGAACTGATAGGACCTTTTGTAAACGGGCAGATTTTAAAACAGTACAATCTACACAGAATGTTAGTGTAACCCATGGATTTCATTTAAACACAGAGAGTCGAAAAATCAGCCCCGTTTTTTTAAATGATAACTTGGAGACTTGCGTATGTCTAAAAAAAAAAAAAAAAAAAAAGTACCTTCATCATCTAATGCACATTTTACAAAATGAATAACGAAAAAGAATATGCTTAATAGATCACAGGATTTCATTGGCAGAAGAGAATGCTAATTGCCTGCTGGAGTCTTTAATGAAACCTAATTGCTGGCTGGAGCTGCCACCACTGACCCTGGTAACAGACTAGTACACCCTTCATAAACCTAATGCAGCATAATCCTCCTTCATTACGGTTATTATAGCTCTGCAGTGGGACACGTCTGCCACAAAAATAAACTCTGCTGCCTCTTCTCTAAATGCATGTGTCACTTCTCCATCCCAGAGTAAGTAAGCGTTGATGGCAGAAATCACCCTTACAACAAGTGGTACCACTTCACAGCCCAGATCTACTCCCAAACCTAGACTCACACCCACCCTGGGGCCCTACTACACAAACCACCAGCATGCTCCATGGCCGTGGGGTAGAGGGCACAGGGCTAAAAAACAGGAAGAAGCCAAAAGAAGCAAATCACCACCCAACACCATAAGGCAAATAGGAAAAGTAAAAGAAATTATTATTTTTTTTAAAACCTGAGTTTGATTTAGGAATTCCACATGTAAACCCATTCAATTGACAGCCTATGGTTCAGATATTGAGCCCAAGAGATTGTCCCTTCAATGTGCTTTGAAGTTTTTTTGGAAATACTTACACACACACACACACACACACTTCAATTGAACACATTAATGTTACTTCTACTCAACAATTCCCCCAACCTGTTACTCTGCAGCAGGTGCTAAGACCCCAAAGAGAAGTAAATCACAAAACATATCCTTGAAGCGCTCACGACTTTGGGGAGAGGGATGAGCAAATGACCATAACACAATGTAATACGTATCAGGAAAGAACGTGTGACGCATGATAGGAAGACGGTTCAAAGTGGCAATGCACTCTCCTGATGATAAAAAGGGATTGTGATGCAAAACATCTCCGAAGACAAAAGAATCATACTAGACATTAAAAAACAAAGGAGATTATTATGTGACCAGGTGTGACAGAGAATTTAAGGGAACAGTTGCGGTAACAGTAGGAGTCAAAGCCGCAAGGTTTCAAATGTGAGAAATGTTTGCAGAAGGATGACAGGGAACCAAGAACGGCAGAGGTAAATAAAGTCAGGTTAGGTGGAAACAAGAGCATGTGTCTTTTTTGTTTTTTTTTTTTAGATGTTTATTTATTTTGAGAGAGAGCAAGAGAGAGCACGAGTGGGGGACGGGCAGAGAGAGAGGGAAAGAGAATCCCAAGCAGGCTCCAAGCTGTCACCACAGAGCCCGACATGGGGCTCGATCTCACAAACCAGGAGATCATGACTTGAGCTGAAACCAAGAGTCAGACACTTAACCAACTGAGCCACCCAGGGGCCCCAAGCGTTTGAGTCTTGAATGCTCTGCTAGGGAGTCTGCATTTAACCGTGGGCTATTTTGTGTGTTTTTTAAACTAGGTATTTAAAAAAAAATTTTTTTTAATGTCTATTTATTTTTGAGAAAGGGAGAGAGACAGAGCACAAGCACGGGAGGAGCAGAGAGAGAGGGAGACACAGAATCTGAAGCAGGCTCTAGCTGTCAGCACAGAGCCCGATGCAGGGCTCAAACTGACGAACCGTGAGATCATGACCTGAGCCGAAGTCAGACGCTTAACCAGCTGAGCCACCTAGGCGCCCCATAAACTAGGTATTTTAGACCTACAGGAGAATATAGTAAACATACATGTTCCCACCACCCAGCTTGGGAAAAAAAAACAATAGCACATCACATCTCAGCCCTCACCTCCACCCCACGCCCCATGCCCCACCCCCTGTATTTAGTGTTTATCCTTCTGGTGTTTTCTTATACTTTTACTACTGACACACAAGTATCTCTAAACAATATAAAGTGGCAAGACAGATTTCAAGCAGGGGAGAGAAAATATCAGACGCGTTCAAAACAAGCCTCTTGTAATGCAGGGGGTGGACCGGCCTCCACAGCTGGCAGCAGTGGGGCAGGCGACAGAAAGGTGTCGAGATAGCTGTCGTCGCTGAAGGGCTGTCATAATGAAGAGAGAAGGGGCAGCCTCAGCCTTGGAGGCCATTCCTGGGGCAAGGAGGAAGCAGACCCGAATGAACCAGCAGAAGAAAGGCCACAGTCTGCGCTGAGCCCTAGGCAGGATGCGGGGAGGAGTGGGGCAGGTGGCTGGCTCGGGCTAACACCAAGGAGGGGAATGAGGCAGATCAGCCAGGCCACAAAGCACAACCTGGTAAGTGCCAGGAGCACTGGGGCAGGAGGACCTGACCCGGGAATGAGCTGGGGGTAGGCTGCCCAGGGCGGCGAGTCTCAAGGGATGGTTTTGACAGGCAATGCTGAGTGTGAGGATTCCTGGGCAGGGCAACAGCATAACCATAGGTGGAAGAAATTATTGGGCCTGTTCAGGAAGCAGCTGCAGCTCGACAGAACCCCGGCGAACAGGGGGACATAAATCTGAAGAAATCAGAAGACCATTTGGGGGATTATTCATGGAGAACCTCAAATATCAAGATGACGTGTGTATCGTGTGTACACGTAATTCATCATCAATTTCACTTTCACGACCATGAAATCTGCCTTAATCCCTCTTACTCGGGAACTAACATGATGGCAACAGCCAATCCTGTGATTCGGGGGATAATATCAAAGATACCATTGCTACTTACGACAGTTCTACATGCAGGACAGACTGTCTTGGCTAAAGGCAGGGAGGCTGGCAATTCTGCTGTGACAGTGTCGGAGCGTCTCTCTCGCATTTTAAAAACTACAAACTCAGGGGCGCCTGGGTGACTCAGTCGGTTAAGCGGCCGACTCCGGCTCAGGTCATGATCTCGGGGGTCTGTGAGTTCAAGCCCCGCGTCGGGCTCTGTGCTGACAGCTCAGAGCCTGGAGCCTGTTTCAGATTCTGTGTCTCCCTCTCTCTGACCCTCCCCCGTTCATGCTCTCTCTGTCTCAAAAATAAATAAACGTTAACAAAAAATTAAAAAAAAATAAATAAATAAAAATAAAAACTACAAACTCAGAGGTTGAATAATGAGTAATTCTGCCTCTTCCTCTTTAATATCAGGTACAAAATGCGTAGCAAGGAAGTGAAGCATATTCTAATAAATGTACCTAAACCTGCAAAAACAATTTTGTTTTATGCCTTAACCTCCCCATGTTCCCACTTGTGTGATATGTACACTCCCTTCATCCCTGGGTTTGAAAAATGAGGGGAAAAAAATGATCACATCTTCAAAAGTTTCCAAGTAAAGCAAAATAACCAGGTTCTTAAGAACCAGAGCATCAATAACTTCAGGAAACAGCTTAGGGATGTGACTCATCTCCTTAAGTAACAAGTAAGATGTGTATAATGTGTAGATACTGATGTATATCATGTGTATGAACTGATGCCTGTTTAATTTTTAAAATCACATACAGGGGCGCCTGGGTGGCGCAGTCGGTTTAGCGTCCGACTTCAGCCAGGTCACGATCTCGCGGTCCGGGAGTTCGAGCCCCGCGTCGGGCTCTGGGCTGATGGCTCGGAGCCTGGAGCCTGTTTCCGATTCTGTGTCTCCCTCTCTCTCTGCCCCTCCCCTGTTCATGCTCTGTCTCTCTCTGTCCCAAAAATAAATAAACGTTGAAAAAAAAAATAAAAAAAAAATAAAATAAAATCACATACAGTCATTAACATGACATCACTTTCCCAGAGCACTGAATGTCCTATCAGAGAATAAGTAATAAAACCTCATCCCATCCTCTGAACAATAGAAAGAATAATTGTACCCATTTCACAGGGTCACTGAAAAATTTAATAAAATCATTTCAAGTGCTATGAATGCTGGGATGGAATCAGCAGCAATACAGGTAAGCCATGGTGACTGGTGTCCTACATCCACATAGGATGGAGATTCTGGTTCTGAACCAACTAAATGGGGTTCCTGGTGGAGAAGCTTGTAACTCAGTACAGGAGACAAGGAGACAAACACATATGATATGATGAGACACAACTTGCCAACACAGGTAAGTGCAAAGTGCGTTAGGACTATAAAGAAAGGAATGCCTAACCGGTGGTGGGAAGGAATGTCAGGGAAGGTGACGCTCTAGTGGAATGCATAGGGGCCACACAGGTAGGAAAGGGGAGAGGTCAGTCGGGTGAGAGTATGACGAAGAAGAGGGGAATTAACTGTCACCAAGTCTCAGGTCGCTAGCACAGAGAGAAGGCACGGCAGATGGGAATGGGAAGGTAGTCATGGGGTAAAGAAGCCTCATCACACAGGTAATAAGAATCAAGAGAATTTAAATACTTGTTTTGTTTAAAAAAAAAAACACCTCTTTGGGAAAGGAAAGAGTAGATGAAGGATTTATTAAAGGCAACCTCTGAAGCTCTTGCATGATCCCAAGAGGCAGTGGGGATGGAGGGAGGGGAGCAAAGTGAAGATATTTTGGAGATGCAAATTCTAAGGGTCATAGGACAGATAAGGTTCATTATTGGGGTTTACAAGCAGAAGTTGAGGGGTGTTAAGAGCGTGGTGTTGAAGAGAACTCCAAACGCCGGCTTTCAGCAGCTAACTCAACAGATGGCAGGGTCATAGACGCTGTTCAGTTTGACACACGTGGAATTTGGATACCCAGAGACATAGAAGCACCAGGTAAACCAAACTGATGGAAACCAAGCAGAGGGGGGTCTGGATTGGCGATGAGAACCAAGCAGATCCACCGAAATGGAAACATGTCGTTCATGCTCTCCTGGGCCGGACTGGGGCTAAGTGGTTGTTAAGTGACTCCAGGCCTCTCCAGAGCCCACAGACTACCAGCAACAGGACCATTCAAACCAGTATGGTAAAAATCTTAAGTGACTATGAGCCTGAGGACAGGGCTGGACGGACTCCTTAGCTCTGTGATTCTCAAAATGCAGCTGGTCAAGGACCAGGGCTGTTAGCATCATGGGAGTTCCTTAGAAACACAAATTCTTAAACCCCACCCCAGACCTACTGACTCTTCTAGAAGCTGGAGTGGGCATGGAGAATAGCAATCTGTGTTTTAACAAGCCCTCCGGGTGATTCTGGTGCCCACTGGAGTTTCAGATCTACTACTGCCTTAGCTAATGCCCCAATTACTTGAGTGGAAAGGAGTGTGAAAAAAAGAATTCCCAGGAAATAGATTTCTAAAGACTTGAGGAAATTAAGTGTAAGTAAAGGATAAAGCATTAGGAACTTGTGCTAATTTCCAACACCGAGGGAGTTTTCCCTGTGAGCTAAAAGTTTGTAAGGCAAATTAGATCAAAGCAAGTGGCCCACACAATAAAGCTTCCTAATTTAGTAATGTGGTTCAGTACTAAAATTTCAAACATCACAGATGTGAAGAAGATATTCTGCTCGTCAGAGGATGCCACACCATCAGCCGATCTCTTTCTCGTTTTCTCATCAGACGCCTCCCAACATCAAGCATTTATGGGATGGCCACCTAGGGTTACAGGATCTCTGGATATGCAATAGCCCTCTGGGTCAAGCTAACCAACCAGGCTCAGGACGAAATCTTTGAGCAGGACCTAATTTAGTCCTCTAAGGAACTAAGCTAAATTACCCACGTTATCAAACTTTACGCACAAAATTGATCTAACAATGGCCACAGTATGTTTTTGTCCAGAAGCAAGGACATTGAAACAGGTCAGACAAAGACAAAACCAAGCCAAGAAATACAGAACCAACAAGAAAAAGGGAAAGGAAATTAAAACAATGTCAATTGCCATTTATAATCCAACTAAGATGTATAACCACCCCTAGCCCACAAGGACTCACTATTACCTTTTATCCAGAGATGCTCTAAACCCTCATCTACAAGCATTGCCTCATATCCTTTCATTCAGAATTATAAATAAATCAGAGATTATTTTTATAATCAATGTGCATGTAATGCATGGCAAAGGCATGGCTGGTCTGGGGAACGTGGACTTCCTCTCCCCTCCTGGCGCAAAAATCCCAGCCAGACCTGCATTTTTCCTGGGCTTTCTCCCCCTGACCTCTCAATGGGGTACTCACTCTCATGACCTTCTGGCCTACATGCAATCCATCCACACTGGGGATTTAACCAATTCTTGGCTATAACAACCCATTCTGCTTCAGGACCACGTATTACACGCTACAAACCTGCTCTACTGATGTTTTCCAAGCTGTTCCTTTCTTCTAACAGTCCCTCCTGTTGGGAGGTTGATATGAAGATCAATGAGTTAATGTTTGTCAAATACTTTAGGCTTCTCAGATGAAAGGCAACATTAAAGTTCAAGAGACCTGAGCTGGCATTACACTAGAGGTGTTGCAGTTGACTCTATATTTGGGCTTCAAAGAAGGAAAGAAATCAGGGCTGCAAAGACACTCCTTTGTGAAGATTGGCTAGCTTCTGCATTCTTGCTAAAATAAAGGCAGGCAGATTTGTTCTCAACATTCTTTAATTAACTGGACCCCAACATTAGAAATACAAGGATCTTTACATTAACACCAGACCCTTGTTTTCGTAAGTGGTATACAGGGAAAAGGATTCTTTTCCCTGCCCTTCTCTAAGTGGCTTTTCCTTCCCAAGCTTCCCTACTGTCTGATCATGCAATTCTCAACCTCCTCCTATATAAGGGGCCACATGAAAGCTGCCAGCCAACACATTTGCTTTGAGCCAACAGACCAAAAAAAAAAAAAAAAGAAAGAAAGAAAATAAAAGGTCAAAGACAAAGCTTTATGTGTATGTTGGCATGCATGTGAACTCAGGCTACTGGAAAAAAAAAAATGACACAAAGAGCACATTCATGGCCACATATAACTCCTCAAACATATAAATAGCCATCCTTGACCCAACACCTACTCTGTGCAAGTCACTACGTCAGGAAGGGAACATAGAGCATCGCACTGAATTCACAAATACCCTGGCAAGTCAGGTACCACTGGCCCCACCTTGTAGATGAAAGAACGGCACTCCAAAGGGCTGCAAAGTTTGGCCAATGTTACACAGCTGAAAAGAGGCGGAGCTGGAATTCAAACCTAGCTACATTTCAAACTCCCAAAGCTGGATCCCCTACTCCATCCAGCACACTAATAGACAGGAAAGCTGTAGAACTTGGTACACACCCCTTGGACTGCTCAGGAAGCACTTGGTGGTGGTGGTGGGGGGGGGGGGCTGTGTGGCTCAGTCATCTTGATTTCTGTTCAGGTCATGATCTCATGGTTCATGAGATTGAACGCCGCATCGGGCTCTGTGCAGACAGTGCAGAGCCTGCTTGGGATTCTCTCTCTTCCTCTCTCTGCTGCCTGCCCCCCTCCCCACCATGCTCTAAATAAATAAATACTTAAAAAAAAAAGAAAAGAAAGAAAGAAGCAGCAGCATTCCAGGGGGTTCAGACAGGGCAGGGTAAATTAAATCAGTAAGGGGAGATCTTATTTCAAACATCGGTTTCAATCTCCTCATTACCAAAACTTGTTTTCCCTGGTTCTTGTTTAATCAGCCCAAGCAGTAATGATTTAATTGGCTAATTAAGTATTTCATCTTATCTCTTTCCCTTGTCTTATCTCTAACAAAGTGCACAGCACAGAGCTGAGGCATAGAATGGGTTCCAATCCTACACAACCACTGGCGACTAAGAAATCCAAAGGCAGCATAGCAGGTGAAAAACAACAAGAATATGGAACCCAGGTGGGCTACACTGTACAATCAAAGGGTTTATGTTTGCTTCTCTGGAGAAAAAAAAAAAAAATCTCCATAGTTCTTGACCCCTGGCCCATCCATTCAGGACAGACAGCAACCCTCCTAAAAATTCTGATTTTTCTCTGAATTATTTAGGTTCTTCCATAGTAAAACCGTCTAACTGTTCTCTTTCCATTCGAGCTGTCCGGCCCACACAGGGTACACACCCCTGAATAACTAAAGTGTGAATAATAACTGTGTTTAAACCAATGACGGAAGGCGGGCAAGTACGGGGATTGGCAAGAAAGGGCTTCCCCTCAGCCATGTCTGTGGTGCAGGTCCCACACCTCCAGTAAAACTCCTGTCAAGGGGCTGTTCTTGAGATAAGAGAAGGTGTTTGTGGAGGGGCTTGGATAAACACTCCAAACTGTACTCTCTCAGCTCTGCCATGTCAGCCAGGACTCAGCCACTCTGAAAACTGGTACGGTCCCACTTCAGCCCAGGGAAGAGGCACCGTTGAAAGGCAACCCACGTACAGAGTGCTTACGGTACAGTGAGGAACCCTCTAGGCAGGATCTGCTGAAGCCTGGACCATCAGGCTATACCCCAACTTGCCCGAAGACACTCCTGTTCTTGTAAAGTTTCCGAGAAAGAAAAACTAATCCTTACGACTGTGCTAAAGCAATAATGGCGTTTCAAGGGAGAGAAAAACTGTAACACACACATGACACGTACATGGGCTCCTTCTGCACCTCGCGGCCACCCATTTAGATCAGGCAGAAGAGCATCATGTCGCTCAGCCCCCACTCATTAAGGCTATCATTTCCGTGGCACAAGCTTTTAACCCCGTCACCAAAAGATAAGCGGCTTTAATGCAAGGTTCTGTAAAGTTGCAGTATTATCACCTACTGCTGTCAAGTGGCTCTTTAAAAGGGAATCAAGTACCATTCTAATGAAAACAGGCACAGGCCAATTAGTGCCAATTAAAATGTTGATGGTCGCACAACTGCTGCTTGTGGAAACAGCAAGGCATGCAAGGGTGTCCAAAAAGAGAGACTCATAAGAGGGTAACATGCTTCTAGTTTAATTTCTGATATCTATCTATCAATCTATCTATCTATCTATCTATCTATCACACCCCAAAGAGCTGGGGCTATGATCTCTAGTTCAAATAGCCAGCTTTTTGAACTCCTTTTCTGGATGACTCTCACTTTGCACAAGCTGCTGCTTCTCCCTGGAATGCACCCCCCTCATCACTCCTACAGGTAAGCACCACTGTAACCCTGTAAACTCGGGGCACACCTCACCCCCTCATCAACAGAACCAAGCCTTCTCTGACTCTCAAAGCACCTCTCCCTCACTACACTATAACTCTTATCAGCCTGTGGGTTTCCTCCAGGAGGCTGCAGTTACAGCTTGCTGAACTACCTTTGTATCCTGTTTCCCTAGCACAGTCTAGAAGCTCAATGCTAGGTTTGTTGAATGAATGGGTGAACTAAGCCATTTTAAGAAATTAACTCATTGCTGGAAACCCTGTAACCCTATATTCAGCCTGCAGTCTAGAGATTCCTCGCCTTCACAAAGAGCCTGCAAGGGCCAGTTCCTGGACAGACTGAAGCCCAAACCCCACAATCTCCTTGATTTGTAGGTGGGGTTGGGGGGTGGGGGGACAGGAACAGAAGGAAGTGTTAGGGAATGCTAGGTAGGGGGACCACTACCTCCCTACTCCCTCAGAAAGGTGTAAAACTAATAAGTATTCAAAACCCAGACTTAGGGGTCATGCCCGGGAGAGAGGAGAGACTTATGAACAACACCCTCAGAACTTGTTCCTACTCAGAACTTTGAAAGTTTGAGGTGCAAACCTGTTCTGAAATTATGTGGCCCCAGGTTTTGTCCCTACGAGCCAGCCCGACCACCCGAGTAGGGGCCAAGAAGGCCAGGAGTTTGGTGGCAAGGCTGGGGCCTAGTGGGAGCGCATAAAAACTCCTCTGCCTCCCAAGATCCCGTCCCCCCTGGGCAGGCGGGGAGCGGAGTGGGGCCGGGGAGCAGCGTTCCTCTCCCGCCGGAGCCAGAGCGACGTCGTTCTTCTCTCATCTTCCGGCTCCCACCGCTCGGGTCTCTCCAGCTGCCCTTTCCAGGCCCTCTCTCGGTTCCCAAAAAGCAGGAGGGAACGGGGAGGAGGGGGGCGACGGTGTGCCTTTAACCGCAAACTCTCTCCAGACAGCGCTCACCTTCCACCTTCACTGCCCAGACCAGACGTGCGCCTCAGGTCGGGCAGCTCCCACCGGGACAGAAAACGCCTGCGGCCCGGCCACCTCGCGCCCCCCACCGCTCTGCCAGCGTCCCGGGCCGCCAATCGCGAGCTGGCGCTGCCGGCGTTGGTCCCCGCCGTCGGCCGGGCGCCCGGAGCGCCCTGGCGGCCCCCAACCTCGGGCCCGACTCCCCGCGCCGCAGACGGCGCTTACCTGCTTACATGGCCCCGTCGGTGCCCCGGAGTCCCGCGCGGAAAGGCTGTCGTCCGCGGCGGTGGCGGTGGCGGCGGAGCCCCAATTCCCTAAGGAATTGATTCCAGTGGCTGGCGGAGGAGGGGCGGAGGGAAGGAGCCGGAGGAGGCGAAAGGGGAGGGAGGTTTCCGCCGCGATCCCGGCGCACCGACAAGGAGAAAAGGAGAGCCACCTAGGCACGGGGTTGTCCCGCCGGAGGGGGGCCGGGGCCAGGAGGCCGCGGAGGATGGGTGAGGTGGGAGGGGAGGGACACACCGCGACCACCGGGTGTCTGCGGCTCCCCGAGGACCGGAGCCGGGAGGCCGGGCAGCGGAGCGAGGAGGAGCGCTGCAACCTGCCCCCGGACTGCGCCGGCTGCGCCCGCTCGCTCGGGGCGGGGGGAGAAAAAGTTGGGCAGAACTTTCCGGGGCCGCGAGAGCCCGGGCGGCAGGAAATGCGAGCGGCCGGGAGAGGAGGGAGGAAGGGGCCGTGCGATGGGAGGGGACGGAGCAGGCGCCGGCGGCCGTGGCTCCCCCACCCCCGGGCCGGGCGGCGGCGCAGGGGGCCGGAGGCGGAGGGAGCGCGGGGCGCGCGGCCGGGGGCGGGGAGGAATGCGCCCGGGAGGCGCGCGCGGCGGGGCGGCGGGGCGGCGGGGCGGCGGGGCGGCGGGGGGGGGGGGGCGTCCGCGCGGGGGAGCGCCGAAACTTGGAGCCCGAGCTCCCGGGCTGGAGGCGAGCCGGCCTCGGGGACGTCACAGCGCTGGAATCCGAGGAATGCCGGGCGGCAGGAGCTCCGTGTGCAGGCCCGGGAGCAGTCGCGCACTTTTGGAGCGGTGGCTTGGGGAACTGTTTAAAGGTGAGGGCTGAGGAGGGAGGACGGGTGAAACTCCCTGGAGTCAGAGACGTGGGAGTGGAGAAGGAAAAGCGACCGCAGCCGGCACGACCTAGCGCCGCTCCTGGCGGAGGCAGGGACGGGGGCGGGAAGGGGGGAAAAAAAATCCCCCTTAGACCTTCGGAAACCGCAGGGGCGGGGCAGAGGCGGCCACTCGCGGGCCCCGACCGTGGGCAGGGACGGGACGTCTCGTCTGGGAGAAACCCTCCGAGCGGGGCGTCCCCAGGCAGCCACTGCACAAGGGGAGACAGACCAGGGGAAAGGAAGGTGGCTTCCCGAGCATGCAATCTCCAGGTCTCTCCCCAGCGCACCGGGAGTCTCTGCGTCCTGGATCTGGCGTCTAATTCCCCCCCCCCCCCGCTTCTCCCCACGCGCCGAATCGCGCAAGCAGTTTTGTGTGTGCTGGGAGCTGGAATACGTCGTTTCCCCGGTTCTTTCCGTGCCCCAGCCTTGCCCCTCCCCGCCTGGGTGGGCACTGGGAGGGAACTTCCTTCGCACTTTCAGAGGTGGGGTTAATGCGACGCAGCGGCCGTGATGGTAAAAGCACCCAGCCTGGCGAGGGAATCTGGGTTTAGGACCAGCCCTGCTCATGACCCAAGGGGTGACGGAGCCTCCCAGCTCCTGAAAGCCTTGGCTCTTGTAGCTGTAAAAATCGTTTTCTTAGTATCGTCTACTTTTCCGTGGTCCTTTGCGTTACCAAAAATATGTTTTAGGGGTCTGTTCTCTTACCAGGACTCAAAACCCAATCCTTTAGCCCTTTCTTAGGTTGAAAAGGGTCCTTGGAGTCGTTGTCACAGAAGATGTCCCAGATTGCTTCAGTGTCCCACATCTCATACAAAAATCCGGAGCTCTCAGGGAAGAGAACTGGGAACTAAAAAGCAAAACCTACTGTGCTCATCATGTACAAATTTGTGGTGACTTGACTTCTCTGAGTATTTGCCAGCCGCCGGAACAGTGAAGTCAAGAAGCCCCCACACAGGGGCGGAAGGAAAAGGCTGAAGAAAATTGAAGTCAGTTTCTCAAACTTCCAAGGAGATAGCTGGATGGCTTCAGTATGGACTTGCTAGATTTCCAAAGAAAATTTCCGAATGCTTTGCTGTGCTCCAGGAAGTATGAAAAGCACTGTATGTGCCCCCGTGTGATTACCCCATTTCCTAGACGAGAAAAGCGAGGAGTGAAGAAATCACCTGTCTCACCAAGGTTCACAACAGCTAGTGAACTAGGATAATGGACCCTTGTCTGGCCCCAAAATTGCAAGCTCTTACACTCTTCAAAATTTCACCAACATAGGATTCACATTAAAAATAAGTAAATCCCTGCAGGCTCTCAAAGTGATACAGAGGAGAGGCCTCTTGGGGTCTTGGAGGAAAGAAATGGCATTTGTGTATTGCCCCTCTGTGATACCAAACTCTGAGCACAGAATGCCGAGACAGCGGTGGTATGGAGGCACAAAGGTTGCATGTAGACATACGATTCTGGTTCTGCCTCTGACCAGCCAGGTGACCCTGAACAAGCCACTTCACCCCAAGGCCTAAGTTTATTTTTTAAGTGGAGTGTGACATGGAGGTCAGAGTTTGGTTGAATTACTTCATCTCTGAGGTCTTTCCAGGTTCTGACCTTGAATGAATGTATGGTCCTCCAGGCAGACCGCATGCCTATGGAGGAAGCTAAGTGATAAAGCCAGGATGTCTCGGGGAGAGAACTGTTTTCACACTGCCTTCGGAATCAGAATGAATGTGGGGGGTGTTGCGGGGTGTTCACAGGCAAAATACACACATACACACACACACACACACACACACAACCCACACACTAAGATTTAGCACTAAGCCTGCAGACTCCATTTAAATAATTTTACTTCTAAAAATTAAAAAAATATATTAATTTAGAAACCCATGAAGTACATCCGACCAGCCATATTTCTGTCTTTAGAATAGATCACAGAAAAGCAATACACAAGTAAGAATATTTTTTTCATGTTTATTTTTGAGAGAGAGAGAGAGCGTGAGTGGGGAAGGGGCAGAGAGAGGGAGACAGGATCTGAGCTTTCAGCACAGAGCCCTCCACGCTCAAACTCATGAACTGTGAGATCATAACCTGAGCTGAAACCAGACGCTCAACCCACTGAGCCACCCAGGCACCCCAGAATATTTTTTAAATAGAAAGTCCAATGTGAAGTGAAAAAAAGCCTTTCATTCTTTGAATAACTATAGAAAAGCTAGTCACAAGCTACTTTTAAAAAAGAAAAAAAAAAAACACTTCCTAAATCTGCATCACACTCAAATCTCCTTAATATGCATCAGAATGAACAGGATAGTTGATAGCACAGGTCCCAAATACATCGTGACAGGTTTACTTGAAAACTTTGCAGTTTTAGGAACTTGTCAATATTAAATATCCCCCCAAATATTTCAACTTGTTCTAAACCTGATTCAGACTCTAAATACAGGCAGAATCTCATGGGCCCTCATGATTCTTCCTATCTCCAATTTTTCCTCCCATTAATTTATTAATTGTACACCTTCAGAAACATTGAAATCACTCAAAGCAAAACAAAACAAGTTCCTCAATCAAAGCGGACAGGAAAGTAAGCAAACTTTTTTTTTTTTTTTTTTTTTAAATTTTTTTTTCAACGTTTATTTATTTTTAGGACAGAGAGAGACAGAGCATGAACGGGGGAGGGTCAGAGAGAGGGAGACACAGAATCCGAAACAGGCTCCAGGCTCTGAGCCATCAGCCCAGAGCCTGATGCGGGGCTCAAACTCGCGGACCGCAAGATCGTGACCTGGCTGAAGTCGGACGCTTAACCGACTGCGCCACCCAGGCACCCCATAAAGTAAGCAAACTTTTGCGGGAAAATGCTTATGATCTCCAGCGTTCTTCCACAAATGTTAAAGTCCTATATATTATTCATGTATTTGTTTTTATCCTAAAAGAATATTTGGAAGCTGATAGTAATGGTGGGAAATAACAATGGGGAGCTTTTTAAAAATACATAATGCTGGTCTGTATCCCCTGCTCCCAATATTTCATTCATCTTAGTCCCTGAGTTCAGGGTGGAGGCTTGGGTCGGTGTATGTGTGTAACTCATATTTTTAGACAGTATTTTATTGAGAACATTTTCACATTCAATAAAAAGCACGACCTTCATTGTGTGTACAGTTTGACGATTTTTTTTTATATGGATGCATCCATGGGACCACCGTCCAGACCAAGATACAGAAAATGTCCATCACCACAAAAATTTCCCTTATGTGACCTCTCAGTCTGTATCACCTCTCCAGGCTAACTTCTGTCACTATAGAGTAGTTTTGCTAGTTCTCAAACTTAATGACTGGAATTACACTGTGTGTGTGTGTGTATATGTGTGTGTACATATTACTTTGCTTATCCATTCTCCTGTTGATGTTTTTGAAAACATTTCCGAAGTAATTCCATTGTACCACCCCCCTTTAATTCAGAACCACTGACTTAACAGCACAAATATAACAAAATAAGTCTAGATTATTAACACAAAAACATGTTAAGCATGAGAAGGGAAGAAAGAGAACACTTTGGAAGGATGAAATTTAAGAGTGCTTTAATCGTTGTGTGCATTCAGAGCTCCTTATTAATGAAAACAAATTAGCGAATTGACTACAATATGAACTTCTTGTTATCTGGTGATTTTTTTTTAAAGCTACATGATTCTGCAGAGTTGTTGTGTACAGCCACGAGTATAGTACCCAATGCCACTCCATGAGCTAAAATAGTCTGGAGTGTGAATGGCATTCTCTGGAGTTGTGCAATGTGGTGACCAGGGCACTATGCATTCTCCCTTTAGAGATAGTTCCGTGGTACCTGCTTTGGAAGAATCGTTTCTGACGCAGAAGACTGAGCCCTTCTTCCCTCCTGGTTGCATCTTTGAGGCTTTTCCTTTGAGTAAGAGAAGGGCCCCCATCCCAGCCTTTCCCAAGGTTGACTAAGCCAGGAAGTCACATTCTTCTCAAATATTGGGAAAATGATGAGAGACTTACGGAGGCACAGATGAGATGAAAGAGTACACTGTTTATTTGGGTTTGCTCTGTAGTTTGGAGGTTTGGCATTACCTGCATCCTTTCATGTCACACAGTGTCTCCATTTCGTCATGTGTCCTAATGTTTCAACTCTCCCGCTCCTGACACATCCTCTTCTCTGGCCATTTCCTCTCCATTTCGTTTCTCTTTCCTTTGCCCATTCTTCAGCAGAAGGCGCTCCGCCTCCCACAGGGACTGACTACTCCCTGACCTGAGCCAAAGGAGAAAGAGCCCCCATTTCCATGCCAGTCAACCTAAGCCACAAGTGAATTATTTCCTTGTTACTTCCTTCTGGAAAGAATGTCAAACACAAACATTTTGAGGTTGTACTTTTTTCAGGCTGGGAGGAGAAAGGCGAGTCTGTCCTGAGACGCTTTGCCAGCTCTTCTGGCGGCTACAGTTGACCACTGGGCAATGATATCAGCTAGCTATCTGGACATCAGGCAGACTCACTCTAGGCACATCACTAGTTTTTCCAACGAAAATGTACATGATTCAGCCAGTTGGTTACTCTTTAAAAAGTCTATGCACTAGCAGTATGTATTAATCAAGAACACTCTAGAAAGAGTAATGCACCTGCATAATTGGTACTTTCAGCAAGATTTAAAGGAAATAACACCTAGGCAGTATGAACTATCTCACCAATTTCAATGTATTCATTATCCTTCTGTACTAATTTCGCCTTGGGTTGCAAACACCCTTTGGATCATACCTTAAAGGCACAAGCTCTCCGATCGTATTCACCTGGCTCACCTTTCCTCACCTCCCTCAGCCCCAACATTGCCTTCCAGCTTTTCCAGGCTTGATAGAAAACACACAACTTCTCTCCCAACACACTGGCATATGCACACACACATCAAATCACCACGTCCTCTGTAGGGCACACTGCTAGTGATGAGCTTACCCCATCGTTACTGCTTAAAATCATGTGTTTTCCGGAAAAGGAGGCTTTTACTGCTCCCGTAATCTCTTCTAGGAGACCTTCTTCATTGTGATTTAACCAATTTTAAACTTTGTAATGGAATTGAATCATTAACAAACCGTTTTCCATAGTCACTTATCTATGGTTGTTAATCTCAAAAACATCCTCTAATGTTGAGTGCAACAGACCTAATAGGCCAGGGCCACCGTCTTAACACAAGTTCCCTTGGTTTAAGAACAAAACCCCACTTCAGACTGTTAAAGCAAAAAAGGAATTCATTGGCAAGATACCGAAACATGTCATGGAATCCGTGAGAAAGAAGGGCAAGACCAAAGAACCGTGAGGATACTCTGCTTTTCTGTCTGGAGGTAAGATCCTCTACTCTTGCCTGTGTCCAGACTTAATAGCTATGTGACCCTGGGCAAATACTCTCACACCTGACTTTCCTCAAAAAGGGAAGTGATGTAAAAAGGGGGAAATGATGAACATATCTACTTCGTAGAGTTGTGGTGATGATTAAATTAGTCAACATGTGAAAAACTCTTAGAACGGTACCTGACACACACTGAGCTCTCAATTATGGTACCTATCAACATTATCATCAACCTCGTTCTGTATCTGCAGGCTGGCTTCTGTCCTTCAGCAGGGACTGAATCTCATATCCAAATTCTCAGGAGAAAGAACGTGGCTTGAGATGTCAAACCAGGGTGTTGGAGAAGGAACAGGCTGCTGTGACTGGACCCAGCCCTTCGTGTGGAAAGGACAGTTCCCAGAATGGAGACAGTAGCTGGGAAAAGGAGGCCTGCAACTGAAAACCACACCAATGAGGGAAGGGAGAAATTTTTTACCAAACTCAAGTCTTGGGAATCCCTCTGTTCACTCTGTAACTATCTATTCCATCTATGCAAAGGGCCAAATCCAGCTTCTTATGTGTAGAGAAGAAAGCGACCCACTAGGGAGGTAAGTGACACAGGGTGGAAGGTAAGGGAATCAATATCCATTGAGCACTTACTATGCTGTAGGAACAAGGCTAGGTCCTGTGTATATATAATCTGAAATAATCCTTGTGACAGTGTTTGAGTGTCATGAACTGAACTGTGTTCCTCCAAAATTCATATGTTGAAGTCCTAACCCCCAATATGATCGTATTTGAAAATCAGGCCTTTGTGGAGATAATTAAGGTTAAGTCAGCTGAGCGTCTGACTTCGGCTCAGGTCATGATATGGTTATGGGTTCGAGCCCCATGTCAGGCTCTGTGCTGACAGCTCAGAGCCTGGAGCCTGCTTCGGATCTCTCTCTCTCTCTCTCTCTCTCTCTCTCTCTCTCTCTCTCAAAAATAAACATTAAAAAAAATTTTTTTAAAGGTTAAATGTGGTCATAAGGGTGAGACCCTTATCCAGTAGGACTGGTATCCTTCTAACAGGAGGAAGAGATACCAGAGCCCTTCTTTCTGTGCATGCACAGAGGAAAGGCCACATGAGGACATAGCAAGAAAGAAGGAGAGAGGCCTCGCCAGAAATTAACCCTGACAGCACCTTAACCTTGGACTTCCAGCCTCCAGCACTGTGAGAAAATCAATTTCTGTTGTTTAAGCCACACAGTCCGTAGTATTTTGTTATGGCAGCCTGGGCAGACTAACACATTCAGGTTAGTGTTTCTTCTTGTCTCCCAGAGAAATAAACTGAGACCTCAAGACATTAAGTACCTTGTACTTAGACATGTACTAAAACATTGAGTACCTAAGTGAATGGTAGAACCAAGATTCAGGCCTCCTCATCTCTAATTCTGAAGTTCACGTTCATTTTATTCTATTATGTTGCTGCAGAGTTTTTTAAGTACCACTGTGAGTCAGGTGGCCGAAATTAGATGGGATGGTAAAAACAGGGGAAATAAAAACATCGGCAGGATAGAGTGTGTTCTAAACTCCCCCCCTTACAGTGGTTCCCCAGGGGACAGCCCTACTTGGCCAATAATAAATTGTGCTACCGAGAAGACACATATCCAGAGTTTACATCTCCAGTTATTTCAAGTCCTTCCTTTCCCACGTTTATCTGAGTGTTCCCAGCAAAAGAGGAAATGGATGCTGCTGCTATAAGATCAGACAGCAAATCCTTTCGAAGAACTTTAATACCTTGCTACTACTTATTTCATTAGTCCCCGAGACGCCCATGAGTTGATGTTCTCACCTGCTTGGAGTCAGAAGTGGCAAGTCAGGTCCATGGTTCCTCCGGCACACAAGAGGTTGCTTTGGATGGGCACGAAGTCACGCCTTCTGGGAGTGTCGAGTCATTTCTGTTCGTGACAGCCATCTCAGAAGGTCAGAAATACCAATACCCTAATTTCTCAGAATAGTGAGTTGTGATTCTCTCCTCCGTGAACTGAGCTGCACTGTTTTTCTTCCCGCTTCTATTCCTACCTGGCCCAGCTCTTAGGGAGGTACCCAGCTATAGAATTTGTCATGGCTGACCAAGGAGCCATCAACACCTCCACTGAGCTGCATGAGGGCAGGTACACGAAGCTATAATTATCCCCGTCTAAGCTTCTCCAGAATGTCTGCCTGAGGCCATTTTGTGGCATGCTAGTGGGAATAAGTGCCAGGTTGCTAAGAATTACTGGGATAGAGAATTCTGAGTGAAATCTTGAAATTATTGTTCACAAGAGATAAGGAGAGTGATGGTGAGGCACATTATTACACTAAGTCAAGCCAGTCCCACATTTCTGAGTAAAAAAGGTCAACAGATTCCCATCTTCATGATGTACATTTTTGAGTCCTTTCCACCAACCTCAGAAAAAAAAACCTTTGGAGCTAAAGGGTCTGTATTTACCTTCTCATAATTATGGTGTTCAGAATCAAGGGGCCAGTCCAGATATGGCTCTCTTCCTGACACTGTTTGTTAACGTTGATAGCTGCACCAAACCTCTGGAACAGTGTGCAACGTAAGAAAGCTCGGTTACCATCTTATGGGCCGCTGACTCTTCTCCTTCCAGAAGTCCTAGATGACAAATTTAAATATAACCCCACATAGGCAGCAATTCCTTAGTTTATTTTTCCTTCATCTCCTTAGTTCTGGGCGTGCTTTTTTAAATACAATCTAAACACCTAGAAGAAGTTGTCGGCAAGTAATAATGCAAACTGCACTACCAGACTTACGGAGGTGAGAAATGGACAGCCTTCCAGACGGATTACAAATCCAGAGATGACTGGAAAGGAAAACAAGAACAGGGTGCATTGGTTTCTGACATGGGCAGCTGTGGCCAGAACACCCGTGCTCTGAGAGGTATGGGAGATGAAAGGAATCTTCTGCTGTGATTAGTGAAAAGGAACAACCTTCGCTGGGGGAGGGAAGGATCGGGTCATGTTTAGGATGCCTTTCTAAAGTACATGGGCACCTCAGCCTGCAGGGGTGAGATAGGGTTACCCTCGGGTATGGGCAGGGCTGTGTAAGAGAATCCAACAGCACTAAATCAAAACCTGTCCTAATCCTGGCTGCTTCCTGGCCACCTCCCCTAGACTAAGGGGTGACTCAGAGTGTGCCTGGCTCTGGGACTTCAAACATTTCTGAGTAATTCCCACAGACCTGGACAAGGGCAATTAGAGGACTGGTTTGGAATGACCACTGTGGATCAAAAGATACTTCCTGTGGCCAGCAGGGAGAAGGCAATTGCCCAGGAAGCTCAATTTTGAGGTGTCTTCTGCTCAACTAGAAGGCAGAGGTGTCTTCCACCATACTAAATCATAGAGGCTGGAAAGAATTTGCTAAATAAGAAGGCTCCCTTCCACGGTCGGCACCTCCGATTTAGTGGAGTACGCAAAGACAAAGTTTTCAAATAATGAAAGAGAAGCTGAATTGTTAGTGATGGATGAAGACCCAAATGATCTGGCCACTGGCTTCCTCTCTGACCTAATTTCCAACTGCTATTCCCTGGCTCACTCTGCTCCCAAGCAGGGTATCCGCATTCTGCCATTCCTTGAACATGCCGAGTACTCTCCGACCTCAGGACCTTTGCACTTGCTGTTACCGCCACCAAGAACTCCACTCCTCCAGATGCTTCCTGCCTCGTTCACTCACCTTATTCCTTCCATAGACCTTTCCCAGCCATCCTGCCAAAATAGTACCTCTTCACAACACCATTTTCTATTCCTTTACCCTGCTCTAATTTCGTTATTAGCACTCACAGTGCCTCACATTGTTATCTATTTACGTGTATTGCCTTTTTCCTTCCCCCCACCCCACCTTCTACCCCAGAAACTCCATAGCTTCAAAGATTTTTGTCTCTTTTGTATTCCACTGCCTGGAGCATAGATCTTTTTTTTTTTTTTTTTTTTTTTTTTAGCGTTTATTTATTTTTGAGACAGAGAGAGACAAAGCATGAATGGGGGAGGGCCAGAGAGAGGGAGACACAGAAACTGAAACAGGCTCCAGGCTCTGAGCTGTCAGCACAGAGCCCGACGCGGGGCTCGAACTCACGGACCGCGAGATCATGACCTGGGCCGAAGTCGGCCACTTAACCCACTGAGCCACCCAGGCGCCCCTGGAGCATAGATCTTCAACAAGTTTTTATTGAATTGTTAAATAAGAAATTGTATTATTTTATGTCAGTATACGCCATTGTTTTCTGTGCTCAGAATCCTACCTATATTCTATGATTTCATCTTTACAACAGCCCTATGACGTGGGAGTTACTGTCTGCCATCTATAGATGAAGAAATTGAGGATTAGAGAGAGGAAGTGACTTGTCTGTTTTTGTTGTTATTTTTAGATTGTGGTTTCTGTGTTTTGGGGGGTTTCGATGCTTGTTTTTAAAGACCTCAGTGGCATTGAGTTGAGGCATCCAGACTTCTCCCCAGCTCCTGCCACACCGTCTCCCTCAGTTCATGCACAGGCTCTCTTCTGCTTACTGTGTATTCGTCCCCTCTTTATGTCCTATGCCCAACTTCATTCTCCTCCTCCTCCAGACTGGCAGCTGATAGAGTAGACCCACGGCAGTAAATAGTCGTCCAGAGTATGTGCTCCAGCTAGCTTGCCTGGCCTGACCTCCTGGCTTTGCCACTCACTCGCCGTGTGACATTAGGAAATTCTTGGTCATTATTGCTTGAACTATTGGCCTTCCTTCCATTTCCTTTTGTTCTTCTGGTGTCCCTACCAAATGGACTTGGACACATGTCTGATTCTCCAAATTGCTTTTCCATTCTTTACCCTGTCCTTTTGCAGTGCCTCCAGGCAAAACTCCTTGGCCTAATCTTCCAGCTCACATATTTACTAGATACTTATTACTATTATTTTTTGAGTGTTTTTAATATTTTTTTTTAGTGTTTATTTATTTTTGAGAGAGAGAGAGACAGAGACAGAGCGTGAATGGGGGAGGGGCTGAGAGAGAGGGAGACACAGAATCCAAACCAGGCTCTAGGCTCTGAGCTGTCAGCACAGAACCCGACGCAGGGTTCGAACCCATGAACCACAAAATCATGACCTGAGCCTCGGACGCTTAACTGACTGAGCCACCCAAGAGCCCTTGAAGTTTGTACTCTTTTACAACCTCTCCCTATTTTCCCCAGCCCCCGGCCCCTGGCAATCACTGTTCTACCCTTTGTTTCTTTGAGTTTAACTTTTTCTCTTTTTCTCCTTTTCTTTCTTTCTTTCTTTCTTTCTCTTTCTTTCTTTCTTTCTTTCTTTTTTTCTTTCTTTCTTTCTTTCTGGAGTCCACATATAAATGATATCATACAGTACTCTTTGCCTCTGTCTGGCAGAACTAATTCTTAATATTTCTAATTCTTTTACTCAACTGCTTATTCTCACTTCCTGTTCCCAGTAAATTCTCTCATTTCTTTAAGCATATTCATTACTCTGCCTTTTACTTCTTTTCCTGTTTTTTGATGAGTTCTGCCTTCTCCGGTGTAAGTCATTCCATTTGTTGTTCTCCCAACTTGCAGCTCTCAGAATCTGCCCTCTGAGCCCATCCTTGCCCCTTCCGGACATCGAGCTGCCTTGATTAGGAAAATGCACCCGTAGAGAGGGGCAGACATCTAGCAAGACTGTGCTTCTCCAGGTGAATGGGTGTGTGTGCTGGCTGCCATGTGCCTTTGTGGGAGACACATGGTACTGTGCTCACCTGGTCTCCAAAGAACCTCTGAATAATCTTTTATTGGAGGCAGCCACTCTGTATTACAAGCAGATGCCCACAGGAGGATGAGAGCAGGGGTGTGTGTGTGTGTGTGGAGGGGAGTTCTTGGGGACTGGTCAGACCAGCTATACTCCTTGCCATCTGCTCATCACCCTACCAGGTCAGAGCTCTGCCTTGTGGTTACCTACTGCTTCTGGCCTGTCCCCTGATACCCTGCCCCTGCAATCATCACCAAAAGGAAGGGGAGAATCTGCCTAGGGCAATACAGGGATGATGAAAGGGCAGAACTAAAACATTGTCCCCCAAACCTGGTCCCTATTTGTGACCCTAGGCCTTCCCTACCCCTGGCTACTTTCCCTGCCCGTGGACAGAATCAACCTCTATCCACCTCAGGAGTTTCTGGGACTCATTGCTGAGAACAGCTGTCAGGTCCATCCTTTCCTATGGCATCTGTGCAGGAGAGAATACCGGGGCCGCCGTGCTTCTAGCCTCTGCTGCTTTGCTGTGTTGCTGCACATTACAGCCCTGTAAATTTTCTAAGATCACCAAGCTGGCAAGTGATGGGATTCAAACCCTAGTCTTTTTTTTTTTTTTTTTTTTTTTTTTTTTTTTTTTTTTTACTCCAAATCTGTGTTTTAATCCCAACACTCAGGGTTTGCTGACAGATGATTGGGTCGAAGTATACATCCAACTAAAAAAATTATTTCATTCCAGGTATTTTCCACTAAATGGAATCTGGCTCCTTAGAGAAATGGTGGACTCCAGGTCTGAGGAAAGAAATATACAAGAAAGCAATCAAAAGAACACTAGGGTCATCATCAAAGGATTCAGGAACCACCTTGAAGAGACTCTCAGTGGCTAAAGATGGGTCCATTTTAGCGTCTAGAAGGATGATAATGGCAATTAGTTGTAACATTTCCACTGTTTGTCAAATGATATGAGAAAATAAATAGTCACCACTAAAACCAACTCATTATTTTGAAAAATGATAAACAGAGGGACGGAAAGAAACCGTCTTGTTTTCGCTAAGAAATTATACCACTGAAAATCAAGTAGCAGATGAGGAGGTTTTTTTCATTATAGAAATATCCTAGATAACAAATAGAAGGGATGATAAAATTAGAATACTACCATTTTGCCACCTTGGATAAAGTAGGATCAAGGCATGAGCTTCAGTGGTTGCTAACATCACAAAAAAGAGACACAAAACTATCACTATCTTGCTTTGAAAGAGATAACCTGAATCTGATCAAACTGCTAGAATAGATTAAGCTACCAGCTATCAATTATAAAAAAAATACAAGAGCCCAGGAATATGTTCAAACAGACCTCAAGAGAAGCAGTCAGAAAAATGTAAGGCATGGAAAACTCTAGATGAAATTTTTTTTAAAAAACAAATACATCTCAACAATAAGGGAATGAAATAGGGGTAAGTTTACAGATTAAAAAAGACTTAAAAGATGTATCAACTGGGGCGCCTGGGTGGCACAGTCGGTTAAGCGTCCAACTTCAGCCAGGTCACGATCTCGCAGTCCGTGAGTTCGAGCCCCGCGTCGGGCTCTGGGCTGATGGCTCAGAGCCTGGAGCCTGTTTCCAATTCTGTGTCTCCCTCTCTCTCTGCCCCTCCCCCGTTCATGCTCTGTCTCTCTCTGTCTCAAAAATAAATAAACGTTAAAAAAAAAAAAAAGATGTATCAACTATCACAACATGTGACCTTATTTGTATCCTGATTTAAGTACTCAAACAAAAAGCTGTTTATGCCATTTATGAAGACATTTGAACACTGATTAGACATTAAGGAATTATTGTGAAATATTTTAGATATGATAACTGGTATTTTGTCTATGTTAAAAATAAAGAGTCCTCTTCTTTTACATTTTTAAAAAATGTTCATTATTTGAGAAAGAGACAGAGAGCAAGCAGGGGAGGGGCAGAGAGAGAGGGAGACACAGAATCGGAAGCAGCCTCCAGGCTCTGAGCCCTCACACAGATCCTGACGTGGAGCTCAAACCCACGAACCTCGAGATCACGACCTGAGGCCAGAGGCAGAAGGTCGACCGACTGAGGCACCCAGGCGCCCCAAGCGTCCTCTTCTTTTAGAAACATATATTGAAATATCTACAGGGGCACCTGGGTGGCTCAGTCAGTTGCATGTCCAACTCTTGACTTTGGCTCAGGTCATGATCCCAGGGTTATAGATCCCACCCGGTGTCAAGCTCCGTGCTGAGTGTGGAGCCTGCTGGGGATTCTGTCTCTCTCCCTCTGCCCCTCTCCCCAACTCGTACGCTCTCTCTCTCTAAAGTAAATAAAAATTAAAAAATAAAGAAATATCTGTGGTTGAAATGTAATATCTGATTTTGTTTCCCGTAACACAGAGGTGGGAAATGGAATGTGCATAAAACAAGACTGTCAACGAGTTGACCATTATTGAGGCTGAGCCACGGGTATACGGGAGTTTGTCACACTATCCTGGTTAATTTCGTATGAATATGAAATAACGAGGTTGAAAAGCGAATAATAATTAAAAGTTTAAAAATGGATATATTACAAAAATCATCTGTTCTCATTTCAAACAATATTGAAGTATTTGATTAAAAGGAGGATTATCTGTTTTCACATCCTCCCACTTCCATTTTAACACTCCCCAGAGATAATCACTTTAATTCTATACCGATGCAGACAAAAGTTTTGTGTGTTTTGAATATTTTTTTTTCTTTTTTTCCCCTTAAGTGCAAGAAAAAGCCAAGATTAAGCATTAGTTGCTACAAAATGCTGACTGTGAGTCATCCTACATTCGGAGCAACACATACACAAGATTTTTTTTTAAGTCTGGAAGTACATAGGCCAAATAGTTAACAACATAGGGGAGAAAATGACATTTTCACCTGCACTAAATTTGAGGTTTGGACTCAGCAAAGTAAGTTCAAAGGTACCTCACTTTGGAGATAATATAATATAAAAATCTCAAATTTAGGAAACAAATTTGTTCTAGATTGGGTGGAAGGAATCTTCACTAAAAACAAGTAACTATAACCAAAGGCTCCTTTAAAATGTGAACAGGAGTGTTGATTTTAATTTTTAAAATTTTATTAAATTTATATGGAGGTTTTTAAATGCCTACACATGCACACACCCCATGGTCCATGATCTGGATTGGACATCAGGAGACCCAAATCTTGAGGTAAGCCCTGGAGAGGGCAGCAAAAGAACTGACCAATCCTATCAATTCAGTTTTTTTACACCATTTGTGTCAGCTAGAATTATTCCATTAAAATAGTTGATAAGTTCATCACAGTAGACTTGTCCAGGAAAGAGGAGAACAGAAAGCTCAGAAAGCATAAAAATATAAATAGAGACCAAGTATCATAACTAGATGAACCTTATTTAAAAACAGAGAGAAACACTTAGTGTATATATCATTATTTCTCTTCTGACAAGGAGCAGGAAGATGGACTTGTGGGCCCTTCCACATGCCAGGAACCACCTACTCCCACCCATCTGCCCAGCCAGCTCCATATGTTCTATCAAGTCAACGGAATATTTTTATGATACTTTTCCAATTAAAGAGAACATCTTTTCTACCCAGTTTTTCTACAAACTCCTTATGAACACTTATATGATTGCATTTGTGTTAAATCCAATCTATTTCTTATAGACTATAGGCAGATGAATTAATGTTAATTATTTCCTGTGCACATAGTTGATCTTAACATTATCTCAAAAGTATTTAATAATCCCCTATTGTTTGCTAAGTGCTGAGAATACACGGTTGAGGAAGACACCTTCCATATTTAGACCAAAATAGGTCTTTGTTGCCATCTTTCAATACCTTCCTCTAACTAACAACAGCATTTTGGATGAATACATGCTCTTTGATAAAGATGGGTGGTGTAGTTTTTTAAATAATAGAATATGGGGAGAATGTTCAGTAACTTGTTTTCTTGAAAGAACATTATTACCACATTTTCCTGTATTCTTTCATTTAAAAAAGAATCATTCAAACTAAATGATAGTTGGCATAAAGCCTCAAAAACTGTTATGGCATAATCAAATCATGAAAACAGGATTGGGATTTAAGAAAACAAGCCTTAGTAGGCACATGAAAATATCATTTCTGGCTAAAATAGCACTTCACTGTACAAACTGTGAATGAAGGCCACAGAAGGATTCTAACTTCAAACTTCCTAGGATCTGAAAATCATACAAAGGGAAAACACCAGTACTATAATAAGGAACAAAACATTTTAATCTATGTAAAGAGCTGCTCTGCAAAGTTAGTTACATCTGTATGTGTCTTACATACGACTGATACTCACTTTTATCGATTTGCAGCCAGTGAAGCCATTGCTCCCAATTTTATTGTAGGAAGCAAGTACTCTAGAAAAATAATTTGAGAAAACTCTCTATACTTATGGAGAATTAGCCATTTCTTAACCAAATTCTGTTATCAAGAAAGTAAATATTAATATATGGCCACATAAAACTATCAATTTCCTCAAAAGTACACAGAAACAGGTGAGTTGCAAAAAATTGGCAGGATAGGGATTTAGGATTCAGGTACAAGAGACCCTCCATTCCAGCTATCGATAGCTGTGCCTGGGCTGTTGGAAAACATGGCTCTGGTCTCACCCTGTGACACATGGTGAGCTCACCAAGGTCTCGGCAAGAGTTTGTAACGGGAGCAAGTGACATATATATATATTTTTTTGACGTTTATTTATTTATTTATTTTTTTAAACGTTTATTTATTTTTGAGACAGAGAGAGACAGAGCATGAACAGGGGAGGGTCAGAGAGAGGGAGACACAGAATCTGAAACAGACTCCAGGCTCTGAGCTATCAGCACAGAACCCGACGCAGGGCTCGAACTCACGGACCGCAAGATCACGACCTGAGCCAAAGTCGGCCGCTCAACCAACTGAGCCACCCAGGCACCCCAAAAGTGACATATTTTTTGTACTAAAGTGGGATTTCATTAGAGTAGTTCAGCAGGGATTCACTTTGGAGAAAACCTAATATAAAAAACTCCAAACTCGTGAAATAAATATATTTGGGGATTGTTTCTATTCAAGGTAAATCACCAAGGCTATAACCATTGACTCATTTTATATTATGTGCATCAGTATTGATTGTAATACGAGTTTGATATTTACACAAATTTAGGGATGCCTAGGTGGCTCAATTGGTTAAGCGTCTGACTCTTGATTTCGGTTCAGGTCATGATCTTACGGTTCATGATATCGATCCCTGTGCCAGGCTCTGCGCTGACAGCATGGAGCCTGCTTGAGATTCTCTCCCTCCCACCACCGCTCTGCCCCTCCCCTGCTTGCGCGTGTGCATGCACTCTCTCTCTGTCAAAATAAATAAGAATTTAAAAAATATTTACACAAATTTACACCTAATTTAGGATCTGAGCTTGAGGTCAGGCATGAGTGACATTATTACAAGTTATAAACTGGCCTTATGACTCTAGAATTCACTCATAGGTCCTTGTTTTCCAGACTTTACATTAAGGGGAATTGGCCTAAAGTCTCTTTTAACTCTAAAATTGTACGATTCTTTGATTTTCCTGAGACAAGTCTGCTGCTACATCAGTGGCTTTAGAAGTTCCTGGTTCCATCACGTGCCCCTTTCCGCAAGCCTATTTTGAAGAATAGTGGTTGGGGCCAATGCTCTAGGAACCAAACAAGTAGACTTCTTGTGGTTCTAGAACCACGGTTACTGTGCCTCTGGCTTTTTATGGACATATCAGTCATAAATCACCTTTCAATCCTCAAACACCAGTACAGAAGTCTACGTAAGTACTGAGGTATTCTATGGGTAAAATACAAAAAACGGTTTATGAATACAAAATATTTCTAAAATCCCCCCAAAGTAAGTTAGTACATAAACTTTCCTCAATTTCTTGTGCTTTTCCCATATCATTTCTTTTTTTTTTTTCAATTTTTTTTTCAACGTTTTTTATTTATTTTTGGGACAGAGAGAGACAGAGCATGAACGGGGGAGGGGCAGAGAGAGAGAGAGACACAGAATCGGAAACAGGCTCCAGGCTCCGAGCCATCAGCCCAGAGCCTGACGCGGGGCTCGAACTCACGGACCGCGAGATCGTGACCTGGCTGAAGTTGGACGCTTAACCGGCTGCGCCACCCAGGCACCCCTCCCATATCATTTCTTAAATTTACAGTGCCTGCTACCACTTGTCTATTAAAGCAGGAGAACGGTATGAACAGGCAGCTAATTAATACATCCGAAAAAACATAGAAGACCACTAATTTTTAGTTCACTAATTTATTTATGCCTAGAAACTTAGGGCTGTAATTTCCCATTCCTACATAAGCTAGCATCATTTATTAATTCAACCACTGTATCTTGAACTCTTGCCGTGTGTCAGGTCTTGTGCTAGACAGTAGACACAAGAGTTTACAGCCACATAGGCTCTTTGTGTCATGAAAGCTACAGCTAACACAGACCTAAATGTTAAATAAATGATTATACCAAATATATTCATAATTACAAGTCTTGCTAAATGTAACGAAGGAAAAGAAAACAATATTAAGAGAAAGAATAGGTCTTCCAGCCTAGAATTTGGGATACTTGAATATTTAAAACAAGTTTTCTTTAATATAAGTTGCTTCCTAAAGATCAGATATGATATCTAACAGCAGGCCGGGGAATGCAGAACATCCTGCCTCTCCTTTCCCTATCTCTCTTTTCCTTCCTTGTCCCCAAGTGCCCACGTACCAACACCTTTCCTTCCTCCTCCTTCAGAGCAAACAAACAGATCTCCATATACATCCAATTAGGAAAAACAATACCTAGGAAGTCCAGTACTCTCCTTGAAATTAGCCATGATAGGTGGTCTACCTGATATAAACGTGTTATGAATGTTACGTGAGAAAGCATGAAGTACCTAAGCAGAAACACTAGACGTCAGAACTCAGGGTGGTGGCCCAGGTCCCAAACCCTATGTTCATTTTTCTGTCCTCATTTTCCTTGGCTTCTTGGCAGCATTTCACACAGTTGACTACTACCTCTTTCTTGAAACATAACCCCCCTTGGCATGCGCTGCCCCATTTCTCTAGCTACCTATTCTCTACCCTATCTCTAAATGTTGGAATTACTCAGGGTTCAGTCCTGGGTACTCTCTGTCCTTGATTAATCTCCTTCTCTCCTTGATTAATCATGTCCATTCACATGGCTTCAAATGTCATCTGTAAACAATGACTCTCCAATGTACATCTCATGCTGAAATCTCTCTTCTGAGCTCCATGTTAGAGCTAAATACTTTTTTTTTTTTTTTTAAGTAAGCTCTATGCCCAACATGGGACTCAAACTCATGACTTGGAGATCAAGAGTCGCATGTTCTACCAACTGAGCCAGCCAGGCACCCCAAAACTAAATTCTTAATTCACGTGTTTTTTAATCCTGTTCCTCTTTCAGTCTACCCTAATGTGTTTAGTAGCACTACCATCTATACAGCTATACCAGCCAGAAACTTAGGAGCATCCTCGATGTCATAACTTCTCACCTTCTTCATCCATGCCGTCTTAACAACCTTGAATCAGCCCACATCTTCTCATTGCCTCTGCCAGCACGCTGGGCCAAGCTATCATCATTTCCCACCCGGACCACTACAGTAATCTTCTAAGATTCCTACATTCCCTTCTCCATGAGGCAGCCATTTTTCTCCAGGTTAAAAACCTTCAATGGCCTCCTACTGTAATTTGGAAAAAAAAAAAAAAAGTCCAACTATTTTACTAAGAGTTCTGCATGATCTGACCTTTGCAAGCCTCTCCAATCCCATATTGGGCCATTTCTCTTTTTCTCATTGTACCTAAGACATCCTGATTTTCTTTTAACTTCCTTATTTATGCCAAGCTCCTTCCTATATCAGGACCTTTGGTTATGCTCTTTCCTCTGCAAGGAACATAATTAACCTCTACTTTCCATGTAGTTGGCTCCTGATTCATTGAGGCTTAGTTCAAAGATCCTTTCCCCAGGTCTTCACTCATTATTCTCTGTATCAAGGTCCTCCAGAGAAACAGAGCCAATAAGATAGATAGGTAGATAGATAGATAGACAGATACATACATACATACATACATACATACATACATACATTGTTGGGGTAGCAAGTCTGAAATCTGTGGGTGAGTCCAGCAGGCTGGAAACTCTCAGTTAGAAGCTGATGCTGTAGTCATTAGGCTTATTTCTTATCTTCCTCAGAGAAATCTGTTTTGCTCTTAAAGTTCAGCTCATTGGATGAGGCCCACTCTCATTACCTAGAATTATCTCCTTTATTTAAAGTCAACTGATTTTGGATATTAACTACATATACAAAATATCTTCACAGCAACACCTAGCTTAGTATTTGACTGAAAAACTGGATACCAGAGCCTCATCAAATTGACATATAAAACTGTCATATCCTGCTAGAAGGATTTGACTCTTTTCAATCTTCATTTCTATGCCATTGGCATATGAGTCTTATTTGCTCACACCAGGTACCTTGATAAGGGCCTAGATTTTTTTCCTCATTACTATTCCCAAGGCTGGACTGAGGCATGCTTGACGGGGCAATAGAATTTGTAGGCTAGGGAATTGCCTCCATAAATTCCCCCTCACTTGTATTTTTCCAGTCAAGAATTTTGCCACTTAGAGAGGATACTAAATTGTCATAAACATTGTCAAAATATAAACTCTACAAGTAGTAATAATAGTTATCTTGTTATTGGACATTCTAAACTGGTCTTGGTAAAGAAAGGGAAAGGGTCTGTCTATGGCACAGTTTTGAGTAAGGCTCACTCTTACCCTCAGAGGAAACTACCTTCTCCAATCCCTTCTCCGTTTAGTCCCTACTGTGTACATCTTTGCCTTGATTTCCTCCTCTCTCTAAACCGTGGCTTTCTATGACTCTGAATATTCTTTTTTTTTTTGTACTTGAACCTGGTTATTCCAGAATACTTAATTAATGTTTGGTGTTTCCCAGATTAGCACCCAGCTGTGTTACTTAGTATTTGAGAATCCTGAAGTTTTCCTTGCAAGAAAATAGGTATCTTTCTTCTTCTTTCTTTTTTTTATAATGACATAACAGTAAAGCACCTTTCTCCTTATACCATAACAGGAAGAGTGCACATTATAAAATGACAGGGGAAAATTTTTGGGAAAGACAGAGCCTTGATCATTTTCCAGTGATTAATTAAGAGGCACATCCTACTGAAAACAATGCAAAATCGCCACCCTTTCCCAAAGAATGGGAGGGAGAGTAAAAATACAGAGTTTACTAACTGTAGTCAAGTAACTTCTTTAGCCATAATTATCCTAAGATTCCCAAACTTGGAAAAATCTAGGGTACTTGCAAATGGGAAACATATCAAGTGACCCCCACCTGCAATCTTTGCACAAATAAGCGATGGGCAGTGGGGGGGGGGGCTAGCTGGATGGTGAATCATGTGGGCCACTTGCTTTGCCTCCTTCTTGTGATAATGATCTTCTACCAACCCACTGAGCACCTCAGGGGGTGGGGGGAAGGCAGGAGTGGGGACAGGATATTATCTTCAATTTGGTCTACCTTGCTTTTCTTTAGAAGTACCAAGAGAAGGGAACAGAGGTTGAAATTAATGAGGTGGAAATGAGATTCTGAATTATCAGTGCATTTCAATTATCTCTGCTCACCCTTGCTGGTTGACCGCACTCAATTTCCTTTAGGCTTCCCTAGGTAGAGAAGTCTAGACTCATGAGAAAGAATTACTTCTCTTTCATGGGAGCTCTATTCCCTGTATCTACCTGTATTATTTTAAAGCGAGACTTAAAAAACTTAATGAGGCCTAAGTAGAACAACATTTTTACTTTTCATTTGTTGTCAAAAGCCTTGAAGACATTTTTGTCAATAGAGAAAGTGTTTTCCCTAGTGTCTTTGGACCATATTTCTAAAAAGCTTCTCCGTGTCACTTCTCTGCCTGTGGTCCCCAGAGCGTAAGTAACATAATACACCCTCTATGTACTACTTTCTTCCTCAGTTTCTCCTGCCCTTGTTGTAGAAATAGCTTTCATTCTTCAAGACTGCTTTTAAGTTCTAATGTCAGAGAACTTCTGCAAAAACCAGATATGGGCTTGATGTGCAGTGGATTGAGAAGGTGAAATAACATAATGCCCACATGCCATAGCAGTGAAAATTCAATTATGTTCTATCTCCATGGGTATAGTAAACAATGATGCACCAGACAGAGAGATCATAAAGTTAATTCTTTTTTAAAGGAAAAGAAAGAGTATAGCTGGGGAAGAAAAGAGAAGGGTTTTTGTCTCTGGTTGACCATATAGCTCAAAGATACTACCAGAAATAGTGAAAACTGCAGCCACTTGATGATGGCTTACAAGAAAGAAAATATCATTGGTTTGAGGTCCTTTGTTTTGGTCTTTTTTCAGGACGTGGAGTGGGCCTGCAAGTAGGTAAAGTCTGGATTAAAGAGAAGTGAGGAGAGAGAATTCCAGTCAGAATCTGACAGGGCACAATGGTCAGAATGAGCACAGTGATGGTGGTGGTGGGGAGAGGGGTGGGCACTGAGGAAAGTCGTCTGCCTAAGGGAAGGGCTGCCTCACAGGGAAGGATGTAAGCCTCTTCTTTGAGGAAGAAGGGTCAGGGACAGTCTCGGTGTGACTGAGTAGTGGCCTGTGCTGGTTCTGTCTGGCAGAAAGCCTCCATTAAGAGCTTCTGAACTGCCAAGGAAATTAGTCCCCAGTTCAGCCTAGTTAAAATTCAACCTCCTCCTCCAGTCCCACTCCTTCAAGATCCTGTCTTTTGGCCATGAGACCTTTAAAATTGCTGGAATAATGGGGCAGAGAAGAAAAGGTTAACCGTTTTCCGTAAGCAATTAATTTGGGCATGATATTTGAATAACTAGTATTCTAGTATTCTCTTAATTTGTTTTCCACTTGAAATTCAAAGCAGATTCATAACTACTCCATACAAGGACAGGATCTAGAGTTTT